>NW_022900926.1:43149043-43180233 GCF_012274545.1 Fukomys damarensis
TTTTGTTTTAGCTTTTTGAGACAGGGTCTTGCTCTGTAGTTCAGGCTGGTCTTGGACTCACTATGTAGCCCAGGCTGGCCTCAAACTTGGAACGATCCTCCAGCCTCAGCTTCCTGAGTGCTGGAATTACAGGCATGAACCACTACACCTGGCACAAAAACATTTTAAATGTGATACTTTGTGCGAGTACTTTATGTTCTTCTGCCTTCTTTATGTGCTCAGGGAACAATTCAAATATTGTTGATACTTTATGAAAAACCATAGCAAAGAATTTATAAAATGAAAGCAGGGCAATTGATGATATGATAAAAATAAGAGTGGTATCATTTTTAACAACCTAAAAATAAAACCATGGGAGTGCCGGGGGGGGTGTATAAGAGCTTATGATAAAATTGTGTTGTCTGTTAAACAGGTGATATTACAGTGATTACTGCAGGAGTCTGCGCTCAGTAATACCGGATTTATATTTGGGAGGATCACATATTTGGGGAACTGCTTTAGCAATGAAAAGGCCACGCATATGGGGGAGTACATACCTCTTGTGCTTCTGGAAGTCGAATGTTCAGCTTGGAAATCAATTTTCTGTGCTTGCCAATCAAAATGTAAATTTATACTTCTGTAACTGATTGCCCAGTTGCTAATATTCCTGTAAGATTTGTTTGCTTTTGTACCAGGGATTGAACTTGGGACTTTGTGAGGCAGGCAGCAGCACCAATGAGCTTAATCCCTGGCCCTCCCTGTAAGGCATTTTATCATTGCCCATAAAGTACCAGACTGTCTCCTCTTCCTCCTCTTTGTTTCTTCTCTTCATCTTCTCCTCTGTTCCTCCATCTCCTCCTGCTCCTTTTTCTTTCTCCTCCTCTTTTGTTTCCCCTCCCATTCTTCAGTGGTAGTGAAATTTAAAGTTGGACATGGCTTAGTCTCAAAGTTGCAAGTGAGTCTGAATATATAGGACTTTTAGAATAGTGAGGCAATTGGAGCTAGATTTACTTCTTAGACAAACTTAAGAACAACAGTGCCCTTCTCATGATCTACTGTGTTCCCCCAGTCTGACAGAGCATTTGCAAATTCCTTTGATTTGCCAATTAAGTATTTTTCTCAGGTACCTTGCCAAAGCACTTAACCAATGTTTTAAATCCAATTTGTTTCTCTTATGTAGGAGACTTTCACTGTTTTGATAATTCTGTTACCAGAAGACCTATCAGGATTATCAGAAATAGCATATTTCATCACAATTCCTTAAATCATCACCATGATACTAGCTTATTATTTGATTGGTCTATACTAACTAGATCCTTAAATGGTGATCCTTATAAGGGAAATTCTAAAAAAAAAAGTGTGACTCTTGAGCTGCCAAGCCATGTCATATTACAAACTTTGGATTTTATATTGCATAGACTGGGTATGTTGGCACATACCTGTAATCTCAGTTTGGGAGGCTGAGATGGGAGGATCATTGTGAGTTCAAGGCCAGCCTGTGCCACACAGTGAGTTGGAGGTCAGCCTGAACTATATAGTGAGATCCTGTCTCAAACAAACAAACAACTTCCCAGAAAACAACCCCCCAAACAACTGCATAATGTGCCACAATAACATTAGGACAACTTTACTGCTTCGTGGGAGCTCACAATGGAGTGTGTGTAGGGAGGGGACAAGAAAAGTGTAACTTTTAAGGCTATGAAAAGTCAGTAATAAGACATAGTAGGAAGTAACTAGCCTTAATGTCAGAAGAACTGGGCAAGAACCTAGACTTTGTCACTTGCAGGCTAGTTGGAAATTACTCAGTCTGTCTAGGGTTTCAACCATTCCACAAGGATTTCTACATTGGATGAAAAGAATTCCCTCCAGCTCTATACTATGGAGAATTTTGAAGGGAGAATGAAGTATATCAGTGGAGTATATACCAACTCCTCACAAGGCACACAAAATTGCCAAGTGGGATGTAACATAATGAGAGTCAGCAGTGCCCTGGAATCATTGCCAACATTAAAAGAATGCAAGAAAAATTTTGTACAGGAAAACTGAAGAATGTAGGACCCTGTAGAAAAAAAACACAGTGCCCTTGGACGATACTGAAATGATATGCTATAAACAGCTTTTTCAGATACCCACAAGGAGCAACTCTAGTGGAGACTTCTGTTGGATGAAAAAAAGCTGTTGAGGATGGATGATGGCAACCTGGTAGGTAGGAGCCTGACGGGGCAGAAAGAGTAGGTCCTTTATTCTCAACCCAGCAGCCTTCTTCCCTGACTGACTTGCTTAAGACAATGATATTATTTGGGTTGAATTCTCAGGAACTGATAAAGTGTAGCAATTGTAGGACAGGACAGTTTGCTCTTTTAGATGTCCATGAGCTTTGCTCTTGACTAGGTTTACACCTCTTTAGGGCAGGGACGGAGTCCGGCTGATATGTTGTTCCCTACCAATCCCAGTCATTAGTTAGGTAATTGAATCCTTGAAAGAACTAAGATGCATTGTGCATATGTACCAACTCCTCATGATGAGTGTAACATTATGTGTGGCAAGCATGTACGAAAAATTTTTTTAAAATAAGCAGAAAAAGAGATAAAAAGGAAGTAATTAGGTAACTGAATCCTTGCTTTTTACTGAACCCCGTGCTTTGGTCTGTAAACCTGATCCGACTTGCCCAGCCCACTGCAGAGCCTGCCTGGTCACCCTTCAGTTGCTTTTCCTGGCTCTCTTCTATGTGCCCTTCTTCTAAGCAGCTTGGAACGTGCCACTGGGTGCAGCTTAGTGAACACACCCCAGTGCACAGATCAGCCACCATGACAAAGCCTTGCCCAGCCCAAAATGTCCACAGTGCAGAAAGTGTCAGAACAGAGCAACACAGATCTGTCACACTTCTTTGGCCAGCCCAAGTTGGGTACATTTCTTACATTTTACAACAACCCAGAAGAGCACATGCAGACAGATAGGCATAATCACAACATCAGTGGAATTAAAATTAAAGTTCCACAAAACAGTACTTATCTTTACCATGTATAACACATTCTGAGAATTTCTAGGACACTGGAACTTAAAGATGTTACCCAGAACCAATGGTGCTGATTTTATAATCCACTCATAAGCCATGATCCCCAGTTTGGAAAACAGTGGTATAGAAAATGTACTAAAGTATATTTTGGTCCTATGCACACATCCATTGGTTCATGCGTTTGTTTATATTTAGTGAAAGCAAGAAACTACTAATATGGTGGGGAAGCCAGTGCTTCACTACGTCAATGTTGGTGCAGGATGGAGTCTATCCAGTGGCTCTTGGCTGCAGCTGGAGTAGATAGGTTGTCAGTTCCTATGTTAGACCTGAAATTGACTATACCAAAACATTTTTCTAAACCAAAAGACTTCCAGAATCCTGTGAAAAATTTAGCAATAAATAAATATATGCCTACTTATTAAGAAAAAATTGATCAATTGGGCAAATAAAATGACAATTATAATTCCAGGGAAAAGCACATAAAATACATTTTTATTTGCTATTATTTTTTTAAATTTTTTATGTTATTTTATTTTTATTTTTTTGTGGTGCTGAAGATTGAACTCAGGACCTAGTACTTGCAAGACAGGCATGAGTTAAATACCTGGCCCCACAAATACATTTTTTAAAGAATCAAGATAAATATCAAATAATTATAATATGTAGACCTTATCTAGATTTAAATAAACTATATAATTTAGGATCTTTGTACAGCAATTAGAAACTTGAATATTGGTTGAGTATTAGCTGACATTACAGATTATTTATAGTTAATTTTTAGTGTGCTTTTAAGTGTGATATAGTTGTTATTTTAAAAGCAGTCCTTTTGTGGGGGGTACTGGGGATCCAACTCAGGACCTTGCACTTGCAAGGCAGGCAGTGGCACCACTGAGCTAAATCCCCAGCCCCAGGCCTGATATTTTAGAGACACACACCAAAGTGTTTCTGATGAGATATTGTTGCAGAAGGAACTGGTAAATGACACGTAGAAATGCAAGAAGTGGGTAAAATAAAAAAATGTTTACCTTGCTGGGAAAGGATTGGTCTGTACCAAGAGCTGCACCAAATGACCAACCCTGGGCTGGGTTAAATCTGCCTTTTATATGAGTTTTGCAATCATGACTTTATTTTAGGTGATAAGACATTCCAGTTCCCACAGTTCCCATCACAAAACATGGTCACAAGACAGTTCAGTGTTAACCCAAATGTAGCAATTTAGCGTTTGTTTATATTTAGTGAAAGCAAGAAACTACTAATATGGTGGGGAAGCCAGTGCTTCACTACGTCAATGTTGGTGCAGGATGGAGTCTATCCAGTGGCTCTTGGCTGCAGCTGGAGTAGATAGGTTGTCAGTTCCTATGTTAGACCTGAAATTGACTATACCAAAACATTTTTCTAAACCAAAAGACTTCCAGAATCCTGTGAAAAATTTAGCAATAAATAAATATATGCCTACTTATTAAGAAAAAATTGATCAATTGGGCAAATAAAATGACAATTATAATTCCAGGGAAAAGTACATAAAATACATTTTTATTTGCTATTATTTTTTTTAATTTTTTATGTTATTTTATTTTTATTTTTTTGTGGTGCTGAAGATTGAACTCAGGACCTAGTACTTGCAAGACAGGCATGAGTTAAATACCTGGCCCCACAAATACATTTTTTAAAGAATCAAGATAAATATCAAATAATTATAATATGTAGACCTTATCTAGATTTAAATAAACTATATAATTTAGGATCTTTGTACAGCAATTAGAAACTTGAATATTGGTTGAGTATTAGCTGACATTACAGATTATTTATAGTTAATTTTTAGTGTGCTTTTAAGTGTGATATAGTTGTTATTTTAAAAGCAGTCCTTTTGTGGGGGGTACTGGGGATCCAACTCAGGACCTTGCACTTGCAAGGCAGGCAGTGGCACCACTGAGCTAAATCCCCAGCCCCAGGCCTGATATTTTAGAGACACACACCAAAGTGTTTCTGATGAGATATTGTTGCAGAAGGAACTGGTAAATGACACGTAGAAATGCAAGAAGTGGGTAAAATAAAAAAATGTTTACCTTGCTGGGAAAGGATTGGTCTGTACCAAGAGCTGCACCAAATGACCAACCCTGGGCTGGGTTAAATCTGCCTTTTATATGAGTTTTGCAATCATGACTTTATTTTAGGTGATAAGACATTCCAGTTCCCACAGTTCCCATCACAAAACATGGTCACAAGACAGTTCAGTGTTAACCCAAATGTAGCAATTTTTTTTTTTTTTTTGGTGCCAGGGATAGAACTCGGGTGCTTGGTCTTGCAAGGCAGATGGCAGAACAACTGAGCTAAATCCCCAGGCCTGCAATTTCTTGCAGGATGTTTATCTTTAGCTTTTCCAGCCCACAAGAGTGGGGACCAGAGTTAGGAAAGCAGGACTGGTGACATTCCTTTCATCTTATCACCTTTATAGCCATATGGTTTACAGAGAGATTTACAGCTCAGGGACTGTTACATTTTGAACATTTGGTCTCATCCTGGGATGCAGCTAAGCACCTCCGGCATTTGTTAATTTTAAACTGGGGCTATGTAAGCTTCACTGGTGAAACCTTGGGTGTTTTGTTAAACAAGAAAAGCAAAGCAAATTACAGAAGCAAGGACAGCGGTTTTATATTTTTTAAAACATTTTGTAGGTTTCAGACTATTTACAGAAGTTCTGTCTACTAATATTATACCTAGATGTGTTATGTACATGTACCAATTCGCCACAATGAATGTTATCATTATGTACTGCAAACATGTACTTGTAAAAGTAAAAAAATTATAAAAAGTGGATCAAAGATCTAAATGCTAAAACTGAAAGTCTGCTGGATGATAAAATAGGTGAAACTCCTGAAGACACAGGCATGGGCAGGAACTTTTTGGATAGAACCCCAATGGCACAAGAAATAGTACCAAGGATCAACAAATGTGATCATATCAAAGCATTGCCTTTAAGAACAATTTTTGTACCTTCTAAGGGGAAGTACTTGTACGACTTCATGACTACCGCCCTCTAGAAGCATCACTGGTAAAAAGACTTTCCCAATACAGACCAGAAATTCTTGTGACAGCAAAAGGGTTGTAGGGGGAGGAGATCATGGACACGCTGTAGATGGTGTCCCAGAAGTGCCAACATAAAAGGGATGTCAGAGGGTGTGGTCCTATCCTGTGAAGGGAACTTCTGGGGTGCTCCCTTAGCATCCATAGCAATGTGTTTACTTAAGCCTGGGGAACACTATTTCTTATTCCTTCATAAATGTGTGGCCCTTTTTAATCTGACCTTTTAAAATTTTATAAAGAAGGAAGTACACACAATATCTAAATATTGCAGTAATTCCATTCTAGGGTTTATTCTTTCTATAAAGAAATAATATGCTTCCACCATTTGCCAGTTTGCTGTTTCTGAAATACATTCTAAACCTCCAAGCAGGATGAGTTCAGCATAGAAGGGAGAAGTAGGGGCAATGTCCTCAGTATAGAAGGCTTCGACTTTTATCCAACCAACTCTAAAGAGGGTAGTGGGCAAGAGCTCCCTGAAAACCCTTGCTCAGACCTTCTGGGTTCTGTGTTCCCAAAGACTGGTAATTATGGCCTCATCAGTGCCCATCAGCTGCACCATCCCTAACCCATCCTACTTTGGTCATCTTCCTCAGTTAACAGTCCCGATCCTTAATAGTTTTGTGGATGCTATGTGAATTGGTGGTGTTTATTTGTCACCATCTGTACAGCCTAACCCTATTAGACTAGGAAAATCAACAACAAACCATGTACCACCATGCAAGCTAGAAAGCTATTTTCCAACCTTTTTATGATTGCAAATTCTTAAACTATGAAAAAAAAGGAGTGATAGAAATTACATTAGAGGTTCAGTGATGGCAAAATCTTAGTCATAGGCCCATAACATACACCATGACAGGTACACAATGGTTCTATTCTCATTTCATTAAACATCACAGCTGAGATACTAAAGGCTTATAACTGGGAGTTCCCTGTCTCTGCCATCCAGTGACATCCTTCCAAAATCCATGGATGTTGTTGGGGCCAGGATATGAATTATAGAAATGAGCAGCTGTATATGATGATCTGTGCCATTTTATTTTACCCCCCTTCTTCTTCTGTAAATTTCTAGGTGGCCATGGGCAGACACCTCAGTGTATACTGTCCAACTGAGAAATTTTAATCTTTTTATACACTCTACATCATTTCAATGACCATTCAAGTTTAAAAGACTATAACTCTAAGGAATAAATTAGGAAGCACTTTTTTTTTACATTTTTTCTTCCAATTTGAAGAGAAGTTTGTAATGTGTCCAGATGATTCTGAAAAGTTAAAAAATTATAATATCAAGTATCTAAATGTCTCTAATGAGTGTTTGTAGTATGAATTTTTTAACATTGATTTGGTTAGTTTTCCTGTTGCTGAGACAAAAAAAACTGACGTTCATGACTTAAGGGAGGACAGGTTTAATTTGGCTCATGGTTTCAGCCCATGGTTAGCTGACTCCAAGGCATAAACATCATGGTAGAAGACTGTAGTGGAGCAAAGGTGCTTAGTTCATGACAGTAAGGAAAAGAACAGAGGAACAGTACCAGAGAGGAATGGACAAGGGGCCATATATATTACCCAATTCCACGACCCACCCAGACAAACCCAGGAGCATGCTTTACTAATCTTTAGGCATTTCATAATTCAATGAAGTTGACATATCAGAATTAATGGCCAAAACCTACCCTTTGTCAACTTTACAACCAAACACATCTCCCTACTTAATCTTCAAATAAAGAAAATAGCAAATTCAGAGTTCCAACTCATGTGACTATCTCACATACAATTGGAAATATAATAATTTTTCCCCAAAGTTTCAGCAGTTTCAATAATTTCAAAAGTCCAAGTTCAAGGCACTTCTGAGACTAAAGTGAAAGTCTTAACTGTATACCTCTATAAAAATAAAAATCAAGTTATGTAATCCCAAGGTACAATGGCACATGGTAAACATTACCATTGCAGAAAGGAGAAAGAAGGGGCATAGAAAAGAATAGAGTTAAATTAAGATGGAAATCCATTAGGGGGGGAAAAAAGTTCAGTAGCTCCATATCTGACATCTATCTGAAAAATGCAATGGTAAAATGTTAAGGCCTGGGAAACCCTGTTCCTTTGTTCCTGGCAGTTGAATCTTACATGACTTTCTATTGGGCTGGCTGCACTCATGCCTGCAGCTAGCTTTTCTTGGCTGATGTTCCATGTTCCATGGAAAAAATATAAACATTTTCTTGCCAGAGTGTAACACATGGCCTCTACTCTAACTACCAATAGAGTCTTTGCTCCCAACTGAAACTTCTTGAGCCTGGCCTTTACTGTCAACATTCTTATCAGCTTCCTGTACTTTTGAGCTCCAAATAGAATCACTTGTCAAATTCTGCTTACAGCATTCTAGGGTTTCCTTAGTCAACATCTCCAAACTTTTCTGAACTTCTTCCACAAAACTATTCTGAAGACTTTTAAACCACTATGTAAGGTACAGTCACTGCAACAACCCCACTTCTCTGGTACCAATTTTCTGTATTAGTCAGCTTTCCCATCACTGAGACACACTACCCACAAACCACAACTTAAAGGAAGAGAGTTTTATGATGCTACACACATATTCAGGGATTCTGTTCATGGCTGGAAGGCTCCAAGGCAGAAGTATCATGTCTGAAGGGCATGGTGGAGCAAAAATGCTTAGTTAAAGATTGCCAGGAAGCAGAGCAGGGGAACAATACCAGAAAGGAATGGTAAGGGATCATATATAGTATCCATGGCCACACCTTCTTGACCCACCAAGACATATCCAAGAGCATGCTGTAGTAATCTGCTAGGTGTTTCTTAGCTGATAAATTATATAACAGGATTGGCAGTCACAAATATCATGCAATGCTAATGTTGGAAGGGTGGTAGTGGAGATGATGGAGAATCATTAAGGAGTAAAATGTAAGGGATGTAGCTTCTCATAAAGGTCTGCCAACTATCTCAGGAATAAAAAGTGATAAACAAATTCCCAAGGCCTATTGCTTTCTGTACCATGATTGAACTCTCGAAAGTTCATAATTAACTCGTGTTCCCTCATGGAAAGCACACTGAGGAACATGAACTAGAAGTCAGGAGGGGAAATATGTGGGTCACTTATCTTAAGTATTTCCATTTATGGCTTATCAGGAATGGAGATCACAGAAATGCTGCAGACTTGGAAAAATACATGTTGATATCATGATGTAGAAACCTTTTTTAAAAATCTGTGTAAATGTCATGACCCTCATGAGACTCAGAAGGGAGACTTAGTTTGGTCAATTATTATTTAAAATGGCATCCAGTTGGCAGCCTTGTTGAACCCCTCTAAACCTTCTGATAATATTCATAAAGATGAATAAAACACATAAAAACACAAGAAATGTTTTAAATATAAAATTGGGAAATAAAAAGCAAAGGAAAGATAGATTAGAAAATGAAGGATTATGGGAAGCTAACAACAAAATGCTGTTTTACTTGAAGTTGGCCAAGGAATAATCTTTTCCTCTTTTTTATATGAAGTAATTTCCACAAATATGTTTTCATCCTTGAACAGTGGTGCCCATAGACATTTCACTCTCCATTTTCTTTCACTTTGGGATGGGATTTTGATGTTCCAGCAAGTACCAGTGATGGAGATGTATGGAATGAAGCTGGGGCAAACCAGAGCCATTCTCAAATGCATTGCCACCAAATACAACCACTGTGGGAAAGATATAAAGGAGAGA
This sequence comes from Fukomys damarensis, assembly GCF_012274545.1. Classification (NCBI taxonomy): domain Eukaryota; kingdom Metazoa; phylum Chordata; class Mammalia; order Rodentia; family Bathyergidae; genus Fukomys; species Fukomys damarensis. Next base: position 43,158,836 of record NW_022900926.1, read on the forward strand.
TTCCTGCATGGATTTTCTGTTGTTACATGAGAAGATGATACAGGGAGGATTTAGGTTCCCCTTTGAGAGAACAGGACCATGGCAGGAGGACTGTGACCAGCAACAGGGTAGGTCTGAACATATACAGTGAGTTAATGATGGCAGAGTCCTAGGAGATGATGAAATAATAAAATATAATAAAGTATTGGTATAGATTCAGATGACTGTGATTATATCAGAACATGATGTCCTCAGGTACAGCACAGTGTTAGAGTTTTCAAACACTGGTAAAACATGAAATCATGAGGATGATGGAATCACGGTCCCACGTGTTCGGTTCTTTACAAATTTGATTTAATCTAACACTTGGGACAAGTGTCACAGTGTTTGAGGACAAGGAAGAGGCATCTTGGGGTGGGAGAACCCAAAAGAGTTGATTCTCAAGTTTCAAAAATTATAATAATGATGACTTGGAACTTAATTTACCAGCTAGACCTATGGACAGGTCAACTTGATGAGTGTTAACGACAGCCAATGCCTATGATATGAGGGCCACCTGAAATATTTTCTACAGGAGTAAAATAGCCTGGCTAAATCTCAAAAAGTGAGTAAGGAATGAAAAACAAAAAGTACTGGAGAAGGTGTAAGGAAACTGGAACACTTTTGCATTGTTGCTGTACATCCATATTGACAAGGGCATGGAAGTTCCTCAAAGAATTAAACTTATATTACCAGCTCATTCAGTAGTCTGGGTAAGTATCCAAAAGAATTCAAAGCAGAATCTCAAAGAGATATTTGCACACCTATTCTCATTTTTCTTTCTCATATTACCGATGACTGCATGATGCATTGGAGGGACATCTAGATATAAGTAATAGCAGGGATCATCTAAATTCCATTTGAATTCCTACTGTGATAGTGATATCAAGCATCTTTTCCCATGCTTGTTGGCATTTGGGTATCTTCTTTAGAGAATGAACATTGAAGTTCATTGCCTATTTTTTCATTAAGTTTATTCATACATTTCAGGCATATAATACAGTTACAATCATCATTGGGAACTTGTATCTCTATGTGAGGTATCTTAGTTCTTATTTTTTCCCTACTCCCCTGCCCTCACTTCAATGCCTGTATCCTTCACTATTTACAGAGACTTTGTTTCCATTTTTTCCTTTTCTCATATTTTTCCTTTTCCCTACCCCTCCCACTTCCCCTACCTCATTGCCTATTTTTCACTTTAGCTATTTGTAGGGTTTTTCTGCTGTTACCATTGAACTGTAGGAGTTCCTCTTCTTTTTTTTTTTTGGTACTGGGGAATCAAACTCCGGAACTTGCCCTTGTGAGGCAGGTTGCAGCACCACTGAGCTAACTCCCCGGCCCAGGAGTTCTTTATATATTAACTCCTTATCAGATATGTGATTTGGAAATATTTTCTCCCATTTCACTCTATTGACTATTTCCTTTTAGATAAGTAAAATGATTTTTATTCCTTTTTATTTGTGTGGCATTTTTTATCTATTGATTTAATTTATTTCAGAAACTTTGTGGGTTTGTTAAAGCCAACAAAGGGATCAAGAATGAGGATCAAATATGACATCAAAAGCATAAGCAAGGCCTGCTGTAGTGGTGGACTGCTGTAGTCCTAGGCACTGGAGAGGCTGAGGCAGAAAGATTGCCTGAGCCCAGGAGTTCTAGGCTAGGGCTGGGTGATATAGTGATACCCTGGCTCAGAAAATATGGCCTGATCTGGAAAAACTGATGAAATCTAAGAAGCAGTGCTTTCTGAAACAACAAAGCCAAACTTGAATCTTTTAGGAACTAATTCCTCTTCTTTTGAAGAAACATTTATCTGAAGTTCATCATTCCTACAGTTTCACTTCAGTTTCTTATGGATAACATACTTTTTCTATTAATAATTTAAAGGTAAATAAAACTTGGTGTTTATATCATGGTTAAAAAAAGAGAAAAAAGCAACAAAAGCAAATAGGACAATTTCATGAGAAAGTTTTTTATTTTTTCCAAGTTTTTCTCTTTTGGCACCAGGAATCGAACTCAGGACCTTGCGCTGCAAGGCGGGCAGAAGAACCACTGAGCTAAATCCCAGGCCCTAACTAGGACAATTTCAAAGCTGAAAACTTCATGTAAATAACTCTTTACTTGTTAAAAATATACTTTGCACTGTTACTCAAAATGTTCAAATTAGAAACATGATCCAAGAGTGGGTGAATAGGGGAACAAAATGTAATAACAGCATATGTAGTTTTTGGTTATGAAAACAGTGTTGATACATGATACAACAGGGAACATTGAACACATAATATATAATAGAAAGTGAGACATGTAAGGCCATGTATTTTATAATTTTCCATAAAATGTTCACAACAGTAAAATTCATAGAGTGGTTGGAATTAAGGATAGATAGCAAGTGAATTCCAAATCATATAAGATCTTTTGAGAATGCTGTAATAAAATCAAAATATCCTGAATAGTGAATGCTAATGTTTGCTGTTTTCTACAAATGTATAGTACTAAAAACCAAGAATATTGTATTTCTAAGGACAGAAAATGTAGGTCACTGAATATGTGGCATAAATCTGTCAAATAAATTTCAAAATAACTATAGACTATCCAGTATGAAACAACAGAAATAAAGATCTCTTATGGTGTGCTCTAGCTGTAATTGAATTTTAAAATGTACTAAGGAAGGGCTATTTTAAGCAAAATAGTAGAGATGGAAATAAGGCTAGAATAGATTTTAAGAGCAAAATAGTAGAGTTGGAAAATGGCCTGTGGAAAAGATTGTGGAAATTTGTTTCCTGGGAAATAATTGGAAGAACTTCCGACACAATAAGTCTGTATAGCATAATGGGATGTAGAAGAAGTAGATGAGCCTGAGAGGCTGTGCCAGGGACTCTGTCATGAGCTTTAGTTGAGGCTCAGAGGAAGCAAACAAGATTGTGCACAAACTAACCACGTAAGAGGCTGCAAACTCTGTGGTTTGATGGTTACATGCAATGGTCCCACCAAAGTCTCTCTTGACTGTGAATCTGAGGTGGGCACAGGTGCACTTTGTATCTGTATTCATAAGAATAGCAAAAGTTTTGGATATATATTTATCCCAATAGATTGTTGTAAAAAATAAATGTTAATATTTAAGTAAAACTTATAATGGAATGAATGTATAAAAAGCACGCCCCATAAATTTCTTTGTAACTACCTAATGTTCGTATTTACCTTGGTTTTAAACCATAATATCTAAGGTACAACACACTTTCTTGGATATGTTTGTCTTTCAGGATTGAAATATATGTATATGTATACATACATACACAGAAAGCATTGTAGATTTATATGAACTGTTTATGCATGTACCAGTAACTCCAGATCAAAAAGATTCCCAGATGGCCTTGATCAAAGACAGAACACAGAATTATGACTCCCTTGTTTTTTGAAAAACTGAGGCTGCTCAGAGTTTTGGGGGCACTGAGTTCAGAGGTTCGGAGAAAGTGGATGCACAATCCTAGAGCCTTGACCTTCACATCTAGTGAAACTTCTGGAACATCAGTACCCTACCCTCAGTCTCAGGGTGTTTTATAAAATTGGACTTGGAGGAAGCATTGTATAGTCATACCAAAGGCATAGTTTTTGAGCCAAAGTTCAATTTATTGTACCTCAGTGTAGAATTTAGTATTAGGCAGAATTTCATGTTCACATGAGAATTTTGGGCATGGAAGACTCTGAGCCATACTTGAGTTTATACAGGTCCTGTGGCACCCTTTTGGCCTCCACTCCAGAGCAAACTATTGAGAGCAGCACATCACAAAATATTCTGACCTCATGTGTGGGGAGACATGGGAGCAGATGCCTACCAGAGAATATTGTAGTATTTCAGGGATGAACATGAGGACTCTAAACATGGATAGAAGTTTAGAGGAGTAGAGAGGAGGAGATGTAAAGAAATGACAAGAAAAAACAATCTACAAGATTTGTAAATTTGGCTCTCAAACTTGAGAGGAAAGCCACAGAAACTAAGGAAATAAAGGTTCATAATTATACACTTAGTACCTATTTTAATTAAGTTTCCTTTCTAAAGGTAAATCATGAATATTTATGATCAAAACCACATGAACTGAAGCTACATAAAAATAAGAAACCAAAAAATGATTATAAGGGACACAGAATGATACAAATAAAAGAATTACTCTATCAGCACTACTGATTTTATAAAACATTACATTATTCTTTAATTTCTTTAATAAAAGTTAATTCATTATTGATTTTACCAAGAAAAGAATGATGATTTTAAGAGCAATCAAATCATCAAATACACCCCCATAAACCTTGTGGTGATATCAGTTTAGGGCACATAATATGGTGACTGGTTCTCCAGCCAAGACAGTTTAAGTCATATATGCTATGAAATTAAAGAGCTCCAAGCAAAAACTGAACAATGTATGTACAGTAAGGCATTTGATGTTGTACACTGGCTTTGTACCAACTCATTATCTGATAGAATGTTAAATGAAAATTTTAAGAGTAGTTTGTCTTTCGAAGGTAATGTCATAGGTCTTTTTCCTCTGTACTTGCTGGGATTTCCATACTGCTGGAATACTTAAAGAAATAATCACATACTTTGAGCTTACTATATAAATTTCATACATCCAAAGAGCTGAAATAGATACTGAATGAATGCATAGTCATCACCCAGATATGTTACCTCTATCATGTGTCCAAGTCTCTTACTCCTCTATCAGTCAAAGATAGAACTTTCCATGCATTACAAAGTTGCACATATCAGCATTATCCATTGCTAGGGAATTTCCATGAAGATTATACCAGTCTAAGGAAGGAGTCGGAGCCCATCTTGCAAAGGAATTGATGAATCCAAGTTAACCCCGGTTTATCTCAGATCCCAGAGAGATGAAAGGAAGTGAGAATAGAGATGAGAACCCTTCGCATAAATGGCACTAAAGTGGTCGGCACATGCATGAAGGGTGCTGTTGTGAACGTGGAGTGCTGCCCACAGAAGATGGCACACAGAGAGCCGAGAGGAGCTCTAAGGATTCAGGGCTGCTCCTCCCAGCTTGTGGGCAGATGGAAATGTGGGGCAGCCGGAGCTGAGCCCTTGGCACATGTAGAAAATGTGGAGAAGGATGGTCAGTATGTGCAAGACAATGAAAGGGGTGCTGGGCTCTAACACAGGAGTGAGCAAGGCCTACTTCTCAACCTCCCTCAGGAGGCAGGGCTCTGAAAAAGGTCTGGAGCTCCGCACCCATCACGGAAGCAGCAGCAGAGCAGAGTTGGGCTGAGAGGCCCAGGGGGAAGCTGGGGTCCCAGTCTGACTGTGCCTGCATTCACAGTCTGTCTTCTCAAATTCTACCTTGTTGGCAACAAGCTGAGCAGGGCTGACATTCACCTGGTTGAACTTGTCTACTCTGTTGAAGAGGTTGATGCGAGTCTTTTGGCTGACTTGCCCCTGCTGCAGGTGACTATTCCACTGCCCTCACAGAGATGGCCCCACATCTCCCACAGAGAATCTCATATTTGGTTCCATGGTGTGGTTCTGATTCCAGCCTCCTCTACGTCTTCAACCCTTTTCCCCATGCCTCCAAAGTGATCTTCTAGACCTTGGATTTGAGGCATGAAGATAATCTTTTTGTGCAAGGAACTAAGAACTGCATACTATTCCAAGAATATTTACTTTTTAAAGGATTAGGACTTAGGGCCCCACATCTCTCACTGGTCCCCCGTTCCCTTGTGGGCCTCATTTCTGATATATGTGGGATCCTCTTTATCCCTTATATCTTTCTCTTTGCACACTGAGTTCATCTGAGCAGGTTTCTGTCCATTCTATCTCCTTCCCTCAACTCTGGCTTCCATTGTGAGACATTATCTTCCTGTCTCCATAGCTTCCTATCCCGTACAGCTGGCCACCACCCACCCACCCACCTCAGTGGTAGAGAGTGGAAGTTGATTGTGTCTGGTCCTTGATTCATATTTTCTGTCTTCATTTCCAACTTGGGTTTTCTACCTCTATATTTTTGTTTTTAAGTATATCTCTGCTTATATTGGACAGACCCATTGTTCTTTGTGTTGTAAGGCAAACTGGATCAAGAGATTATGCCTAAGAAAATAGAGAGGACTATGTCCCTAATAAAAATTTAAAAGAGGTCTGAGGATTTAGCTCAGTAGTGCCACACCTGCCTTGCAAGCGCAAGATCCTGAGTTTCATCTCTGGTACCCACCCCCAAATATATATATATATATATTTCAAAAGAAGTGTTTAAGGAGGATATTATTGAGTTATGCACTCTCCCTTTTAAATTCCTTATTGCTGAGTTTCTGTTTAAAGAATCACATTGATAATGATATAGCCACTCAGGTGTCTTTTTCTGGGGGTGGGAGGAGATTTTTAGGGTTTTCTAATAGTTGGATTGAACTTTAAGATACCCTCTAAGGCTATAAATTGTGTGTTGCAGGCCCTAAAAACCAAAACCAGCAACTTGCCCAATGTGAAGAAGTTTTGGCAGACTGGCAGCCAGAGAGGAAGTTTCCTATTATTCAGAAAATGACAGAAGAAGCAAGACATATTTTCAAGTTTTAATAAAGTTGAAAATTAGCTAAGCTCATGCATACCAAGCATCTCAATTTTGCAATAATGAAATTCTATGGCTAAGTATTAACCCTGATTATTGTGGGATAATAAGCCATTACCAACTACATAAGGTTGTGGCAGAATAAAATACTTCTGAATAGTCTTAAGACATTATTTTTTATAGGATATAATATGTAATCAGATTTGAATGTCCTTCCCTTGGATATAAAATTTTACTTAAAAATATGGATTATATGGTTTCTTGACTTTCCAAATCTGTCCTATAATATCTGCCACACATTCCATCAAAGAGAGAAGTTTACAACTTTTCATTTTATACTCTTACTAAGCAAAGAAAATGGGTGTAATTTTGAGCAATAACATAACAAAGCTTTCCACAAAGCCATCTGCTATATGTGTCCTTGTGTTCTCTACTTCTGGGTAAAGGAGTTTTTCCACCTATTATTAACCTTCATTTGCCTCATGGAAAATCTTATTGAAAGTTTCTTCAAAAAGCCAGTCTACAATGATTTGCAAAGACAGTTGAGTGAATTTGGTTTATTTTAAACTTTTAATTGGGTGTCTTTAAAAGGCAGGTTTAACCCAGTTGCTTTGTGGAAATACATTGACTTCTAATTCTTCTTCCAGTCCTGTATGGGACCGTGCAGCCCCTGAATAGAGTCCCTAACTGAACTCTGCCCTCTTCAGTGGAAAGGAGTTTCCCAAATGAGTAAATGGAGTAAAAATTGATCAGGACATCATATTAAACTGTGTAGCCAAGTGAGAGAGCAAGAGAGATACTTTAACAAGGTCAGTACTTGTCTTAACTCTTGTCCATTAAATCACACTCTACCATTTTCACTAGAAAAATACCTTAGACTATATCCTTAGCACAAGAAAAAGTCTGCCTTATACTCAGGTCAAGGGCTTTTTAGTGGATATAGGAGATAATCTAAGAGTTGTTCTTTGAGCTTCTGTGGAATACATCAATTACAGAGATGTAAAAATGATAATTTAGAAAACTAGAGCATGAAAATTTAATGATGTGGAAACAATTAATGATATAGGAAAAGAAGAGATGTAGCATGTTCGACATTCTGATCCCGGTCCCAGTGCAAAGGGAGAAGGCAGGAGTTTATGATGAAATTGCTTGATCTATAGAAGTGGTGATAAAATGATTATGCATTGAAATGTTTCAAGATAACATGATTGGAATCTCCAACTGACCAATAATGGTGACCTCTCTGCCTCCTATGAGAAAGGAGTTGCCCATGCCTACTGCACGCAATCTAATGTACAGCTAGATGTTATTTATGACACACAGTAGCTCTTTCTTTGCCACAGATGCTCTGTGATTGGTTAACAAACATTGATGCCACTGGCTTTTCTATATTTCTTTAATGTCAGTGTGCTCTACCAGCAGGCAGAATTTCTCATGAACAATTGTCAGGATCTTTTAGATGAGTATAAATTTGTAGAACTGTTGGAATTACATAGGAAAAAAAATGACCTGGTTATATACTTTTGATAAAATTAAAAAGAATAATTCTTTTCTTGTGAATTGTCATATTATCAGTCCAACAAGCATTTGTTGATCCCAGCCCTTTATTAAAATCAATAATTGTCTCAGTCCTCTTCTTTTTATCAATTTCTATTCCTTATTCTTTCTGTGTCTTATTGCTGGGGGAGACGCAGTTCTTTATTAATCCAGTTGAAATTGCAGAAAACTGTCTGAAAATCAGGATTGGTTGACACAGTGTTCTGGTTATTGTTGAATGTTTCTACACTAATTATTCTCACCAAGGGAGATCAAAGCAAGAAATTGTAGGGTGTGGGTGACCACTGAAATATCTTGCAGTGCAATGATACAGGCATACAGCTATGTCAAAACCCTGGGTAATAAATACTGTGGTGTGATGTAGGCAAGTAGGTGTAGGCAGCAGTTACAGCCTCTCTGTGACTTGGAATTGAGATAGCCATAAAATAGCCACTCCTAGAGGAGAAAGAGAAGGGGAGCTCTGGGAATCAAGAAAGAGGTGACAGGAAAGCAAAAAAATCACCAAGAAATAGAAAGGCAGAAAATAACAAAGCAGTCCACATTACCGACACTAGCTCCAGAGAGGTGGCCAGAAAGGGCCAGCAGCACAGGCAATAAAAAACAGATCTAGGGCCGGGGATTTAGCTCAGTGGTTACACTTCCTACTTTGCAAGCACAAGGACCCAAGTTCGATCCCTGGTACCAAAAACAAACAGACAAACAAACAAGCAAAAACCCAGATCTGTGTGGCTAGCTGATGGAAAAATGCAAGATTATTGCAAGCTGTAAATCCAGTCTGGAGATTTATTCTGAAAATGACTTCTCTCACATGACAAACTAACATTGGATGAGAAATTCACTGCACAGACCACCATATCTTGGAGTGATATGACTAGAAGCCTTTTTAGTGGAGGCTTATTTTTTATTTTTTTACAAAGCAACATTTTACTGTTGTTGTGATTAAAAAGTCACATTTTACAGATGAAATGTAGAACTCTGAAATACTGACACATTCTCTCATTGTGCACAATGCTGAGGCTCTCTTATAATTCACTGTAAAACTGCAATTAAAAATGTACAAAAAAGGGCCAGGGATTTAGCTCAGTGGTTCTACCACCTGCCTTGAAAGCATAAGGTCCTGAGTTTGATCCCCGGTACCAAAAAGAAAAAGAAAAAAAAAAGTACAAAAAAGAAAAGAAAAAAATCAACCCACAAAGCTTCTAGGCACTTCCTCTTGTGGAATGTTTAAAAAGTTAGCCTATTAAAGAAAACAGTTGACTTCCTGTGAAAGTTTTGGAGAAATATGTATCAGTTTGTTTTATTTGGGTATTCAATAATATCTTGGTGATAATGCTGACTTCATGGCTTCTGACCCCAGAATTCACCCTGCTGCCACTGGAGGTAGCCCTGAGATTGAGTTTTATAGCCATGATTGTGTCCTCATCCTCTGAAGTTCTGGTTATAATTCCCTCTGTTAAGCATTCCACCTCTGTTGTAGTTCCCTCTGTTTGAATAGCCACCTCGGCCAGGAAAACAGAGCCACGAGGGTATGGATAACATATTCCACCACTCCCTCCACTGCCACCACCTTGCTGAGGCATACTGCCCTTCCTATTATATCCACTACAGTTCCCGGGAGCTCCCCTCTGAAGTTTCCACCAAGCATATTGCATCCTCCACGTCCCCTATGGCCACCACCTCTGTTAAACTGGTTTTTGCCATTCCTATTTTTATTGCTCTTCATTGAGCCAGTATTCTGTTTCTTTTCCATGTAAGTGCTTTTTTGCTTTCTTTCTTATATTGCTCCAAAAGTTTTGGCCTTCTTCCTCCTGAAGTTCAACATAGGTTATTTAATCAAAGCACTCATCCTGGAGGCTTATTTTTTGAGACTGATCTCCAGTCATTGGAAATCATGAGACAGACACACTCCAGGGTTCCTGAGAACACCTGGCATAGTGACTGGTGGAAGACAGCAATATGAGACAGTTTTGGAGAAGGGGATGACTAGTCACATATCCCCTGAGAAATTTAAGCGGGGGGAGCTCAGAATACAAAGGGCACTGTGGTTGGTTGACTTGCCCTCTGGGGTGAGGAACCAGTCTTGTTCTAAGTGGGTTTCAGAGGTGACTCAATCTGAAAGAACAGAGATTGAGCCTTTGCTGCCTGCCTCAGCACAAATTTCAATAGTTTGGTTTCCCCTTCCACCATTGTGTTCAGGAATAAGCCTGTGCTTGGACATAGGCCACATCTCTGGATGCCCAGACATGGGGATCATTGGAGCATCTGGCACACTTTATCGGCTCACATGATGCAAAATTACTTGGGGATGGCGACAGCTTGGGCTGCCCAAAAGATACAAACCAACACAAAGCCTCTGGAGTACATATTACCCTGAGGCTGATGACATACAATTGACTGGCTCTACCCAATAGGAAGCTTTGGGCAGGGTTCAGCGTTCATAGAGCAACAACCTGTTAATGTGGGTATGGAAAAAAACAGGCCCCAGTTGTGACATGATATCCTTCTTTGATATATTCCAATATTATGGATCCTGGAAAGAAATCATAGACAAATCCACAGAAGACAATACATGAAAAAAATATATATATATTTACCATTCATACAAACGTTTGAAGGATCATGAACCCCCCTCCCCAATCCCAGGATAACATAAAAGTTTTATTGTCATGGGAGGGAAATAATGGAAAGAGTCAAAAGGGTGGGGAGGTCAAGCTGGTTGAGAGGGGATCATGTCCTCAGAGAAATAGGTAATAGCCTGTAAGAGCTACATGTAAAATTTCAGTCTGTTTCTCTTATGGTACAATGATGATCACTGCTAGCTAAGTATTTTTGGGAAGGGAATGATGAAAAGTGCTTTGCATCCACAGGATCTGCTTAAATCAGACCCATAAAATTCAGAGAAATTCCCTCTTGTGCATCTGCTGTCCCTTCGATTTGAAGCAATCAGCAGAGCCGCTTGACATACTTCAGATAACAATTCCTCGACTCTGATATAAGGGCTAGATCCCCTTAACTAGGTCTGGGAACTCTATAAGAGTTTTTTAAAAAGGCTAAATATCTCTAGATGTTTGCAAATGAACCATCCCCAGAGCCACGTGAAAAGACTCTCCTTGTTTTCTGCACCAAAATGCACCATACACAGCTCACAAGCCTACACAGTGGTTCTGACATGGCAATATTGTCCAATAAGACAGTCCCTTGCCTTGTCTCCATGCTTTTTCCCCATAGAATGTTTTGTTCCAGGAATGTAACACTTTGTGGCTCCTGCCCAATGTGTCAAAATGTTTTGTGACTGAACTGTGTAACTTTTCAGGAATATTCTGTTAAGCTCTGCCCCCTCACCAGAATGTTCCGTTAAGCCCCGCCCCTCATAAGAATGTTAAGCTCCGCCCCTCATAAGAATGTTGTTAAGCTCCACCCTCTTAAAAGAATGCTCTGTTAAACTCCACCCCTCTGCTTCAATGAGCATGCTCACCCACCCTGTAGATCCCTATATAAGGAGGCTCTCATTTCTGGAAATTGGGTCAGACTTTGAGTATGGATGGACTCCTCTGAACCTGCTGACCTAATAAAGGTTTTTCTCCATCTGTTCAAGTGGCCATCGGACTCCTGTGTCTTCAAATAGCAATAGCTGTGATCTAGAACTGTAACACTCAGCATTCATAGAGCAACAACCTGTTAATATGGGTATGGAAAAAACAGGCCCCAGGTGTGACACAATATCCTTCTCTGATGTATTCCACTATTATGAATCCTCAGAGCTGTGCCTCAGAGCTGTGGCACTTAGCTGTGACACTGAGCTGTTCCACTTTGCCACAACAGCTCCATGGATATACAGGGACATTCTTGGGAGTCAGAAGCCCTGCCTTGTATAGTTTCTGTTCTTAAAAGGTAACACAGGAAGGATTTTGTTCTCACATGGAATGAATAGAACCATGGCCAGAAGACCATGGACTCCAGTAGCCTGGGCCTAGGCTTGGGCACTGAGGTCACAATGGTAGTGTTCTACAGAGGTGAGGGAAGAGTAAAGATGGAGTAGATTAAGGAGCATGGAAGTCAGCAGGCACTATGCCCTCAAACACAGCACAGCTACAGAACTTCCAAATACCAATTAACCATGAAGTCAAGAAGATGGTGGAAAGGTTATCCTAGGTGTTCAATGCTTTAGAGCCTGGACTTCAGCCAACAGCTTGGGACAAGCAGGGATTGTGTATCTGGGGATGAAGGCCTGAGAAGGAAAAGACTGAAAGGCACTAATTCTCATTTTCCAGCCATTTGAAGAGTAATGTTCAGGAATTAATTTGTAAGCAAAGTATGTGGAATGGTCTCAACTAGAGGTTTGGCTTTTGTAGCTTGTATTGATAATCCCCAGTGAAGCTCTGAACAGCACAGGAGCACCTAGAACTGTGGCAATGCAGTCTCAGACCTCAGTCAGCACTGCTGATTCAGAATCTGGATTTTTACAAGATCCCAAATTGATTCATGTGCCTACTAATATTTGCCACAGATACAGTGTTGGTACTCTTCTTTCTTTCTTTCTTTCTTTCTTTCTTTCTTTCTTTCTTTCTTTCTTTCTTTCTTTCTTTCTTTCTTTCTTTCTTTCTTTCTTTCTTTCTGTCTTTCTTTCTCTCTCTGTCTTTCTTTCTTTCTTTCATTCTATTTGTGCCCCCTCCCAGTTTTGCACATTTCTGCCCCTATTATTTCATCCATACTACAGGAATTAGGAATTAGGTGCCAAACCAATCACTCTTGTGACTTAGTAATCACACATCCTTTATTCCTAGTGTCACTCACTCTAGATTCAGCCACCTCAGAAAAAGCACAAGATTTTGGGGGAACATCTAGATGTTATACCCAATCGTGAAAGAGTTAAGAGAATCAACAACACTTTGAGCCAAATTTGAGTCCTTATTGCCATTGGTTGAGAGTGGCTAGCATTCAGAATATCTCAACTCTGAAAAGTGGGTTGTGGGTTTCCCTTTTTTTTTTTTTTTTTTTTTTTTTTTTTTTGATACTGGGGATCGAACTCAGGCCCTTGCACTTTCAAGGCAGGCACCAGAACCACTAAGATAAATCCCCAGCCCTTGTAGGTTTCTTTTAAGTGACTCTTCTAGTTGGGGAGGGCTCAGGGAGAAGGGGAGCACAAGTGGAATTTTATAGAAGCAGAATTTTGCTAAGTTAGTGGGGGGTTCAGGCGAGATTTCACACAATTTAGTTGAAACAAAATATCACACAGGTGCAGAGTATTCTGTTTACAAGGTCATAAAGATATCAGAAAGCTGCAGGCTGTTCTACCAAATGGGAAGGCCATAAAGATAGCATACAGCTGCAGACTGCTCTATGCAATGGATGTGGTCTGTTACGTATCAACCAGGGGACTCCCGAGGTGGGGAGGGGAAGGTGACCACCTGGAATCACTCAACTTTACTCAGAAGGGGAATGGTGATGAGGTCCAAATGGAAGCAGGTTGGCTATCACATAGACACAGCCATAACATTCCACCCCTGGCCCTCCAAAGACGCATGCATGTCCCCTTATACAAAAAAGCATTTGTTCCATCTCCAAGAGTCGTCAAAATTTTAACAGTTTCAGCATTGCTGAAAAGTCCAAGTCCAAGTCTAAAGCCTCCTCAGATGGAAGGCAAAATATTAGTTGTAAATCCCCAAACAAATAAAAAGAGTTAAACATTTCCAACATTCAATGGCACAAGATAGACATTTTTATTCCAAAAGTTACAAGCAGGGGGACACAAAGGAATGATATCAAGGCAAGACCATAACCCAGCAGGGCAAATATTAAATCCACAGTTCCACTTCCAGCATACCCAGCAATCTGTGGCAAGTCATGAACTCTTAAGGTGGCTCCACCCCTATGGCACTAACAGATGGTTGAGGCTTCAAAGGGTCGGGCCCTTAGCTTCTTGTGATGCCACCAGGCCATCTTTTCTATTCTCCTGTCCCTCCACAGCAATCAAAATCTTCTCTGTGCTGTCTTTGCAGTCCACAGCTTTACTGGAGCTTCCCTTCTGGCCCAATTGAACACATTTTAAATCATTCTGCTGGGCTTTTTTCTCTTGATTCTCAACATATATCTGGCTAAAAGTCCCCAACAGCAGTCATGTCATGGCCTCAACATTAGCCTGCCTGGAAATTTCTTTTGTGAGATTAATTAGTCCGCTGCCTTTAATTTCACTCTCAGGTAAAGCCTCTGGACAAGCTTCATACACTACCAACAATGCAGACAAACTTTCTGTCAAGCTGTAACACACATCATCTGGAGTTCAGCAGCCAATGCCGTCCTTTCTATCAGCAAAAACCTCCCAAGCCTGGTTTTTACTGGCTTTCTGGTCTTCTGAACTGACCAGAATTTGCATATAGAATGGTCTACGGTTTTCCAGCTCTGCTTCTTCAGCCAGCATCTCCAAACCTTTCTTAACTTTTCCCCTTCCCACAAGCCAGTTTCAGAAGTTTTTTGAGCCACATGGCCAAGTAATGTCACAGCAATGACCCCACATCTCTGGTACAAAATTTCTGTGTTAGCTACTTTACTCTCATTATTGAGACAAAATACCAAATAGCCAAAGTTAATAGGGAATAGGTTTATTTGGCTTACAGTTTGTAGAGGTGTCAGTCCACAATTGGCTGACCCAAGGTGGGGTGGCAGAGGGGCAACAGTTCATGGCAGTGAAAGATAGCAAAAGCACAAGAGGTGTTAGCCATTTTTCCAAACACACACATATGCTAGGTCTTCCTGGTAGAATACCCTCCTCTGGGGTTGGGGGATGAATTTCTGTTATTACCCATCCCCCACCTGCTTTTTTCACTATGGAGCCCCTTGCCCATCTCTGCCTGCTTTGGTGTGAGGCCCTCACTTGCTGCCAGGGATGCTGGTTTATTGACTGAGGAGAAGCAAGCTGACATAATTTTTAGTTTCAAACTCCTCATCTTACTATTTAAAAGTTTAATTTTCTTAACCAGTACCCAATCTCTCTACTACAGTGTTAGCATTTGGTCTTGAGACATACTGCTAGCTCATATTAAAATCAAAAGCTGAGAGAAAATGCACCCCAAAGTAACATTCTGTAACATTTTTGACTCCCAGAAATTATTTAAGCTGACATAATTTTTAGTTTCAAACTCCTCATCTTACTATTTAAAAGTTTAATTTTCTTAACCAGTACCCAATCTCTCTACTACAGTGTTAGCATTTGGTCTTGAGACATACTGCTAGCTCATATTAAAATCAAAAGCTGAGAGAAAATGCACCCCAAAGTAACATTCTGTAACATTTTTGACTCCCAGAAATTATTTTTTATACTAATGGGAAAAAAACATACTACAGACAAATCCAACTTCCTCTCTCCTGAATTACTAATAGGCAAAAATCATATGAATAGTATGTTTTGCTACTTCTGATGATGTTTACTGGTGTCAGAAATAGTGTGAAAAAGGGGCAAAGAAGACAAGGGGGAACGTAAGAGGGAAAAATAATAAAGTATATCTTTGTAGGTATATTCATAGCAACCTAAGCATGTTTTAATTTAAAACACATTGTAATTCACTGTAACTAAAACTTGTTTATAGGTGATAGTAATATTCGTCCCCTCAGAAAAAGGCTGCTATAGTTGCAAACTATCCATATAAATCACCACAGCTTACAGGGAGCAGTCTGGATAAAGCATATATGTCATCTTCCATTTGTCATTTAGGAACTGACAAACCAGAGATGGATTCATGGCAGACCAAGAGAAAGTGAAATCTGAAACAGGCTCTGTCTCATAAGAGGCATCTATATCAGATTTTCTGGAATTTATGTTGGATGAGTTTGTGCTCCCAAGTACAGTAGAGTCATGTCTGCCAGGGTCCCCAATGGCCTAGGTATCAGGAGATAACCAGGCCCACCCAAGAAGGTTGAAAAAATGGATGAATTATAAAGAGACCCATTACATTTTTTTATAGATCAGGTTGCTGAAATTCAGAAAGATAAAGACTTGCTTAATCACTCACCTGGAGATAGATCAAGATTCCAAGTCTTTCTGAAGCCAGAGTCCATGCTATTGTCACCATATCACAACCCAAAGTCCCAGGTTTCCTCTGTGCTACTGCTCAAGGTCACCCTAAGAGTGGTGAGTGTAAACTACAGAGAACAAATGATGTCTGCAGGTGAAACCTCCACCCTGCTGGGGGAACAGAGCACTTGGGACAGCAGCTGAGGGATCATCACCATCAATGCTTCAGATGTTGGTTCCACATGTGCTGTGACTATAGTGTAATGAGGCAGGTGTTACAAGAGAGGAGAAGTATGGGATCAGTTCTCTTTTGAAGGGGGTCTAATTCTTTAGAAAATTTACAAGTGTGGATTAATAAATAGGATCTATAAAATTACTAAGAGGAAGAGATGAGGGAAAATGTTATTTTTTTGCTTCAGGAAACATGAGGGATAAATTGATAATAAAGGAACTACAAGGTCTCTTGAAGAAATCTAGAAGTCAAATACTTCTGGGGTGCATGTTAACCCAGAGATGGTAAGCACACGCCATTTCAAACCATGTCACATCAGCATGTTAATTATTTCAAGGTAAATCACTCAGTGATATGTAAGTTCAGAAAGACTCTTAGAATAGTGTTGTAGGCAGGGTTTGCAAGGGAATAGTTTAATACAGTACACATAATTTATAGGATTATTTTATAATTTTCTCCCAAAAAGTCAAATGCACAGGAGTGCAAGAGATCTGTTCATGTGGTAGAGATCTGAAGAATCCAGCCAAGGGCCTCGATCCCATGACAATGTCCCAAACAAGCCCAGCTAAAGGCCTAGACCCATGGCAATGTCTTATGCAAGTCCATAACAAGGATTGGGAAGACCAGTTGTAGAAGTTAGAAAGTCTGTGCCATGGGTAAAGGATCTGTGCCACCAGGCTGAGGGATCTGCACTGGAACCAAGAAGTGACGCTCAAGGCAAAGAGCAGAAAAGAACAGCAGCATCCCTGATGACAGTGAAGACCCAAGTTCCTCTGGCATGAGAACAGCTGAGTTCAAATCAGGAGTACCAGCTGTGGCAAGCTTCTCCAGGAAAATCAACAGCATATAATCTTCTCCTCCAGTTCTTCTTTTATGCCATTTGCAACAATTCTCAGGTGGGTCTTCCATGTCCAGAACCACATTGACTCAGTTCAGTTGGGCATTCCAACTTCACCATTAGTTAATCCACCACAATTAACCATGCCTGTAATTCCAGCTGTCTGGGAGGCTGAGGCAGAAGCACAAGTCTGAACACAGTCTAGGCAATTTAATGACTTAAGTCTTTTTTTTTTTTTTTTTTTGGTTTTTTGAGACAGGGCCTCACTACATAGTTGAGACTAACCTGGAACTCACTATGTAGCCCAGGCAGGTCTTGCACTCACAGCAATCCTCCTGCCTCAGCTTCCCAAGTGCTGGGATTACAACCACCACACCCGGCTGATTTAAATCTTAATTGATGACTTAAGGACATCCAGTCTCAAATATAAACAATAAAGGCCTTGGATTCAATTTAGTACCAAAAGAAAAAAAAAAAAAAAAAAGACAGGGCTTGTCTTTTTCTGTTTCCTCTTTCTTTTTTTGTTTTTTTTTTCTTTCTTTTTTTTCTAGTACATGTTTGTATTTCATACTGATTGCATTTATTGCGGGGCTTGAAATACCTCAAGCTCTCCTTAAGGATTTGTATTGAGAAGTCTGCTGTGATTCTGATGGGTTTCCTTTATTTGTAATTTTCTTTTTCCATATCAGCTCTTTAATCAGTTCTAGTGTTGAGTTTCTGGAATCTTTATTATTATATACCTTGGTGAAGTTTTTTTTTCTCTTTTTTTCCTAATCTTGTCTATTTGGAGTTCCATAGGCATCACTTATCTGTATCACAAATTCTTTTTCCATGCTTGGAAACTTTTCTATTACTTCTGTTAACAGGTTTTTAATGCCCTTTTGCTATCTTCTGACTCTTCATTAATTCCAATTAATCTTTTATTAGTCTTCTTTGCATTTTCTAGCAGCTATTGGATTAATTTTTCATGGTCTCTTGCTATTTTTTTTTTTTTTTTTTTTTTTTTTTTTTTTTTTTTTTTTTTTTTTTAGTTTTTTGAGACTGGGTCTCTATGTCATTGAGACTGATGTGGAACTCACCATGGTCTCGAACTCACAGTGATCCTCCTGCTTCAGCCTCCCCAGTGCTGGGATTACAGGCATATGCCACCATGCCTGGCTCTTGCTATTTTTAATAGGTCTTTCATTTGATGATCTCTGACCCTGTTCTTTAGATCTGATATTCTATATTCATATTGGCTGACTCTGCTATGTATACTTTCAGTAGAATTTTTTTTTTTTTTTTTTTTATTTTTTTGGTACTAGGGATCAAACTTGGGACCTTGCACTTGTGAGGCAGGCGGTAGAACCACTGAGCTAAATCCCCAGCCCTTCAGCAGAATTTTAAATCTCCTGTATTTTTTTTAATCTCCTGGATTTCTATTTGAATCTGTTTTATGGAATCCAATTCTTTGCTATGTTGGGCATTCATGTTTGGGCATGAACCTAAGCTCCTCTATTTTTAAAATCTGTATCTACTCTACACTCATTAATTAATTCCTTCATTTCAGTCATCATCTCCTTAATTATCTCTGTTTTATTTTTGTCAAGAGACTTATTACTGATCTATTGTGTTATTTCCCCTGGTATCATGTCAGAAAATTCAGCTGGATGGTTTTTGGTCTCTTCCACTTCAATGCCCCCTTGATTCACTATGGGTGAGTTGAGGTAATGGGTTGCATCTTACTTCTGTATTTTCTCATGTTCTTTCTTTCTTTCTTTTTTATTTGTTTCTGCATTGAGGCTTATAAATTGCATATGGTAGGTAACTTTATTACTAGCATTGAGACCTCCTTAGGAAATGAGTACCTTTTAGAGATGTCTTCTAGGCACAACTGATTTTTGGATTTTGAGTCCCAGGATCCTTCAATTTACTAGGGATGAAAGGTTGCTGCCTTTTTTGGCCTGGCACTCAGTTATTTGGTACTGGACTGTAGAATTGTTTATGACCTCCAGACAACATAGGTATTAGCATACAAGGAAGATCAATTGATCACAACAGCTATGTTACCTCAGCTAAAGTAGTACAACCAGTAATAACAATAGCATCAAGCAGCGACTGGAAAAGGAGAAACATAATTATTAACTTCCCACCTTGAACCATAGGTACAAGATTTATAGTTATATGAACAAAATCTAAGACAAATCAGAAAATTATGTGAAGTAAATTTCCACTCAAGAGTGTGATTTTACCCTGAGGGGAGAAATTTTAAAAGAGATAAGAGGACAAAATGGAGAAATAAAAGAAGAGAAAGAGATTAGGAGCAAGGCTGAAGGACAAAGGAAGATTACTCAAGCTTTGGAAACTGATGAAGAATGCAGGAAGGAAAGAAAGAAAGGAAAGAAGAGAAAGAAAGGAAGAAAGCAAGCAAGCCAAGACAAAATAAAATTAAAAACAATGTTCACACTCATGAAAAGCCAAGAACAAACAGTAAAAAATAAAGAGAAAGAAAGGAAGAAGAAATTTCTCTGTGATTTCAAGCCCATGGTTATCTTCTGGGATCTACATTTTTGTAGTATCCATTTTAGGGCATGACTCTGCTCTTGTTGGTAGACAAAGGGGAAAGTCGGAGCCCAGATCCACACTGGGTAATCTGAGCAAACCTGTGGTAGGATTAGGGCAGGATGCTAGTTCTGGTACTTTTCAAATCCACAGATGTTCAGGCTGAGCCTGGCCTCTGGTTGTGGGGTTGGGGCCTGAGTTACTTAGTTCATAATAACCTGGGTGTCTCTTGCTGGCCTGAGCACAGCTCTCTGACCCTGGAAGTCTCCCTTTGTTGTCCCTCACCAGTCACTGTGGGAGTTTAACACAGGGAAACGTAAGATGAAGCAAACCCATGGCTGCTCTGAGTCCCAGGTTCAGCTGGCCCCTCCCTAAACTGGTATCCAACCAAGGACTGTCTCCAGGGAACACTGCAGTCATTTAGACTGGAGTCATTCACCAGCTGTTGTAGTGCACCGCATCCACTATTCTATTCCACTGCTGTGTTTGTCCCTTGAGGCCTCTGGAGCCATCCGTTTTCACCGTGTTTGCATTGGTTCAATCCTTATTTTTCATATCATAAGCCAGGAGCTGGGGAGAAAGTGCAGATTGCTCCTTCCCTTTTTGCATTGTGGTATGTCTCTTCTTCAATTTCATTGCGGGCTCCAATTTTCCCTTCAGATCCTTTCTGGGTCCCAGATACTCACTTCCTACCCTTCCTTCCCCAAGTGGTTATTTTCCAGTGTCTGGATTCTGAATCTTGGAGAGGTTGATTTGTTGCTGCTTACTGCTCCACCATCTTCCTGATAGCCCTCTATATCTAATTCTTAGTCCCTCAACATTTATATCTTTGATCTATTTTGATTTGAATTTATTGAATGGTGAGATAAGGGTCTAGGTTCAGTCTTCAGAAAGTGGACAGCCAGTTTTCCCAGAACCACTTTTTAAAGATGCTATCTTTCCTCCAGCAAAAAGTTTTGGCTCCTTTGTCAAAGATAATGTATATGAAATGTCTGAAGTTGTTTCTGCATGCTCTACTCTGTTTCACTGATCTAAAAGTCATCTTTTTTCCTTCCGATGCCATGCTGTTTTTAATAACTTTAGCTCTATAGTGTAACTTGAAGTCCAGGGTTGAGATGATCGCTGCCTTGCCCTTGTCCAGAATTGCTTTTGCTATTCTATATCTCTTCTGGCTTCATATGAATTTTAGTATTGCTTTCTCTAATTCTGAGAGGAATGCTATTGGCTTTTTGTTTGGGATTGCTTTAAATTTCTATAATAGTTTGGAAGTATGACCATTTTGACTATATTGATTCTGCCTATTGAGGAACAGGGGATAGCTTTCCATTTTCTGTTATCCTCTTCAATCTCCTTTTTCAGAGTCCTGTGGTTTACATTGTAGAAGTCTTTCAATTCCTTGGTTAGATTAATTCCTAAGTATTTGATTTTCTTGATGCTATTGTGAAAATTATTATTTCCCTAATTTCTCTCTTGGTGAGTTTGCTTTACATGTATAGGAATGCCATTAATTTTTTTTAAATGATGCTAAAAGTTTATTTAAAAAGTGTGGAATGGGGCAAGGGATTTAGCTCAGTGGTGCCATGCCTGCCTCACAAGGACAAGGTCCTGAGTTTGATCCCTGGCACCAAAAAAAAAAAAAAAAAAATG
>NW_022900926.1:43180329-43205274 GCF_012274545.1 Fukomys damarensis
AAAAAAAAAAAAAAAAAAATGTGGAATGAAGGGGCTATTGATTTTTGAATGTTAACTTTGTACCCTGCTACTCCCCTCTGAACTTGGCCATTAATTATAGGAGTCTTTTGATGGAGTTTTTGGGTTCTTTTATGAGGAGTATTATGTCATCTGCAAATAGTGGTAATTTTACTTCTTCATTTCCTATCCATATTCTTTTTATTTTTTTCTCATATCTAATTTCTCAGGCAAATGTTTTGAGAACTATATTGATCAGGAGTGGTGATAACAGACATCTTTGTCTTGTTCCTGATTTTAGAAAGAAAGCTTTCAATTTCTCTCCAGTTAGTATGATGTTGGCCATTGGTTAGTACACATTTATATCCACCAGACACATGAAACTGAAATGGAAATTTTTATCAAATACGCATGCCTTACACATGAAATGCATTCAGATATTTTCATGATAATTTTCTTTTTAAAAAGTGATTATATTTCACAATTATCTGAAAGAATGCCATGTATATTTTAAAATGCATTAACACTGAACATACAAATGACTTTTGTTTTGAATAGAATCAAATTTGAATGACAAGCGCACCACTTAATTAGGACAAGTTACTCTAGAAAACTCAGTCTCCTGGGCTGGGGATTTAGCTCAGTGGTTCGGTGGCCTGCCTTGCTAGCGCAAGGACCCAAGTTCGATCCCCGGTATCAAAAAAACAAAATAAAAAGAGAAAACTCAGTCTCCTCAATGTAAAATTAGGATAAGAATAGACTGAAGATACTTTGGGAGAACAGCATGTGACTAATACTGAAAAAAATGTAAGTTCCATTCCACATGCTGTAAAGTGAGTGCAGCAACATCTTTTTGGCTTGGTCCTAAGATAAAATACAAACATTAAGAGGTAGAATACAGAACACCAAATGAAGCAAGAAATTAGCATGTTCTCTGTGAAAAGATTTTGGACCTATGAGCTGGGCCAATATGAAGGCTAATTTTGCTTTGATTTAAGAGCAGCCTCACAACCAAATAGTGGAAGAGTGTGCTTCCTCCTGGTCCTGCTGTCAGCAATGACTTCTGGCTTCAAGAACTCCTCATAAGATCCTGGGACCTTAACCTATGCGAGCTCCAGCCCTGTCCTCCTTTCAGTCCTGGGACCTGTGCATAGATTTTCATGTCCATCTCTGAAAGGAGTGGAATAGCAGACATTGCATTTAATTTCTCTAATACTCATTTTCATTCATTGTGAAATGGAGATAGAAAAAACTAGCTCACAAAGAGTGTTATAAGGATTTATAACAATTATGCAACAGAAATGGAATCATTCATTAATATTTGATGATATTACTAAGCTACAATTAATTTTTAATTTCAACAATGTACTGGTTACATTTTTGTGAATTTTTTAAAATTCATTTTTAAGATCTCCAGACATTTGAACAGACCCATAGACATTTCACTGTCCTTTTTCTTGCCTACTTATTAAGTAGAAGAATTTGATATTTGGGTAAAGAATTTGATGTTTAAGCCATCTCCACTCAGTAGCTATCAAATATGACCTCTATGGAAAAGAAAGGAGAGAGCCCTGTGCAATATAACTTCTCTTCTTACATGCATAGATGGCACAGAAAAATTTGAGTCCAATGTCAAAGTAGAAAGACCATGGCAAGGGAACCATGAACAGTAGCAGGTTGAACCTTGATATATACAATATGGTGACTGTGGAAGATCCCTTGTGACACAGGGGAAATAGATGTCACTCCCAATCCTGCTAGATATCCAAAATGTGAGTTTGTGTTCTCTAAAGTTGAAGAATGAATTCTAGGGACAAAGGAGGCTAAGAGTAGGAAAACTTTATTGAGAGAAAGAAAGCTTCTGTCTAAGAGAGGCAGAAGAAGGACCAGAAAGTGGGCTACCCACCACCCCTCTTTTCAAAGGTGTTTTATACAGCAAAGCCATGAAGTGAGTTGGGTGCAAAGTGAGACAAAACTATAAGACCCAGTGGAAATTTACAAGTTGGTCATGACCAACCAATAAGATCACAAGTACAGTCACACCGTTAATATTGATTAAATGAGGATCAAATGGGGAAAAAGGTCACATACAAGGAATTTCTCATTTAGAATATCAAACACTGCTATCTCTAGTGGAAATAGTGCCTCTTTTCTTTTTATAATTGCTAACCAGTGAATGTGACTCGATTGTTCTCCATGTTGGTTCTTCATTGGTTGTGTTGGCTCCTGGAGGGCTGGCACTTTGAGGGCAGCCCTGTCTAACTGCCTACAAGATATCTAATTAACTTACCTATCTGCAATATTAGGAATATAATGGGTGTGTTTGGAAAGGTGAGTAATAATTTCTGATGCAGCAAGCTTTCACAGGCACAGGAGTCACCTCTGTATTTTGTTAAAATTCAGATTCAAATCAGTAGGATTGGGGTGGGACCTGAGCCTCTCCGCAAAGTCCTAGGTGCTCTCTTGCTGTTGTCCAAGGACAAACTGAGACAAACCAAGCAGCGATAAGGGAGATTTTAGGGAAGAGTGCAGGAAGGCAGGCAGGTGTCCAGCCTGGGCAACTGGGACATCAACTATGGGGATCATCTGGATTTGAGATTGGATAATTGAGTTCAGTTTGGCACTTGATCAATTTGGTGCCTTCCATGTGGACATGCCCAGAAAACAGGTGTATATTGGTTCAGATGCCCAGGGAGAGGTCTGGCAGGTCTTCTTCCTGGACTCCTGATGGGTTTTATAACAGTTCACTCTTAGGGCCTTGAGAAAACTAATGTGTCCAAGCAGAGTCACCCAACCTTTTCTGCTCCTCAGGCAAATGTGGGTAGGAATGAAAAAGGATATGAGTTGCTTTGAACTCCTGAGACTGGCTGCTGGGAATGGAAGGACACCAACCTGCCTCACATGCATGAGTGATAGGCATCTGTGTCATGGAGGACAGACTAGCAGCCAACACTCATTTTGGCTGTTTCTTCTTGCACCTGAAGGGGACACAGTCTAAGTTGACTCTACCTCCTGACCACCTCACAAATCTTTCTCCTCAAACTGTTCTATTCCACTGCTTGAGATAATCTCTCTGTCCTCCCAGAGGGTCTCCCCAGCTGCAACTTCCTTCAGCTCTTCTTCGCTTAACAACCATATTGTTTTCCTAGGTCACATATCTGAATATCACTGCCTTTCTTAAAATCCATTAGGGATTAGTGTGTTCTGTGGGATGCTTTCCGCACACCTCCTCCCTCCCCGATTTCTAAACCAATCTATACCCTGCCTGTTTGGGGTCTTTTGCCTGTGATCCTGGGTATGTTGCTGTCCTATCCTGTCAATTTCCTCTGGCTGCGTTATGGTCCTTCCAAACTTGGTGCTTACCAAGCACCATGTGTCACTCTTCTGATCCCCCAAATGAACCTCAGGAGGGTTCTCAAAACATCTTCTGCCCAGGTGTCTCCTTCATGGTTTTGTGAGACTGTGCTATGTGTTGTCACCTGCTATGTCTCAGTACATAGGGGTATTCAATTGGTGCATAGGTTGCAGGTACACTTGGAGGACCTGAGGGGAAGAGTCTGGACTCTGAGCATGCCTCTTAGTCTTACTCTATCCTTTTCAACCATTTCTGTAAATTACTCAGATCACTTCAAGGCATTTTTGTGGACCTGCTTGAATGCTGATGCAAAATAAGTCAACTACAAGAAATTTGTTATGAAGAAATGGAGAAAATTTGTATTGTAGCTGTTTGATGAAATTTGAAAATGATATATTTTTAGTATTAGAGTGGAATTATATAGTTATATGTAGAACAACATGCTTACATTTTAAAGAAGCATAGAAAGTACATCTCCAGAAATACACAACTGCGCATGCACAGTGATGTTCATCACAGCATTGTTTTCAATAACTCCGAAATGTTGGTAAAAATCTCAATCCTCATACACAGGCAAGGGGAGGTAGAAACTATCTAAACAATGAAGAACTCTGCAGCTGTTAAATAAGAATTTCTTGGTGAACTTTGAGATGTTTCTTTTGATCAATAATGCAGTACAAATAATCACCACACAAAAAGCAAAAGAGTACATGTAGTATGCTATTCTTCATGTAAGGAAGAAGAGATTATACGAAAATATACCGTGAGCAAAATAAAAAGAATGAGTAAATTAGAAATGAGTGCCACAGGCTTTCTACAAGGGGAGGAAAGAAATGAATAGAAAGAAGAAAGAATAATGGGACAGTAAGGATAACACCTCAGTTGGCTAAGGACAATGTTTTATTTACTCTGAGTCTTGGACCATGGTAAAGTTTGCATGTCACATGGAAAATAATTAATTAAAAGGAACTAGGTTGTGGGCTGGGGATTTAGCTCAGTGGTTCTGCCGCCTGCCTTGCAAGTAAGTGCAAAGACCCGAGTTCAATCTCTGGTACCAAAACATAAATTAAATAAATGAATAATAAAAATAAAAAGAACTAGGATATGAGGCAGATCCAAACTGATATCAAACACACTAAAAACCCAACAGCATTTCAAATGAATGACAAACAAACTGAAAGATGGAGTGAAACTCACGGAGATAAATGTCTCAATGAGATAAACAGCATTTTGACTTCGTGTAAGGCTCAAGACATAAACGTACAGGATAAGAAGAAAAGTACTACAATATCTTTAGTAAATTTGTTTCTCATGGTCAGCAATCCTAATTCTCTTTCACATGCAGTAGGACTGAACAAACATGTAAATGCTGGGCCTTTTATTTGTTTATTTATATTTTTTTACGAGGCAGGGACAGGTTTTAATCAGCAGTAAGGGTTGCATCAGTGAGAAGCACTGCTGCAGAAAGCGACCTCCGGCTTCCATCTGCTGGGAGGTGCCTGGGTGTTTTCAAAGAAGCGGGAGCCAAAAGGTCCGGTGAGGCTCAGAGCCGGTCACAGAAGTGAAGAGTTACGAAAAGCACGCAGGGGTTTTAGCTCTGGGAACCGGGCTTCTCGGCCTTCCCAGCTGCGGATTCTGCCCTCCCACAGAGAGAGGGACAAACTGTTCCTCCCGGAGGGCCTTGAGCTTCCTCAGGGGCAGCGAGGCCTGGCTCAGGCCTCGACCTCTTGGAAAATGCTGGTGTTTGTTACAGGCTTTACAGGCTCAGGCTGAGGCGGGCCTGAGGAGATGGAGAGGACGCTGGCTGGAGTCAGGGTGGGTGGGGGACATTTTTTGCGTCAGGGAGCGGGCCCGGATGGGGAAGCAACTTTGCCTGGGAGTTAAGGATGGGAGAAAGGCATGGAAGCCTTGTGAGCTGGGGCACAGCATCTGAGTATCCGCAGAGGCTCGGAGGCTTGGGGCGGCAGTGAGACGTGACCGGTCGGCCAGTTGGTACCTGCACAGAATACATCTCAGTTCCTTTTTTCCTCTCCTTTCCTTTGTCTCCCTCCCCTCTCCCGCTTCTCTTGATCTCTTTCCCATTTGGAAAAAATCTGTCTCCCTACTTTCTGTAAGATAATCAATTTAAAAAGGAAAGTAATGATGATGAAAATGTGATATGTGTGTGTGTGCATATGTGCCAATCCCCAAGAGGAACACAATTATATATCACAAACACCTACTGATAAATTTAAAAATATGAAAAAGGAGGAAAGCTATATTTTTTATCATGGTTTCAGAGGCTTCTGTGCACGGTCAGTGGACACAGAATGCACTTTTATCTTTGTTCTCTCCCTCTTTTTCTATTTACTCGGAGAGGAAGATTTTCTCCCACTCTTCATTTTTGCCACTACTTTTTGCCCGTGTTGTTCAATTCTTTGTTCAAGGCGAGAAGAACCTGGAATCCAACTCCAAAAGGAGAGGTGAGCAGCCTAGAACCCGGTAACATGTAGTCAGTGAGCCACTTTTTAGAGCTACCCAATGACAAGTTCAAGGCCAGCCTGAACTGTGCAGTGAGACCCTATCCCAAAATGGACCTTTTAGATATCATAGTCATGTTTCTCACTTGTCAAAGAGCAAAGTTTCAGTAGGGCCTAAACAAATCTATTTAATTGAAATAGCTGGTATCAGTATGAACTCATGATTTGTAATTCGAAGTGTGCCGCTAGATACAGAAGGACACAGAGAAGCAGCCTGTGAGTGGGTTAATGCCCACTTCCCACTGTGAGGGCCTAGGAGCATGTGAACCACAGAAGGGCTACACACAGCCCAGCTCCTGGATTGGAATACTTTACCCATTAAAACAGAAGCGAGGATTATTTGCTAAAAGGCACAAAGCAGAGCTGGAGCAGAGAAGTAAAGAGAACCAGGCAGTATCTTCACAAAGGAAAATATCCGGAAATGCTCACGATGGCGGGGGGCTCACCTCAAAGGGACACAGAAGGCACCATGACTGAGGAGAGCAGGCCGACACGGCAAGAAAATACAGTGCTGGGAGGGTATTCTGCACCATAAAATGGGTCTTGTGTGAAAAACTGTCGCAATCTAAGCGAGGTGTAATGTTTAACTAATATCATATGAGGGCGAAGTCCCTTGATTTGACAGCTGTACTCAGTTTACATAAAATATTTTCATTAAAAGACGCTGGGAGAGTAATATTTTAAACTGTACTTGTTCTGTAATTTTTCGGCAGCCACAACAATTTCAAAAAGTGTAAAAGACATTCAATTCTTTATTTATAAAGTAAAATCAAGTTTGGGGTTTGCTTCAGATAGTGTTTACAACTGTTGGCAAGCATGCCCTCAACTGGCTTATAGTCTCGAAAGGGAAGTCAGACATAAACCCTCAGTGAGGAGCAGCATGTTAAAGGAAGCAGAGGATGGCAGGGAGGAGAGGAGAGTGTGCTTCTAGCAGAGGGAGCAGTGCAATAAGGCTAGGGCGAGAGAGAAAGGCCGAGGTGCAGCCAAGAGGAGAAGTGTTTGCAATCTCCCACGTAGTGCAGTTGAGGTCTTCCCACTTAGAGTTGGGACACCTCCACCAGGTTCTTATTGCTTCTAGAATTAAGCATTCATAGAAACTGTATTCACAGTCTTGCCCATTTTACAAATGTAGATTGCGATCTTGAAATTTTCTCTATCAAAGCCTCTTTCCTAACACCATTCTATGACATACTTTTCTTTATCTGTTTTTTTTTTTTTTTGAGACAGGGTCTCACTATATAGTTGACACTGATCTGAAACTCACTGTGTAGCTCAGGCTGGTCTCAAACTCACAGCGGTACTCCTACCTCAGCCTCCCCAGTGCTAGGATTACAGGTGTGCACCACCATGCCCGGCTCTATGACATACTTTTCATTTTCCACAAGGCTTTTGCATTGTTATAAATCTTGCACAATGCTAAGACATACAAAGACTTGTGGCTTTTTTTTTTTCATTGAGTTTATTGGTACTTTTTAGGTACACAATACAGTTACATTCATCATTGGGATCTTGTACCTTACATGATGTATCTAGGTTCTTATTTTTTCCCCATTCTTCTGCCCTCCTTTCACCCCCTCCACCCTTCCCTATTTACAAAGACTTTGTTTCCATTTTTTTCCTTTCTCATATATTTTTTCTTTTGCCTGCACTTCCCATTTCCCCTACTCCTTTAGACCTTTTTTTTTCATTTCACATTATCAATTATATAATTTGAACCTTATTTACACTTTTAGTTTTTCACACCAGAGAAACTCTTTGGTATTTATGCATGTTTGCCCTATTTATTTCACTTAAGAGTATGGCCTCAATACTGGTGGCCTCTTGAGGCAACCAAATGAACTTGAAATATTTTAGTGTGTTCATAGATAACCTTGAACTGAAACATTAATTATCTGTCATTTTGTTTGTAGTCTGGTTTGGACTCTGGAACCTTGAAAGCAGTGGGAGTAGCTGTTCCCTATTGGACCAAGCCCTTTTCTAAAGCAAGAGTTGTCTCAGTATAAAGCAACTACCATACTAATTCCAGCTATCTTCAAGGTGCTGGGCAAAGAGCAGTTTGGACTTTGATCAGGTTGGTGCAGCTTTTTTAAATCTTCATAATTGTTCTTACATCTGTTCCACTAAGAAAATGTTCTTAAATGTGGTACTTTGTGTGAGTACTTCATAGGCTTGTACCTTCTCTGTGTGCTCAGGGGATGACTCAAATCTTGCTTATTAGTTCTTTATAAAAAAAAAAAAACACAGCAAAGAACTTACAAAATGAAGGCAAAATAGTTGATAACATGAGAAAAACAAGAATGGTGTCATTGTCAACAACTTAAAAATACAACCATGGCAGTACCTAGGGGCGTACAGGTAATAAGCTTGTGCTGATAAAAGTTATATTGTTTATTACACAGGTGGTATTAGGGTGACTCCTACAGGAGTCACACACAATAATACTGGATTTGTACTTGGGAGGTAACATATTTGGAGAACCATTTTAGCAAATAAAAGAAAAAGAATATGGGTGCCTCTTGAAGCGAAATGTTCAGGTTGGAAACCAACTATATGTGCCTGTCAATCTGAATCTAAACTTACAGTTTAGTGTCAAAGAAGACTGTACTTGAACGCCAGGTTCCCACATCATGTCATCTGTGTAGGTATCAATATCTTCACCTGTAACATTAGGACAATAAAGGTTCTCTATCAAACAATTTTTATGACTCAGTGATAAAAATGAGAAACTGCCTATTATGTGACACACTAAATTTATGTTAGTTACTTTTTTCCCTTATAATGCAGTTAATGTAGCAACTATTTCTTTTATAAATTATAAAGTAAATTCAATGCAGCAGTGGGAACATAGAATTCCAATTAAAAAGTACCTTCATCTGTAAAAATACTTCAGATTTTTTTTTTTTTTTTTTTTTTTTTTTTTTTTTTTTTTTTTGTACCGGGAATTGAACTCCAGTCCTTGCATTTGCAAGGCAGGTGGCAGAACCTCTGCGCTAAATCCCTGGCCCAATAATTTGGATTTTGATAGCAGGGAAGACTAAGACCTGCTGAATACTTCTGAACAAACAGTCCTGGAGTCAAAGAGTTGGAGAGGGACTTTGCTCTTGCCACCGTCTTTCTGTTATACTCATTCTCTAGTTTTTAAAAGCCTTTTCCAAGTCCCCAGATTCCTTCACAGAATGCTACCCAGCCTGTTTTTACAAAATGTAGATAATCACCACCTATCTAGGTCTGGTGCATTTTCAGGATGGTAGCCACTGATGGGTAAGAATTTTGGAGAAAGAAGTTTCTGGCCCTCCTCCAGTGCTTCTTTGAAAAGGTAGAGCCTTCTTCTGTGTTGTTGGATCACTAACCGTAACCTTAAAGTACATTTTGCTTCTGTGTACTCATTCCTTCATGTTTAGTGAAACCAAGAGAATACTAATATGTCAGGGAAGCCGGTGCTTCACT
Source organism: Fukomys damarensis (assembly GCF_012274545.1). Taxonomy (NCBI): domain Eukaryota; kingdom Metazoa; phylum Chordata; class Mammalia; order Rodentia; family Bathyergidae; genus Fukomys; species Fukomys damarensis. The sequence continues at coordinate 43,189,648 of NW_022900926.1, forward strand.
ACTTCGATGGACGGGGCAGGATGGAGTCCATCCGGTGGCTCTTGGCTGCAGCTGGAGTAGAGGTAGGTTTTCAGTTCTTATGTTGGATCTAAAATTGATTGTACCAAAAACATTTTTCTAAGCCAAGAGTTTTTCTTCCAAGGTAAACTGTGACAGATTTTTTCATAAATAAAAATATCACAACTTATTAGTAAAGAAATGGATTAGACAAAATAAAATTACACTTATCTTTCGAGCAAAAAGCACACAAGCAATTAAATATATTTGTGGAAGAATCAAAAGAAATGTCACATAATCACAATGTGTAGAACTTTTTTGATTTAAATAAACTTCAAAATATTTAGGGCATGTATTCAGCAATTAATCTTAAGTATGAATTGAACCGTAGGTAACATTGAAGAATTATTGTTGTCTTTAGGAGTGATGGTAGTTGTGATATTTAAAAAAATAAATTATTTGAAGCAGAGGAAAAGTGGAAGAGAGAGAGAGAGGGACAGAGAGAGAACAACACTGGGTGAGTATTGCAACATTTGAAAGGGAAATACTCCAGTTGTGATCTTTTTATCACTTTAAAAGCAGTCCAAGCCGGGTGTGGTGGCGCACGCCTGTAATCTCAGCACTCAGGAGGCTGAGGCAGGAGGATCGCTGTGAGTGCAAGACCTCCCTGGGCTACATAGTGAGTTCCAGGTCAGTCTCAAATGCATAGTGAGACCCTGTCTCAGAAAACCAAAAAATAGATAAATAAATAAATAAAAGCAGTCCATGTTTTAGAGACACAGAAACTTTTTTTAAAAGCTTTTTTCCCCAGATTATTATTATTTTTTTTTAGTAGTAATGTTGTAGTACATAATGTCTACATTATTGGTGGGGAGTTGGTACATGTACATAACACATCTCAATTCCTTTTTTCATTCCTGTTCCCTTCCCTAACTCTCCCTCCTTCCACCTCTTGATCCCCTTCCTTTTCTTTTTGGTACATTTGTTTAGGGTGTCAAATAGCAACAAGAATCAGTTGGATATTAGGACCAGAGTAGGAGAGACAATGAGCATGAGATGAATCAACATTAGCTTGAGTTGGTAATTACTGGAGCTGGGTGACTGATGTTAGGAAAATATTTGTTCTTATGTGTGTTTTTGCTTATGCTAGAAATTTACATTATGAAAAGGGAAAAATATAGCGAACTAGTTAAACCTAAATGCCACAAAATAAGGAGGGAGTAGGTAATGAAAACTGCCTGTTAAAGGTAGAGCATGTGTATTCAGAACTTATTTTGTAGAACACCTATTACTAAATGCTGAGTTATATACTAATTTCTGAAGATTCAAGGGGAACAAGAGAGGCCAAGCATATCTCTGAGGTCAGAGACAAAGAATTTCAACGGGGTATGGGAAGAAGCATTGTCGTTTAAAGGACATTTTGTAGCTTGTGTACGGGAACTGCTACTAGGACTGCTTGACTGCTGCCCCCTAGCTGCACCACTGGTAACACTTGTAAGAACAGACCTAAGGGAACGAACCGAGTGAGGGGTTTCCAGTAGCTGGGAGAAGAGATCATGGACAATGGATAGATGTTGTCCCTCAGGTGCCAGAAGAAATGTAAGATTAAAAGCTGAAGTCTAGGCTGGGGATTTAGCTCAGTGTTTCCGGCACCTGCCTCGCAAGCACAAGGGCCTGAGTTCAATCCCCAGTAACCCCCCCAAAAAATCTGAAGTCTAAATAAATAGGACACACATGTGTAAATAGTTTCTCTGGTGTGAGAAACTGAAAGTGTAAATGAGGACCAAAATGTACTAGATAATGTGAAATAGGAAGAAAAGGTCCAAAGGGGAAGGAGTTTCACTATCATCCAGACAGAAGATCGGTAGTTCAAGCCTCTGGGAAGGATGAGTTCAACAAAAGAAGGAGAAGTAGGGACAATGTCCTCAGCGTGAAAGGTTTTCTCTTCTCCATCCACCATGTCTGAAGAGAATGGTGGGCAAGGGATGCCTGGAAACTCTTGCTCAAATCTTCGGGGTTCTCATTGCCCAAAGGCTGAAACTTTCATTCTCTCCATCTTTGCCCCACCCCACCTTTGTCATCCTCCTGTGTTGACCAAACATGATTCTGGTGGCACATACTCTTTAATACCTGTACAACTTCTTTTGGACAGGGAGATCAATAAACTCTGTGCTACCAAACAACTTAGAAACTATGTCCCAATGTTTTCATGATGAAAAGCTTTTTTAAGCTATGAGAAGGAAAGGATGACAGTTCCACTAAGGGTCCTGTGGGAGCAGAATCTTAGTTGGTTGTTGATCCATGATATACACCCAAGGTTCTGTTCTGATGGCACTGGATATCACAGACTCTACTGAAATACTGAAACCTCACAAATAGAGGAAATTCCTAGATCCTGCCATTAAGTGACATCCCTCCCAAATTGTAACCCAATCATAGATGTTGTTGGTGCCAGGGTAGAATGAACTATAGAAATGAGCAGCTGTGTATTGATGATCTATAAGACATTTTCTTGATGGATCTAATGTAAATTTTCATGTGACCATAAACAGACACATTTGTATTCAGTGTCAAACTTAGAAATTTTAACATCTTCATATTAACTACATTTCAGGGGCCATTCAAGTTTAAAAGACTACAACACCATGGAATGAACTAACAACATTCTATTTACTTTTTCTGCTTGCAGTTTGAAGAGAAGTTTATAAAAACTGCAGAAGAATTGGAAAAGTTAAAAAATGGTAAGATCAAGAATCTAAATGTTTCTGATGAAGGTTTCTAGTATAATGTAGTAACATTATATTACTCAGCCTTCCCACCACTCACAACTTATAGGAGAAGAGGTTTAATTTGACTCACAGTGCTAAGGATTGAAGCCATGGTCAGCTTGCTCCAAGGCAGAAACATCAAGGCAGAAGAGTGTGGCACAGCAGAGATGCTTAGTTGGGGCCAGGAAATAGTACAGTACAATAGTGCCAGAGATGAATGGTCAAGGTGCAGTGTATAATACCCAAGACCATATCTCCGTCCCCTAACTAGACACACCCAGGTACACGTTCCACTAATCTTCCAGGTAGGCATTTATTAATCCAATGAAGTGGGCATATCAGGATTAATGGTTACAATTCCCGCTTGAGAACTTTATACCAACAATTTAATTCCAAATAAAGATAATAGCAAGTTCGTAATTCCATCGAACAGAATACAGCCATCACACCTACACCTGGAAAGGGAATATTCCCTTCCCCAAAGCTTTAGAAGTACCAGAATTTTCAAAAGTCTGACTCAGCATCTTCTGAGATTCATGGGAAACTCTGAGCTGTAAAACTGTATTAAAAAAAACAAGTTGCATAATCCTAAAGTAAATTTGCACAGGGTAAATATTCCCATTCTGAAAGGGAGGAGCTGGAAGAAAGAAAAATCAGGTCAAAGACTAAAAGCCACCAAAATAAACATTAAGTTGCATATCTGATATGGTAAGGGTCAAGGGAATGGACATTGCTGGAGACTCCTGCAGTAGGTCCCAGCCTCCTGTGAGCCACCACAGCAACAGCTAAAGGTTAAAGAACAGACAGAAGGAGACTCATAGTGAAGCTGAGTCTTGGGTCCTGGTCAGTGCTGCTGATGGCAGCAAAGACAAAAGCCCTCAAGCACATCCAGTTTTTATTGAATACAATCGTGAGAAGGAATAGGGATCTGGGGAGCTTTGAAGTCATCTAGTGAATTATTGCCAAATGCCTGGCATGATGGCACCAGGCAGGGATGTTAAGAAGTAGGCACTGCTTATCTGCTATGATAGAAGAAATCAGTACTGGGACTGGGTACGATTAGCAAGCAACCCACAATGTCAAGGAGAAGTGGTAATTCAGGGGAAAGGATTTTAATTGGAGTCACACTGACCTCAGCTGCATGTAATTCAGTAGGGCCCTGCCACTTCCCAGACCAGGACTAGGCCTAGACAAACTCTGCTAGCTGACATGCCTGCTTGTGTCATGCAGGCCTTCAGTCTAACTCCTAATATAAAACAGTACAGCCAAATTAGGGAAGGCAAGAAGCATAGCCCACTAGTACTGGGCAGGAATGCCTGCTATCTGGGGTACATAATAATAAAATGAGAGGTCTGTAGGGCTTGGAGAGCTCCATCCCTTTGGCCTTGCCAGTTGCAACACACATAGTTTCTCTTCGGGGTTTGTTCTACACATGGCCTGCAGCTTTTCTCAGTGGATGTTCCATGTTCCTGGCACCTCTTACTCCCTGGGATCTCCACCACACATTTGGCTTCATTCCCATCACATACCACACTGCCTTCTCAGGAAATTTTTGCCTGGCTTCCTAGACCTCCCTTTAAAATCTGGGTGTGGGCTGGGGGTTTAGCTCAGTGGTTCCACTGCCTGCTTCACAAGTGCAAAGGACCTGAGTTCAATCCCCAGTACAAAAAAAAAGAAAAAGACAAACCAACCAAACAAACAAAAAACCAAAAAAAACAGAACAAAATAGATGTGCCCCCAACCAAATCTGGGTGGAAGCCTTCCTGCACCTACAACTCTTACATTCTTCATGTTGGTGTAAACAATGTGTGCATGGTGCCAAGGTTGGCTGTTAGCTAGAGCACTAGCTGGGCCCCCTTGGGCCATGGCTATAGTAGCCTCTGAATTGCAGACTAGCTGAGCACAGTGAAATGAATCCCAGATACCATTGTTCTAGTACAGCCTTTTGAAGCAGGAATTCCAGGGACTCACTACTCAAATGAAAGATTTAAAAGATTTGTGATAGGTAGAATCTTCCTGATTTCTGAGGTGCTCTTGTCATCTTTATTCTTGTCTCTATTCAAATTACTTATTTCCTTTTTTCCTAATTACTTATTTCCTTTTTTCCCAGTACCAGGGATCAAATTCAAGACCTTGTGCTTGCAAGGCAGGCATGGCACCACTGAGCCAAATCCCAGCTTTTTTATGGGGCTATTCTCTTCAAAAACTGCACCTCAGGCCAAGGATTTAGCTTAGTCATTTCCCCGCCTGCTCTGCAAGTGAAAGGTCTTGCTTCAAGCCCTGATCCCTGGTACCAAAATAAAAACAAAAACAAAAACCACACTCTGTGTCCCTAAATTTATATGTGGTTCCTGCTGTGCCAAAACTTACATTTTTAACTCACTTTTTTTTTTCAGTACCGGGGATTGAACTCAGGTCCTTGTGCTTGCAAAGTAGGCAACAGAACCACTGAGCTAAATCCCTGGCCCTCAAAATTTATGTTTTTATTTTGTTTTGTTTTGTTTTGTTTTTTTGTGGTACCAGGGATCAAACTTGGGTCCTTGCGCTTGCGAGGCAGGCCACCGAACCGCTGAGCTAAATCCCTGGCACAAAATTTATGTTTTTAAAGGAATTGGGATGTACTATATACATGTAGCAATTCCATACAAGAAGTGTAAACAAAACAAACCAAAAAATCAACAATCCCCCAAACAAAAACAAAAAGGAAGGGGATCCAGAGATAGGTGTATCAGAGAGGGAAGGAAGGGATAGGGGATGAAAAATGAAATTGAGTTGTGTATGTACCAACTTCCCACAAAAATGTAAACTTTATGTAATATACACATTTTTATGGCTTGTATGTAGATGTCCCCTCAAAACTTCATGCACTCATATGTGGGGGCTTTTCAGAGGCGACTGCTTCTAAGGTGTATGAGTATGGATTATGGGTGCTATGGGATTAGCCCACTGATTGCATAAATCTAAGTGGGGATAATAGGAATTCAGTTTATAGGATTGTAGCCTGTATGGAATAAAAGGAAAAGCAGAAGGAAAGCTTGCTCCCTCCTGCCTGCTGTGCCATGGGCTGTTTCTTCTCTGCCATGCCCCTGCACTATGCTGCCCAGCCTTGGAGTCAGGTGACTATGGACTGAAACCTCTACAAACTGTAAGCTAAATAAACCCTTCCTCTTTTACTGTGGATATCAAATAATGTGTCTCAGTGATGAGAAAAGTAACACATGCACTTAATACAATTCATTTTTTTTGTTTTTTGAGACAAGGTCTCACTATGTAGTTGAGACTGACCTGGAACTCACTATGTGGCCCAGGCTGGTCTCAAAATCACAGCAATCCTCCTGCCTCAGCCTCTTGAGTGCTAGGATTACAGGTATGTGCCATCACGCCTGGCTACAATTAATCTTTTTAATTTAAAATTTTCAAATATTTCTGCTTGCCTTTTGTCTCCAAGTTTCATTATAAACCAGACTAAAAGCAGCCAACAGTACTCATGGTATGAACTAAATGTTGGATTAACTTGAAATTTCTGCTGCTAAATTAATAAATTTGTCCACTGACCTTAATCTCAGCCTCCTGCAAAGTCTCAGGACATGGTCAAAATGTAAACAATTTTTTTTGTTTTGGCCAGTAGGTAATACACATGGTTTCTGGTTCAAGTGCCAATGAATCCCTTGTTCCTACCTGAAATCTCCAGGGCTTGGCCTACATCATCACCATTCTTATTAGTATTCTGGTCTTCAGAGCTCTAATCAGAGTCTTTCATCGAGATCTGTCTATAGTACTCTAAGGTTTCTTTAGCCAACATTTCAAATTGTTTTGAACTCCTCCCACAAACTAGCTCCAAAGCTTCTAAATCATATGATCAGGCACAGTCACAACAACTACCACTTCTCTGACATCAGTGCTCTGCATTAGTCAGCTTTCCCTTCACTGAAACACACTACCTGATATCCAAAATGGAAAGAAAAAAGGGTTTAATTTGGCCCGTGGATTCAAGGACTCAGTCCATGATTCGATGACTTCAAGGTAGAAATACCATGGCAGAAGAGTGTGAGAGAGCAAAGATACTTAGTTCATGGAAAGGAGAAAGCAGAGAAGGGATTAGTGTGAGAGGGGAATGAACAAGAGATCATATAGAATGCCCAAGAACATACAATCATGGTTAATCTTGAGAAACCCAGAATCGTGTTCTACTAATATTCTAGTAGAATTAAGTCAACATGTCATGCAATGCCAACATGATGGAAGGATTGAAGAAGAAATGGTGCAGAGGGAAAAAGTGGTAAAATATAAGGGATATAGATCCTAAGGAGGTCTTCAAACTCTCTGTGGTATAAAAAAAACTGGACCTGTCTGAGTATTTATGCATAGAACTATCCCCAGGACCCTCTAAACGCTCTCCTTTCTATACTGTGATCAGACTGTAGTCAGCTCATTATCACACAGCACTGCACCCCTATTGAAGCACACACAAGGCCATGCGTTGGAAAACAGGAGGAGAAATTTATGAGGCCATTATTTTGAGTTTTTTCATTGGTTGCATGTGAAAAGTAAATATCCTAACACCATTGCAGGCTTGATAGAATACAGGATGAAATCCCTATGTAGAAACCTCCCACAGAACCTACTGGAAATTTCACAATCATCATGAGATTGATTTTTGGAACTTACCAGTTAAAATGGCATCCAGGTGTCAACTTTGTTCCACCCCTCCAACCATTCCTAAAATATTTGTGAAGATAAATAATACACACAAAAATAGGAGATATTGTATTTACCTGGATAAGAAATAAAAGACAAATGAGTAGGCTAATCTGGGTATGGTGGTGCATGACACTAATCCTAGCACTAGGGAGGCTGAGGCAGGAAGATCATCATGAGTTCTAGGTGGGCCTGGGCTATATAGTGAGTTCAAGGCCAGCCTGAACTATATAGTAAGACTTTGTCTCAAAAGAAAAAAAAATGAATAGGGTAAAAAAGCTTAAGTAAGATAGATAAGAGAATAAAGCATGACCAGAAATTAAGAACAAAATTTTATTTTACTTAAAGGTGACCAAGGAATATTTTTCCTTTCTTAAGTCATTTCCATGATCATTTTTCACCCTGAAATAGTAGTATCTATTATATTTCATTATTTTTTTCTTTCTTATTTCCAATAGATGGGCTTTTGATGTTCCAGCAAATACCCATGGTGGAGATGGATGGGATGAAGCTTGTGCAGTCCAGAGCCATTCTCAACTACATTGCCACCAAATACAACCTCTACGGGAAAGATATGAAGGAGCGAGCCCTGTACAGTATATTTTCTGTTGTTACATAAGATAACATAGGGAGAATTTAGGTCACACCCACAGTGAATAGATCCATGGCATGAGGATCATGACTAGCAACAGAGTGGGCCTAAATATACACAACGAGATGATTGGAGCAGAATACAAGATGAGATCACTATGTCCTATACCATCACAGAAGAGTAAAGTTGTTGTAGATTCAGATGACTGTGGTTATATCAGAAAATGATGTCCTCAGACATAGCAGAGTGTTACAGCTTTCAAACACTGGTGAAGCATGAAATCACGAGGATGATAGAATCATGATCTTAAATGCTCGGGTATTGGAAGTTGGAGTTTAGCCAACAGCTTGGGACAAGTGACAAAGTGTTTAAGGGTGAGAAGAAAGGGTCTTGGGATCTGAGGATTCAAAGGTGCTGATTCTCAAGTTCAAAAATTTTAATAATGGTGACCTGGAACCTAAAATATCAGCTAATCCTATAGACAGGTCAACTCGATGAATAATGGCAGCCAGTGCCTGTGATAGAAGGGCTACCTGAAATTTTATGCAGGAGTACAACAGCCTGGCTGAATATAAAAAACCCAAGACCAGGGATGTTTGGGGTGCCCTTTGTCTGTGATGGAGCTGCTTGATTGAAAATAAAATCCCATATGGAATTGTTAGCAGTTCCTCCAAAAGTTCAGTACAGAGTTATCCAGTAGTTTATCTGCAGTTCTATATACCATTGTGAAGTGCAAAAACATTTTTAATTGTTTAGAAATATTCTTAGCAGTATTATTCATAATTTTCTTTTTTTTTTTTTTGCACCGGGGATTTGTACTCGGGTCCTTGCGTTTGCAAGGCAGGCCACCGAACCACTGAGCTAAATCCCCGGCAGTTATTCATAATTTTCAAAAGTACAAGCATCTAAAAGATCCATAATAAAGGAACAATGAATAAAGGATGAATAAAGGAACAAAATGTACCAAAGGCATACAATGGTAATGAAAAGAGAGGAAGTGGTGATGTATGATAAACAAGGTTAAATTTTGAAAATGCTGTGCTAGCTATAATAAGGAAAGGTAACACAAAAGAGCCATTTGTTCTATGACTTTGCAAGCAGTGTTCACAACATTAAAATCCTCAGAGGCAGAAAATACATTAATGGCCTCAATGGAATTACAGGGAGACGTGCAGTGACTGACAAAAGCACATAACATTTTTTGGGGTGGGGTAACACAATGTTTTGAATAGTCAATGCTAGTGTCTGTGGAATTCTACAAATATACTAAGAATTCTGAGCATTAAAATTTTCAAGCATAGACAACTTAGGTATGTGAATATGTGACAATAAAGTTGTCAAATAAATTACAAAAAATGATTGAAGGTCCAGCTTGAAAAAACAGAAATAAATGGCTTCTGTGACATGCATTCATTGTAACTAAATTTTTTAAATGGACCGAAGAAGGGGCTAGATCAGTGATGGCGAATCTTTTAGAGCTTTCAGTGATAACAAACAGCCTGCTGAGGCACGTGTGCCATAGGTTTGCCACCACTGGGCTAGAGTAAGCAGTCTTGTACAATGGAAATGAGACCAAAGTAGGAAACAGCATGTGGAGAAGGTTGTGGAAATGTATTTCATGGGAGATACTTGGGAGGTCTTGTATCACTGGACAGAGCAATGAGCTTGTACTGTGTAAAACAGATGTCTGAGAGCAGAGACACACCTGAGAGGCTGTGCCAGGTGTTCTGTCATGAGCCTATGTTGGAGGCACATGGGAGGCACAAGAGGATGTGCACACATGAACTACACAGAGGCCGCAAGCCCTGTTTGTAGCATCAGTGTTCATATGTAGTGACTCCGCTAAGGTCTCCCCTGATTGTGACTATGGGCCCTCTAACAATGCTCTCTTTTTTTTGGCACTGGAAATTGAATTCCAGTCCTTGTGCTTGCAAGGCAGGCAGTGGAACCACCGAGCTAAATCCCTGGCCTCTCTGCCGATGTATTTGGTCATGGACAGAGCAAAATTTTTATCAGTCTATCTCATAGACTGTTTTAAAAAATGATAACACAAAAGTAAAACTTAACAGCACAATGACCAATAATATATAAACGCTACCCACTTCAATCTTCTTTTATTTGAAAGCTTGTATTGTGTTGCTGCAATAGTCGCTATTTGCTCTTCAAGTGGTAAATCTTCTATTAGCAATGGACAGATCATTGGCTTTCCATACCTGATCTTATGTTACTACTCTAAATCAGTATTTGGAAAATCCAAGTATTTATGCAGTGGATATAAGAAATATAAAAATATGTCTCAATAAATTATCTTATGTCTATAATCATAGCCCCCCCACCAAACAAAACTCCCCTCTGTAGGTAAACTACAGTGTAACCATCTGATGCTCTTATTTACATAGGTTTTAAATGGTGTAGGTTAATGTAGGAAAATTTGACTATTTGGATGTGTTGTCTTTCAGGATTGATATGTATACAGAAGGAGTAGCAGATTTATATGAAATGATCATACAACTGGTAATAGTTTCTCCAGATGAAAAAGATGCTAAGATAGCCATGATCAAAGACAGAACAAAGAATCGTTACTTACCTGCCTTTGAAAAAGTAAGTGAGGCCCTCAGAGTTTTAGGGCATTGAGTTTAGAGGTCAGGAGGAAACAGTGCTGGGCACTCTGAGAGCCTTGCCCTTTACATGTGGTGAGCCTTTGGGAAACCAGAACAAAGCCCTGAGGTTCAAAGAATTTTATAAGGGTGGATGGAGAAGACACATTGTAGGGTTATACCAAAAGCATATTTTTTGAGCCAAAGTTCAATGTGTTACACACACTTTAGAATTCAGTATTCAACAGAATTTCATGGTCATAAGTAGAATGTGGTAAGTGAAAGATGCTAAGCCACACTTGAGGTTGTGTGGCTCCTGCATTAATGCCCTGGGCTTCCATTCTGGAGCAATCTGATAAGAATACAACATCATAAAGTATTCTGGCCCCATGTGTAGGGAGATATGGGAGCAGATGCCTATCAGATTATTGTAGTGTTTCTGGGATGTATGTGAAGACTTAAAAAAGGATATTGTTAGAGGGATGGAGAGGAGGAGACATTAAAGGACTATAAAAAATGATCTACATGGGCTGGGGATGTAGCTCAGTGGCATCATACCTGCCTTGCAAGCTCGAGGTCCTTTATTATTAAATACATTTATGCATCAATAAAAGTTGAAATAAATTCAGTATTGAATGAATGCATAGTCACCATCCAGATAACAAAACTAATACCCTACAGAACTATCATGCATCTTCGTCTCCCTCCATCAGTAACACATATAAATTCTCATGCATTTCAAAGTAGGTTGCAGACATCATCTCTGCCCCTGAGAACTCTTCATGGAGATTACACTATACTGTAAAGAAAGAGACAGAGCAAAGGAGAGAATTAATTCCAGTTCGCTCAGGTTCAATCAGATTCCAGAGAGCTAGGCAGGAAATGAGAGAGCAGAGACGAGGAGAAATGGTGGCACTGCAGTAATCGTATTAGTAAAGGGTGCCACTGTGAGGCGGGAGCCAGTGTTTGTGGGCGATAGGAGACAGGAGAGGAGAAGCAAGTCTTGAAACTTCAGGACGACAGCTTCTTGGATTGTGCGCAAATGGAAACATAGTGCAGCAGGAGCTGAGCCTTTGGTACATGTGGGAGATGCAGGGAAGGTGTGGGCACAGGTGTAAGCACAACTGGGCGTAGATATGAAGATGAAAGCGGCACCTGAGTTTTAACACAGGAGTGAGCAGAGGCCACTTCTTACCTTCCTTCATGGGTCAGGGCCGCAGAAAAAGATCTGGAGAGCCAAACAAACTAAAGGAGGCATCAGAGGGGGAGAGTCAGGCTGAGAGGCTCGGGGAAAAGCAAAGATCCAGTCTAACAGGCACATATTCATGATCTGACTTCTCAAATTCTCCAGGTATTGAAGAACCATGGACAAGACTACCTTGTTGGTAATAAGCTGAGCAAGGCTGACATTTTCCTGACCGAACTTCTGTACTGTATTGAAGAGGTTGATGCCAGTCTTTTGGCCAACTTCCCCCTGTTGCAGGTGACTGTTCCACTTGCCTCACAGAGGTGGCCCCCTGTCTCTCATTGTAAGACTCATTTGGTTCCATGGTGAGATTCTGACCTCCACCCTTCTCCAGGCCTTCAACTTCCTACCTCATGCCTCAGATGTGAGCTTTTAGGCCTTGGACTTGAGGCATGAAAATAATGTTTATGTGCAAGAAAGTGTAAGGTGTGTGTTACTTCAAAAATATTTTACCTCTGAAAGGAGAAGGGTTCAGAGCCCATATCTCCCTGGTCCCTCGTTCCCCTTTTTATCTGATGTCCTTTCCTCAGCTCTGCCCCCGCATCAGAAATTGTGTTTCTCTCTTCATAGGTCCATAGCTTCCCAATCCACACAGCACCCTACTAACAACCAAGCCCTATCAGTACCATTAGTGTGAATGTTGCTGTGACTTAGCCCCCAGTTAATATTGTCTATCTTAATTTTCAACTTGATTTTTTTCATCTCTACATTTCTTTGTTTAGATATATTTCTCTGTTTATATCTAGCAGACACATTGTTCTCTTTGAGTTGCAAGGATAAAGAAAGTAAAAGCATTTATGTCTAAGAGGACAGGGAAGATTATGACTTTAATGAGACTCTAAAGAAGGTGTTTAAGTGAATGCTATTGAGCTATGCTTTCTACCTCTTGTATTCTTATGATTGGGTTTGTGTTTCCAGCTCCACACTGGAGCTGATGGCTCCTCTCAGTTGGTGTTTGCTGTGGTGGGATGGGGGTTTCCAGGGTTTTGTTAATAGTTGGTTTGGAATTTGGATCCTCCATGAGGCTGTGATTTGTGTGTTGCAGGCCCTAAAAACCCGAATCAGTAACCTGCCCAATGTGAAGAAGTTTTTGCAGCCTGGTGGCCAGAGGAAGCCTCCCATTACTGCAAAAGTAGTTGAAGAAGCAAGAAAGATATTTAAGTTTTAATACAGGTGGCATTGACCAAGTCCATGCATATCAAACTTCTAAATTTTACAGCAATAAAATTCTTTGTGTAACTATTGATCTCTGGAACTCTGAGTTAATATGTATTTCTAGATTATACATTACAATGCAATAACAAAATTCCTCTGAGAAGACTTAAGACTTATTTTCTTCATTGAGATCTGATATGTAATCAGATCTCTAATGTTCATGTATTGGAAGTAAAAATTTAATTAAAAAAGTAGTTCCTTATTTCACTTTAGTTTTCCAAGAATTGTCCTATAATATGTCATACAGTCTTATAAAAGAGAGAAGTTCACCAATTTGCATTTTTAAATGTCACATGTGCACAGAAAATGCCTGTTATTCTGTGCAGTAGTAAAACAAAGTTTTCCAGAAAGCCATGTGCTATATACATTCACATCTCCTAATGATGTATAAATAATCTGCTATAGACCTTCATCCAGTTCATGAAAGCCTCGCAGGAAGTAATGGATGAAAAAAAGAATCAGGATGTGTTATGTGCATGTAACAATGCCCAACAAGGAATGTGAACATTATGTACTGTATCAATTTAGTACAATTTCATTAGTTGATTCTTGATGTTATTTCTTATGCAATAGAATACATAAGAAATAATTTATGCAATTGGGATTCCATTCAGAAAAATCCTTGCCTATACCTGTGTCTTGAAGAGTTTCACATATTTTACCTTCCAGAAGATTACATGTTTTTGTTTGAAGAAAACATTTAGATTTTGGTACATTTTATTTTATTCTAGTACATGGTGAGGGGTATGGGTCTAGATTCAATCTTCTGCATGTGTATAACCAGTTTCCCTGGCACCATTTGTTAAAAAGGCTATCTTTTCTCCAACATAAGTTTTTAATCCTTTTGCCAAAGAACAGATAGTTGAATGTGTCTGGTGTTATTTCTGTATCCTCTATTTTGTTCTATTGATCCACATGTCTGTTTGGTGTCATTTCTATGCTATTTTTGTTACCACAGCTTTGTAACGTAACTTGAAATAAGGGATATGATACCTCTTGCTTTGCTTTTGTTGCTCAGAAATGCTTTTGCTATTCTTGATCTCTTCTGATTACATATAAATTTTAGGATTGTTTCTTTCTAGTTCTGTGAAGAACGTTGTTAGTGTTTTGATTTGGATTGCATTAAACCAATATATTGGTTTTGGTAATATGGCCTTTTTGACGGTATTCATTCTGCCTATCCAGGAATGGGGGATGACTTTCTTTTTTCTGACATCCTCTCTGATATTTTTTCATTGTACTTAGTTTTTGTTATAGAAGTCTTTCCCTTTCTTTGCCTGTTTAATTTCTAAGTATTTAATTTTTTGCAACTATTGTGAATAGTATTGTTTTTCTAATTTCTTTTCTAGGAGATTCATTTTGGTATACTGGAATGCTATTCATTGTTATGTTTTTTATTTATTTTTGGAGACACAGTCTTGCTACTTAATTCAAGGTGACCTTGAACTCACTATGCATCCCAGTCTAGCCTTGAATTCATGACAATCCTCCTGCCTCAGCCTCTTGAGTGCTGCCATCACAGGAGTGCACCAACATGTCTGGTTTGCTATTGCTTTTTGCATGTTGACTTTGTATTCTGCTACCTTGCTGAGTTTATTAGTTCTAGGCATCTCCTGGTGGAATTTTTAAAATCTTCTACATAAAGGAGTATATCATAGGATGAGAATAATTTGACAGCTGCAAAATTCCCTATTAGGATACTCTCATTGTGTCCCATAGTTTTCATTGTGTTGCATTGGTTTCATTTGTTTCTGGAAATTATTTAATTTCTTCCTTACTTTCTTCTAGGGCCCATTGATTATCCCACAATATATTTGTGAATCTCCATGCAGTTGCATGGTTTCTGTGGTTTATTTGGCTATTGATTCCTAGTTTCATTGCACTATGACCTGATAGTATGCACAGAACAATTTCAATTCTTTTGTATTTAGTTAAGCATGGATTATGGTCTAGTTTGTGGTCTATATTGGAGAAAGTTCCATGTGCTACTGACAAGAATGTGTATTCTGTTGTTGGGTGGAATGTTCTCTAGATATATATTGAGTCCATTTATTCAAAGGTCTAGTTCAATTCTATTATTTCTTTGTTGCCTTCTCCACTTGATGTGTCTATTTGTGATAGTTAGGTATTGACTTCTGCCACTATATTTTTGTTGATGTTTATCTCATCATTTATATCCATTAGTGTTTATTTTATAATGTTATGTGCATTAGTGTTTGGTGCATATATATTTATAGTTGTTATCTCTTTCTGCTGAATTCTTCCCTTAATCAATATGTTGTGACCTTCTTTGCTTCTTTTGATTAGTTTTGTCTTGAAGTCTATTTTGTCTAAAATTAGGATAGGTTTGTTTTAAGTCTGTCATGACTCTTGTTGCTGTCCATCCTTTGAGGTTTTAGTCTATTATTTCTTTTCAGATTTTCTTTCTCTCTTTCTTTCTTTCCTTCCTTCCTTTCTTCCTTCCTTCCTTCCTTCCTTTTTTTTTTTTTTTTTTTTTTTTTTTTTCTCGTGTTT
>NW_022900926.1:43205287-43242572 GCF_012274545.1 Fukomys damarensis
TTTTTTTGTACCAGGGATTTAACTCAGGACCTTGCACTTGCAAGGCAGGCGTCAGAATCACTGAGCTAAATCACTAGCCCAGATTAATTGTATTTCTTGTATGTAGTATATCATTGGTTTTTTTCTAAAAAATAATTTTATTGGTACAATTAAGGTGTACAATATAATGACATTCATCATTGCAAGTTTGCACCTTTACATAATTCATCTTGTTTCTTATTTTTTCCCATTCCCCTGCCCTCCCTTCAACCCTTCCACCCTTCCCTATCCACAAAGACTTTGTTTCCATTTTTTTTCCTTATGTTAATTCCATTCCCATCTTTCTTTTCCCCTCCCCCTCCCACTTCTTCTTCCCCTTTCCATCTCTTCTTCCTATTTTGCATTCTCTAATATACCTTTTAGTCCTTATTTACACATTCAGTTTCTTATACTGGAGAAACTATTTGGTATTTACACATGTGTGTCCTATTTATTTCACTTAAGAGTACCACCTCAATGTGCATCCATTTAGCTATAAATGTCTCTAGTTTCTCACTCTTTATGCCTGAATAGTATTCCAATATATATACCTTTATCCAATCTCCCATTGATGAGCATTTGGGCTGTTTCTCAATTTTGGCTATCATGAATTATGAACATATGTGCACATATATCACTGTGGTATGATTCTTTTAATTCTTTGGGGAAGATACCCAGTAGGGGAACAGCTGAGTCAAAAGGGAGCTCTAATCCTAGTTCTCTGAAGCATCTCCATATTGATTTCCACTGTGGTTGCACCAGTCTACACACCCACCAGCAGTGGAGGAGGGTCCCTCTTTCCCCACAGCCCTGCCAGCATTTGTTATTAGTTGATTTCATAACAGCAGCCATTCTTTCTGAGGTGAGGTGGAATCTCAGCTTTGTTTTCATTAACATCAATCAAATGACCAGTGATGTTGAACATTTTTTCATATGTTTATTTGCTATTTCTACTTCTTTGTCTGAGAAATGTCTGTTTATTTCAGATGCCTATTTTTGGTTGGGTCTTTGAATTTGGGAGGTCTGATTTTTTAAAGTTTTTTATATACTCTAGTTAGTAGACCTTTTTCTGAGGAACAGCTGGTGAAAATTTGTTCCCACATTGTGGGTTTTCTCTTCTCACTGTTGGTCATTTCTCTTGTTGTGTAGAGCTTTTTACAAAGAAGAGATCCCACTTGTTGATTGTTTGTGCTAGTTCATGGGCACCTGATGTTTTGATCACGAAATCTTCTCCTACACCAATGTCTTCAAGAGTTCTACCTAACTTCTCTTTCTGCTGGCTCAGTGCTTCTGCTTTAATATTTAGATCTTTAATCCATTTCAATTTTAATTTAGTGCATGGTGAGAGATACAGGTCTAGTTTTAATCTTTGGCAAGTTGAAACCCAGTTTTTCCAAAACCACTTGTTAAATTTATTTATTTATTTATTGTACTGGTGATTGAGCTCAAGTTCTTGTATTTGCAAGGCAGGCAGTGGAACCACTGAGCCAAATCCCCGGGCTGTAGCACCATTTGTTAAAGAGGCTATCTTTTTTCCAGTGAGGGTGTTTGGCTCCTTTCTCAAAGATGAGGTGGCTGGGTGTGTTTGGAGTTTTTTTGTATTTTCCAATCTGTTCCACTGGTTTTCAGATCTGTTTCTTTGCCAGTACCATGCTGTTTTTATCACAGTAGTTTTGTAGTATAGTTTCAAGTTGGGGATTGTGATACCCCTACCTTGTCTTGCCTAGAAGTGTTTTTGCTATTCTAGGTATCTTGTTCCAAATGAATTTTTGGATTGTTTTCTCAAGGTCCATGAAGCATGCTTGTGGGATTTCAATAGAGATTGCATTGATTCTATATAGCAGTTTTGGAAGTATGGCAATTTTCACTACATTGATTTTTCCTACATTGGGTTTTGTTTGTTGATCCAAATTGCTAGTCCATGTCTTTTGATTGGAGAGTTTAGACCATTCACACTGAGATTTTTTAATGAAAGATGGTGACTTATTTCTGTTATTGAATTATTTTTCTGTTGCCAATTCATTTTTTACCCCTTTCTTTCACTGCTATCTTGCCTGATGTGTTCATTCTAGTAGACTTTCTAGCAATATTAACTTTAATATCTCTGTCTATGATATCTTGAAATGCTCATTTTGTGGTAATGAATTTTTTCTTTATTTTTAAATTTTAGTTTATTAGTACATGTGTGTAGTACATAATAGTTACATTTCTTGTGAGAAGTTGGTACATGTATATAACATAACTTAATTTTTTCTGGTCATGAATTTTTAAGGTGCTCTTTGTTGTGGAAATACCCTACTTGTCCATCAATTTTGAAATATAGTTTTGCAGGATGTATTAGTCTGGAATGGAAATTTTTTTGAGGCCTTGAAACATTTCAAATCTTCCTAGCCGTTAAATTTTTTGTTGAGACATCTGCTATTGCCCTCGTGAGTTTAGCTTTATAAGTGATTTGTGGCTTTTTTCTAACAGCTTTTAAAATTCTGTCCTTGAGTTGGGCTTTGACTATGATGTGTCATGGAGAAGCTCTTTTCTGATTGTTTTTATATGCTTATATATTGAATTCTTTCTTGATGCTTGGAAAGTTTTCTGGTAGGATTTTGTAAACAGGTCTTCATGCCTTTTTTTGCCATCTTCTGATTTTTCACTAATTCCAGTTTAGCTTGCAGTAATCTTCTTTGCATCATCTATAAACCGTTGGATGGAGATCATTTTCCATAATCTCTTCTTGACTTTTAAGTTATCTCTGAGTATATAGTCACCTGCATCAGCTCTGTCTCCTGGTTCTAACACTTTGCTCATATTTATCAGTTCTAATGCCCATATTTGTAATAGATATTTTTATCTTCTGGATTTCTGTACCCCTTTGTAGGTTCTGATTCATTACTAAACTGCCCAGTCATGATTAGTATCATTTTGGTTACCTGAGCTAGCTTTTTATGTATGTCTTCTTTGAGTTCCTTGACTTCCTGGGTGTCTTCCTTTCCTGGGTTCAGTTTGCTCCAACAGTAGGAAGATTATGAAAGCTAGGGATGTTTCAAAATAATCTACATGCAAACAAATAATTACCCGGTCCAAATGCACAGTCATGCTGAGGTGGAGAGACCTTGCCTTAGCCATTCTCTTTGCCAGGAAAGGGTTAAAATCCTGAGAGAGGACATGACTTGTAATCTAGCTAATTAGTTGCAAAGACAAAATAAGAATGTAGTAATTCTGTCATGTAGACTAATAATTACAATAAATCTCAATTTTGAGTCTTCATGACTTAGGTAATATTATAGTATCACAGTTCTAAACAACTGCTTTAATTACTTCTTTGGTCAAAGCAAAGTTACAATAACCTAGTTTCACAATTACACACACCTCACACATTTGTGTGATGTTTATGCTCCCTTTTCTTTTGCTGAATCATGCCATCTCCCTGTCCCTGATAAGAAAGTGCAATATATAGACTCTCCCATCACAAGAGAGAAGAGTAAATTATGTTTCTAAATGACATTTTACTGTCTGCAGGATAGACTATTGTGCTGCACATTTTAAAATATGGAAAATTCAAAACATTTTGAAGTCTAAAAGTCACATCACATATGCCTTTGCGGATGCGCCTCCATTGGAGAAATAGAAAGTTTTGTCTAATGTCTACAACATCAATGACAACTTGAATGTGTTCTAAATGGAGTTTCGGATGGGGAGGTAATGTAATCACTCCTCCCTGAGTGTTGGCACTGAGACTTCTGCTTCCAAGGAGTCTTGTGTCTTTCTATTCAGACACTAATTCTGTCCTATGATGGTGCTACTGGGTTACATTCTCTGGTTCTCTGTTGGGACCCACCCAAAGTCACAAGGGCTGTCAAATGTCTTTGATTGGATCCACTGAATAAGTCTATTCCTATGGACAGGGACCACATGAATAGGATATCTATTCCTACAACACACACATAGCTGAAACAGAAAGTTTATCAAACATTATAAAAAGTCTTACACATTAATGAATTCAGATATATTAATGATCTTCTCCTCTTGAAAAACTGATTATAGTTCACAATTCTTTGAAAGACTCTTGTGCATACATATTTTGAAAGGCACTAACACTGGAAATAAAGTTGGCTTTTGTTTTGAATAGAACAGAATTTTAATGAGAAGCCCACTACTTACTTAGGCCAAATTACTTTAGATCAGTCTCCTCAACTGTAAAATAAGAATAATAACAACGAAATTTGCCCTCAGCCATTGTTGTAGGATGAACTGAAGAAGTATTTCGGAAAATGTCTAGCAGGTAACTGGCCATGAACAAATGTCAGCTCCCCTCCACACATCGTAAATCCGTGCAGCAACATCATTTTTACCTGGTCATAAAATAAATACAAATAGTGGAGTTTGAACACATAATTTTAAAGAATCAGCATGCTCTGCCTTTGTAAAGACTATGGACATATGAATTTCTTATGAGCCAGTCTGAGGGTTAATTTTTGGTTTGGCTTGAATATAGCCTTATATCCAAGGAGCTGAGTGACCATACTCCCTTTGTCTACCCTGTGAGCAGAAAGCAAGTGTTTTGGGGACTCTACTGAGTGCAGCCTTCTAGATAGAGGTGCCACTGAGAAAAACACTCCTTCTAGATGGATGCAGCCTCTGTGTGACTAGTTCCCTGGGGCAGATGTCATGGACACTCTCAGTAGTTCCTGTCCCTCAAGTGCCCGGAGGGAAGAAATGTTAAAGGGTAAGGTTGTGTCTTGATAATTTCTCATGCCCTGCCTTAACAGTATTTTCTCTATTGATTTCATGAATGCATGTGGCTTCAGCCTCATTCCTTTTCAATTAAATGGACAAGCAAGCACAGAAAAAAATCCAGAGAGTGCCTTTTCTATAAATGAGTCATGTGTTTCCACAATCATCTAAACTTCAGTTTTATATCTCAGGGAGGGTTGAGTGCTGTGCAGGAGGTGAGCAGGGTGCATGTCCACAGTCCAAGGCTTCCTCTTCCTCATCTTCATGACTGTGGAGGATGGTGGGCAAGGGCTGCTGGGATGTACTTGCTCAGACCTTTTGGGTTCTCTTTGCCCAAAAGCTGATCACTAGAATCCCATCCATCATCAGAAACTTCACCATCAACATTACACTTACCAAAAGTACAGTGTTGAATCTGGAGGGGACTCTGGACTAGAAAAGGAGTCTTGGTTAAAAAATTAGTGACATCTCAGAAATGTCTGGTGTTCCATTAGCGATATCATATCAGTGTGAAATCCCTCAGTTTGACAATTGTACTCAGGTTACATACAATGTTTTCTGGATAAAGGATGTTTTGAACTATAATTCAGTAACTTCAAAAAAAGTTAAAAGGACACACATTAACTTATTTTGGATGAAATAAAATGAAGTTGGGATTTGATTTAAATATTGTTGACAACTGTTAGTAAACATACCATCAAGGGGCTATTAGTTCAGTGGGGGAAGCCAGCTAGCTTATCAGAGCAGAGCAATATGATAAGGAAAGCAGAGAGGATGGCTGGGGGGAGGGACAAGGTGTGCTCCAAGCAAGAACCAACGTATGCAAGGGCTTGGCTAGAGAGAAAGGATGAAGTATAACCAATGAGAGAAGAAATGACCCTCGTAATGCAGCTGAGATCTTCCCATCTGGGGCTGGGACATCTCAGTACAGTTATGCAACTGTATTCATAGTTTCACACTTTTAACATACATAGATTATGATCTCACAATTTTCTCCATCAAGACTCATTTCCTGAAACCACTCCCCCATGGCCCTCTCTTCTTATCACCACAAGGTTTTTTCATATGCCATAAAACTTTGCAGCCTATTTTATGAAATCCTCCAGAAGCAGATTTCAAGTACCTTCTAGGGCAACCCAATGAACGCCAAACCCTTTTAGTGCATTCATAGATAACATTGAAAAGCAGCATTAGTAATTAACCATGGACTCTGGAACCTTTAGCTGTGGGAGTGGCTGCTCCCTATCGGACCCAGGCCTCTTCCAGGGCAAGAGTTGTTAAAATATTAAAGCAGCTACAGTATCCACACTCAACCAGCCTTGAAGCACTGAATAGAAGCAGCCAGAGCTTTGCTCAGGTTAGTGTCGCTTTTTTAAATCTTCATAAATGTTACCATGTCTGTTTCACTGTGTGGTGCTTTTTATGAATACCTCATGGTCTTCTGTTTTCTTTGTGTGGTCGTGGGGCAGTTGAAGCATTGTTTCTTAGTTCTTTAAGGAAAAACAATAACCAACAATTTAGAAAACTAGAAAATTAACTACTTTAGAAAGTAATTGATGATATGAGAAAAGGGAGAGTGGCGTTATTATCAGCAATCTAAAACTATAACCACAGGAGTGCAAGGAGGTGCACAGGAATTTACACTAAAGTAGTACTGGACATTAAAGAGGGGGCATTAGTGTGATTTCTACTGGAGAACACACAAAAATACTGAATTTCTATTTAGGAAGGTCACAGATTTTGGAAGTCACTTTAGCAATGAACATGGATCTGGATGGATGTATGACTCTTGTGCCTTTGAAGCCAAATGTCCAGAGTGGAAACCAATAATCTGTGCCCGCCAATCTGAATCCAAATTTACATTCTATAACTGAGTTAATGTCCATGTGGGTTCCTTTGCAATTGGCCAAGAACAGGACATTTCTCCTCCTCCTTCTCCTTCCTTCCTTTCCTCTATCTCCTGCTCCTCTTGTTCCTGCTCCTCTTTCTCCTTCTCTTTGTCTTTCTCCCTCTTCCCCTTCTTTCTCTTTCAGTGGTGCTGAGTTCAAAGGGTGGGCAGTGTTCAAAATCTCAAAATGAAGCGAATGTAAGTATATAGGTCTTTAGAATAGTAAGTCAGATGGAATTGGACTTAATTCTTGGGCAAACTGAAAAACAACAATGCCTTTCTCTTGAATTGCCATGTTCACAGTCTAATAGAAAATAGACTAATTCCCTTGATTTGCCAAGTTAATTATTCTCCTGGGCTACCAATAGGGTTATTGCTGAATCAATACTTTTAAATCCAATTTGCTTTTTTTATGTAGGCAGCTTTCATTGCTTTTAGAATTCTGTAAACAGAATTATCAGGATTATCAAAATAATCAGCATGATTCATAATGATTCATTATTTTGTTACCATAATCCTAGCTTATCAATTAATAGTCTATGCTAACTACACTCTTAAATGTTAAGCCCATAAAGGAAATGGAAAAAAACATTGTGACTCTTGAGCTACCCTGTTGTCTGATATACAGACTATGAAGTGAATTCTGCAAAATATGCTCTGATAACAAATTAGGAACTTCTCTTGTTTCCTGGGAGCTCATAATCCAGTGAATGTTTGTAGGGAGGGAACCTTGGTAGGCTGTGAAAATTCAGCAATTAGACATAACAGGAAGAAACTAGTATGAATGTCAGAAGGACTGGATTTGAATCTAAACTTTGTCACATACAGGCTAGCTGGCAATCACAACATTCCATCCATTCCTCAAAAATTTGGAGGAAGAACCAGATGATTTCTCAGATCCTCTCTTCCTCTCTACCTTGGGCAGTCCTGAAGGGAAAAAAGATGTATCTGTGAATGCAGAACAAGTACATAAGGTACCAAAGTCACCACGTAAGATGTAACATAATAAGAATCAGTAGTGTCTTGGAATCATTATCAGTATAAAAAGAATACAACTGTACTGGAAAGCTTCAGAATATAAGAGGCCCCATGAAATATAAGAGGCCCCAGGTATCTTTACCTGTGGGCAAAGATACTAAAAGGTGATGGAGAACATGCACTGCATGATGTGCTGCAGGCAGCTTCTTTATACTTCTTTATATATCCATGGGGAGCAACCCTAATGTAAATATATGAAAGGACAAAGGTGAAGGATACAAAAACAGCTGAGGCTAGGTGATGGTAAACTGGTAGGTAGAAGCCCTACAGGGCAAAAAGGACAAGTCCTTGATTCTCAACCTGGCAGCCTTCTCCCATGACTCTGTCTTGCCTAAGAGAATTACATTATTTGTGTTGAATTCACAGGAACCCATAAGGTGCAGCAATTATAGGACACATTCTGCTCTGTCAGTGTTCACAAGCCTGTGCTTTGTCTCTTTAGTGCAGAGACTAAGTCAGGCTGTTATCTCTTTCCCTACCAATCCTAATGATTGCTTGATACAGGGAAACTGCTCAATAGTTGTTAGTTAGGAAGTAATTCTTCCAAAAAGAATTAAATGTGTTATATACATGTGCCAACTGCCCATGATGAATATAATCGTTATATATGGCAAATGTGTACTAATAAAAATTTTAAAATAAGCAGATAAAGAGATAAGGAGGAAATAATGGGGTAATTGAATCCTTGTTTTCTGCTGAACTCAGTGATTTGATATGCAATCCTGATCTGACTTGCCCAGCCCCACTGCAGAGCCTGCCTTGTAATTTTTGAGTTGCTCATCCTGTCTCCCTTCTATGTACTCTTCCCTCAGGCAGCTTGGAACAGATCAGTGGCTATCAGCTACTGGTGATTTTGTGTCTTGTGGACATTTGGTAAAGAATGTTCTTGATTGTCACAAATGGGGGTGGAGAGGAGTACAACATCATGCCACTGGATGCGGCTAGTGAACACACCCCAGTGCAAAGGACAGCCACAACAAAAAGCCTTGCTCAGCACAAAATGTCCATAGTGCCGAAAGCCTTGGAACACAGCAATCACACTTTGGCCAGTCCCAGTTGGGTGTATTTCTTACACTGTACAACAACCAAGAGCACATACAGGCAGCTAAGCATAGTCATATTAATGTAACTTAAATTAAAGTATCACCAAAAATTACTTACCTTTACCACAGAAAGATGACACTCCTCTGAAAATTTCTATGACATTGGAACTTAAAGATGCTTCGCAGAACTTATGGTGTTGATTTTATAACCTGCTGATAATGATGACTCAGAGTTTGTAAAATACTGTTACAGAGAAGCTCCAAGATATTAGTGTCAAAGAAGAGTGGGAATGTCGGGTTCCTAGATCATGCAACATCACTGATATCCTCCTGTAACTTTAGAATGACAATGGTTCTATATCAAACAATTTTTATAACTAAATGAGGATAAAAAAAACAAGAAGCTGCCTGTTATGTAGCAGGTTAGTTGCAGTTTTTACAACACAGGTTACTTTCCTTTAAATAAAAGTTAAAGCAGCAATTACTTCTTTTCCAGAGTATAAAGTAAAATTCAAATCAGCAATGGAAAAGCAGAGTTTTAGTAGAAGAAAAAGCCACACACCTGCTCCTATGGGGAGAAGATAGATTGTGGCTATAGTCAGGGAGAACTAAGCCTCATTGAATATTTGAGCTGGAGAGAGACTTTGAATGCCAAAGAGCTGGACAGGGACCTTGCTCCTGTCATCTTCTCCCTGTCAGACGTCCTCTGGTTTTAAGGCCCCTTTCAGACTCCCAGGTCCCTCCACAGGATGGGACCTGTGCTGTGTGTTTATATCCTCAAAGTAGAGAAAATGGCCTTGTAAAACAGATTCAGTGTAATTTCACGCCAGCGGACCCAGGTGAGTGAGAATTTGGTCCAAGGAAGTTTCTGCGACTTCTCTAACTCTTCCATGAAGAGGTAAATACTCCTTTGTGTTGTTGGATCACTAATCATAATCATAAAGTACATTTTGCTTCTGTGTATTAATTCATTCACTCACTTGCATTTAGTGAAACCAAAAGATTCCCAATATGGCAGGGAAACCAGTTCTTCACTACTTCGATGGACGGGGCAGGATGGAGTCCATCCGGTGGCTCTTGGCTGCAGCTGGAGTTGAGGTAGGTTTTCAGTTCTTCTTATGTTGGACCTAAAACTGACTTCATCAAAACCATTTTCTAAGCAGAAGACTTTCTCCTCAAAAACCTGTGAAAAATTTTGTCATAAATAAAAATATCCCTATTTATTAAGAAAAAATAAAACAATTTGGCCAAATAAAAATATAATTATCTTTCCAGCAAAAAGCACCTAAACAAATATATTTTAAACTTAAAAGAGACTTTGTACAGTTACAACATGTAGAATTTATTTAGATTGAAACAATTATATAATTTAGGACATTTACACAGCAATTAGAAACTTGGATATTACTTGATATTAAGAATTATAGTTAATTTTAGTGTGCTTTTAGGTGTGATATTTTTGTTACTTTAAAAATTTATTATGGGCCAGGGATTTAGCTCAGTGGTTCCACCACCTTTCTTGCAAGGGCACAGACCCAAGTTCAATCCCTGATACCTATGTTGTGGAAGGAAATGGTAAGTAACACAGAGAGATGCAAGAGTGGGTTAAAAAACACACACACACACAAAAAGCATTTACTTTACTGGCAAAGGATTGGCCTGCACCAATGGCAGTGCCAATGACTGGCCCTGGGCTGGGTTACAGTCTGCCTTTTATAGGAGTTTTACAATCATGACCTAATTTTAGGTGACAAGACATTCCAGTTCCCACAGTTCCCATCACAAATCATGGTCACAAGACAGTTCAGCGTTAACCCAAATGTAGAATTTTCTTTTAGGACATCTATCTTTAGCTATTCCAGTCCACAAAAGTTAGGAAACCAGGACTGGTGACATTCCTTTCATTTTAACTCCTTTATAATCATATGATCTACAGAAAGCTTTAGGACTTAGGGCCTGGCGACTGTTTTCTTAGCTTTCACATCTGGTCTCATCCTGGGATGTGGCTAAGCACCTCCAGCATCTGTTAATTTTAAACTAGGATACATTCCTTTAAGCTTTAATGGGAAAACCTCAGGTATTTGGTTCTAAGAAACAAGCAAAGCAAAGGAAATTACAGAAACAAAAGACAGAGTGGTTATTTTATATTTCCTTAACATTTTGTAGGTTTCAGGCTGTTTGCAGAAGTTCTCTCTATCATCTAGAAGTGGTTGAACATTATGACTAGAGGAGGAGAGAAGATGGGAATTAAGATAAATCTATATTAGCTCGAGTTGGTAATTACTGGAGCTACTCGGTGACTGATAGGAGGATTTGTGTGTTATGTGTATTTTATGCATACTAGAAATTTATACAATAAAAACATATACAAAACTAAGTATAGTTAAATTTTTAAAAATGCAACTGAGAGGATAGACTGGACAGCAACAAATTTCCTGTTATAGATGGAATACATTTGTTCAACAATTATTTTATGGGGAATTTATTAAATGCCAGGCTTTGTGCTAGGTCCCAAAGATTCAAGGTGAATAAAGAAGACTTGTTACTTGCACTTTGGCAGGCTAGATGCTCTCTTAAGGTTGAGACAAGTAAGTAGCACATTTCAATAGGGAATGGGAGGGGTTACTGTCCTTTTAAGGACATTCTTGTAGCTTTTTAAAGGAAGGGAAATGCTGATAGGACTCAGTGATTGCTTCTTTCTAGAGGGATTACCGGTAAAAACTCTTCTCAGGACAGATAAGAGGTTCCTGGAAACTGAGAGAGGGGCTTCCTGGAAAGAAGATCATGAACACTATGGATGCTGCCCCTCAAGTGAAAGCAGAAAAGGAAAGGCACAGGGTGTCTTAGTTACTTCCCTGTCACTGGGACATAATAAGTGACACTGCAAATTAAAGGAGGAAAGTTTTATTTTGGCTCACAGTTTGCTGTTTTAGTCCATAGCTGACAGGCTACAAAGCAGGATGGAATGGCAGAGGAGCATGGTAGAGAAAAAGTTGCTCATGGCATGTTGGCAAGGCGAGAGAGAGAGAGAGAGAGAGAGAGAGAGAGAGAGCTCAAGGGAGAGAAGAGGGAGACCTACCCTTCCAGGTTATATGTCCAGTGACCTGTGTCCTCCAACTAGGCTTCACCTCCCAAAATCACATCTAGCTATAAACTCATCAGTGGACTAACCCAATCTTAAGTATCACACACTCATCATCCAGTCACACTGCAAAAGCCCCACCAATGCATATTTGAGACTTTAGAGAGACATCTAGATACAAGTCATAACAGTGAGGTCATGGTCTGTGAAGAGAACATTTAGTGTGCTCCACCGACTCATAGCAATGTGTCTACTTAAGCGTGAGGAACACCCTTATCCATCCTTCATAAATGTATGATTCTTTATAATATAGTGAAAATGGCCATACTTGCAAAACTGCTATATAGAATCCATGATATCCCAACTGAAATTCGAACAGCATATTTCACAGACTTTGAGAAAACAAACCAAAGATTCATTTGGAACAAGCAGAGACCTAGAATAGCAAAAGTAATTTTAGGCAACAAAGACAATTTGGGGATGTCACAATCCCCAACTTGAAACTATACTGTAAAACTACTATGATAAAAAACAGCATGGAACTGCAAAGAAACAGACCTGAGGACCAGTGGAACAGATTAGAAGATGCAGAAACAACTCCAGACACACTCAGCCACCTATCTTTGACAACAGAGCCAAACACCCTCACTGGAGAAAAAATAGCCTCTTTAATAAATGGTGCTGGAAAAACTGGGTTTCAGCTTGCCAAAGATTAAAACTAGACCTATATTTCTCACCATTCACTAAACCAAAATTGAGATCAATTAAAGATCTAAATATTAAAACAGAAATGCTAAACTGGCTGGAAGAGAGGTTAGGTAGAACTCTTGAAAACACTGGCATAGGAGAAGATTTCATGAACAAAACCTCAGTTGCATGTAAACTAGCACAAACGATCAACAAGTGGGAATGCTTATTAAACAGCTTCTGCACAGCAAGAGTGGTCATGATCAGATACCTCTGTGTACACTTCCAGACTCAGAAAAATTTTTTTTTTTTTTTTTTATAATGGGGATTGAACTTGGGTCCTTGTGCTTGCAAGGCAGGCCACCGAAATGCTGAGCTAAATCCCTGGCTCTTAGACTCAGAATTTAAAAATTTTTTATGTTCATTACATCGCTTCAAGTACTGTTCAGGTTTACAAGACTATAATACTATGGAATTAACTAAGAAGTATTTTTTTTACATTTTCTTCCAGTTTGAAGAAAAATTTATAAAGTGTCCAGAAGATTTGGAAAAGTTAAAAAATGGTAAGATCAAGTGCCTAAATGTTTCTGATGAGGGTTTGCAATATGAAGTTTTAACACTGTTGGCCAGCTTTCCTGATGCTGAGGCGCAATACCTGATGTGCAGAACTTAAGGGAAAAGAGATTTAATTTGGCTATTGGTTTTGTGATACAGCCCATGGCTGGCTGGCTCCAAGGCATAAACATAATGGCAGAAGGGGATAGCGGAGCAAAGGTGCTTAGTTCATGACAAGAGGGAACAGAACACAGAAACAGTGCCAAAGAGGAATAGGCAACAGGCCAAGCACAGTACCCAAAACTGCAACTCCACAACCCACCCAGACGCACCTGGGAGCATGGTCTACTGCTAGGCATTTCTTAATCCAATGAAGTTGACATATCATTATTAATGGTCACAATGCACCCTTTGTCAACTTTACAACCAAATAATTTTCCATGTTTAATCTTCAAATAAAGAAAATACCAAGTTCACAATTCAAGCTGATGTAATATAACTATTCCACATACACTTGGAAACATAATTCCTTCTCTAAAGTCTCAGTACCTCCTGCAGTCCAACTTCAAATCTCTTCTGAGACTCAAGGCAAACTTTTAGTTATGAACCTCTGTAAAAATAAAAAAAAAACTAGTTAGACAATCCCAAGGTACAATGGCACAGAGTTAACATTCCTATTCCAGAGAAGAGATATAGGGGGCATAGAAAAGAGCGGGATCACATTAAAACAGAAATCCAGAAGGCTGAACATAGAGTCCAGTAGCTCTGCATCTGGCACCTGAGAATTCTATGGTAAAATGTAAGTTCTGAAGAACTTGGGAGACCCATTCATATGGACTTGTCAGGTATAGGTCACATGGCTTCTCTCTTGAGCCAGTTGTACTCATGGCCTAAAGTTTTTCTTAGTTAATGTTTCATGACCCTGACATCTTTAACTTTCTGGGATCTCCACTGTAACTTTGATTTCCATTGCTTAACATAACAGCCCTATCAGGAAGTCCTTACATATCTTCTCAAGCCTTCCCTCACGACCTCACAGTTCTTGCATTCTGCATGTCAGTAAAACCAGCATCTGGTGGACAATACTGAGGGTAGCTGCCAGCTGGAGCAATCGCCATGCCCCCTTGGACCATGGCTTCAGTGGACTCTTGAGAGTCTGGATGACTGAGCACAGTGAAATCAATGTTAGGGAACTAATTCCCTAGGAGGATCTTCTTGAGCAGACAGCCCAAATATTCACTCCTCAAATGAAAGATTTAGTTTTAGACCTTTGAGCCTACAATAGGTGTTGATTTCTCAGATCCTCTCAAGGCATTTTTTTAGATAGGGTCTATCTAGTTGAGGCTGGCCTTGAACTCACTATGTAGCCCACACTGGCCTTGAATGCACAGTTATCCTCCTGCCTAAGCCTCCAGAATGCTAGAATTACAGACATGCAGCACTCTACCAAGCTCAAGGCATCTTCTTGTCCCTATACAAAATACTTGAATCTTTTTAATGGTGTTCATCTCTTTATCAGCCACATATTTTGGGGTCTAACTTACATGTGGTTCCTTTTGAGCCAAATTTACATTTTTCAAAATTTTCTGCACTGCCTTTTGTTCCCAAGTCTCATTATGCATCTGGCTAAAAGCAGCTACCAGGGCATATGCAAGAGCATGAATGTTGAGCTGTCTTGCAATATCTTTTTGCAAGATTAATCTATTGCTATTAATCTCAGTCTCCTGTAAAGTCTCAGGACCTGGGAAAAATATAAACAATTTTTCTGCCAAAGTGTAATGCACATGGTCTCTAGTACAACTACCAATGGAGTTCTTGTTCCCAACTGAAATCTCTTAAGCCTGGTCTTTATTGTTTGCATTCATATCAGCATTTTTTTTTTTTTAGCTCCAACCAGATTCATCCATCAAGCTCTGCTTAAAAAATTCTAAGGTTTTTCTAGGCCTTTCTGAACATCCCCAAACTTTCAAACTCCTGCCACAAAGCTGTTCCAAAACCTTCTAAACTACATGGCCAGGCATAGTTACAGCAATGACCCCACTTCTTCAGTGCACATTTCTTGCATTAGCCAGGTTATCTGTTGCTGAGACACAATACCCAACATCCACCTTAGAGGAGGACAGGTTTAAATTGGTGCCTGGATTCAGTCAATGAATGGTCAGCTGGCTTCAAGGCCTTAAGGGTCTGTTGGAGCAAAGATGCTTAGTTCAGGGTGGCCAGGAAACAGAGAAAGAGTACAGTACCAGAAAGGAATAGGTAAGGGCTCATATATAGTACCCAAGGCCACATCTTTGAGATGCACCCAGACATAGCCAAGAGGAAGCTTTATTATTCTGCTAGACACGTCTTTTTTCTGCTAGGCATTTCTTATCCAATGAAATTGAGTGTGTAACAGAATTCACACTCACAAATGCTCACATGTTGTAAGCGTGGTAGTGGGGATGATGGAGAAGAAGCAAAGGTAAAATATGAGATGTAGCTTCTTTTTATTGAGTTTATTAGTACTTTTTAAGTATACAGTACAGTTACATTCATCACTGGAGATGTAGCTTCTTGAGGAGCTCTTCCAATTCTCTCAGGAATAAAAAAAAAAAAGGCAAGATCTCTCTATTTGTCCCTAAACAACTCCCACAGCTCTGTAAATGTTCTCTGCTTGTTTTATATATGAGCTATAGTCAGTTCATGATCCCACAATATTCACCCACTGATATACATGCAAGAAAATGCATCAGGTAACAGGAGAGAAATATATCATGAGCTTTTTCATTTATGGTTTTTGGGGAGTGGATATCCCAGCAACAATGCACACTTGGAAGAACACAGGTTGACATCACTATGTAGAAACCTTTCTTAAAATCTTTGATAAATATCATGACCATATGAAGGTTACTCTCGGAGCTCACCTCTAAACATTCTGATGGCATTTGTCTTAGTTTCTTCGCTTATTGCTGAGACAAAGTACCTGACAACAAAAGTTAAGAAAGAAAGGTTTATTTGAGTCACAGTTTGTAGAGGTTTGGTTCCTTAGTCAGCTGACTCCAAGGCAGAGTGGGATGGCAGAGGGGCATTGCAGAGGAGAAACAGTCAAGGATAAAACAGGGCAGGCAGAAGGTAGCATCAGTGAAGTACGAAGCAGCAAGTGATCCTCTTTTTGTCCTTTATATTATATCTAGGCCACACACTGTTAGAGTGGAGAGCACTCACACCAGTGTGGGGCTTCCCATTATCCACATTCAGAACTATTCCAACCCAATCAGTGGACTAATTTAGTAATCATACACCTGTAATCCTGGTCTCACACACTGTAGATCCAGCCACCTGTGAAAAAGCCCCTCCTATGACTACATGAGTCTTTAGACACAAGCCATAACAGTATGCATGAAGGCGAATAAAACACAAAGAAAAATATGAGAGATATTGTATGTATGTAGATGGGAAATGAAAAACAAATGAATAGGTTAAAAAGCAAAAGAAAGGTTGATAAGAAAATGAAGGACTACATGAAGTTAAGAACAAAATGCTATTTTACCTAAAGATAACCAAGTAATATCCCTCCCCCTTTTAAAAAAAGTCATTTGCACAAATATATTCTCTTCTACAACCACTGGGACTCATAAGCATTTCACCATCTTTATATTTTCCCTTTTCCAATAGATGGGCTTTTGATGTTCCAGCAAGTACCCATGGTGGAGATGGATGGGATGAAGCTTGTGCAGTCCAGAGCCATTCTCAACTACATTGCCACCAAATACAACCTCTATGGGAAAGATATGAAAGAGAGACTCCTGTACAGTACATTTTTGGTTCTTCCATGAGTATGTGATACAGGGAACATTTAGGTCCCATGCTAACTGAGCAGGACCATGCTAGGAAGATCATTTGTAGAAACTGTTTAATTTCTTCTTTAATTTCCTCTGTGACCCATTAGTTGTTCAGGAGGATGTTACTCAATTTCCATGTGTTTGTGAAGATCTTGCGTTTTCTTATGCTATCGATTTCCAGCTTAATTGCACTATGGTCTGAAAATACACAGGGGATAACTTTGATTCCTTCGAATTTACATAAGCATGTTCTATGAGCTATCATGTGGTCTATTTTGAAGAATAACCCATGTGCAGCCAAAAAGAATGTATATTCTGATTTTGTGGGGTGGAACACTCTGTAGACATCTATTAAGTCCATTTGTTCAAAGGCTTGGTTCAGTTCTAGTATTTTTTTTTTGTCAAGATGATCTGTCTATTCATGCCAGTGGGGTATTGAGGTCCCCCACTACAGTTGTATTAGTGCTTATTTGGTTTTTCATGTCCATTAATATTTGTTTTGTATAGTTGGAGGCATTAGTATTTGGTGCATATATATTTATGATTGTCATCTCTTCCTCTTGAATGTTCCATTTATAAGGATGTAGCGGCCTTCTTTGTCTCTCTTAATTAATTTCAAACCAAAACCTACATTGTCTGCAAACAAGATAGCTACCCCCACTTTTTTCTGGGCTCCTATTGCATGAAGAACTGTTTTCCATCCTTTTACTTTTAGTCTATGAATTTCTTTGTGAATTAAGTGGGTTTCTTGTGTACAGCTTATTGTTGGATTTTGCTTCTTAATCCATTCTGCCAGTCTATTTCTTTTGATTGGTGAATTGAGGCCATTAACATTGATGGTTATAACTGATATGTACTGACTTATCATGTCATGATATTTTTCTGTTATTGGCTCTTTTATTTTTTATTTTTCCCCCCTCTCACTTTAATTTCTTGCCTTGCCTGGTATATTTGCTTTGTCGGGCCTTGAGGAGTTGTGAGTTTCATTGTCCTATTCCAGGATATTGTTTAGAATTGTTTGGAGTGCTGGTTTGGTATTCATGAAATTTTTCAGGTGTTCGCTGTCATGGAAGTATCTTATTTTCCCATCAATTTTGAAAGATAGTTTTGCAGCATAGATCAGTCTAGGTTAGAGGTTGTTTTCTTTTAGGGCTTGAAATACCTCACTCCAGGCTCTCCTTTACTGGAAGGTTTGTATTAGAAAGTCTGCTGTGATTCTGATGGGCTTCCCTTTGTATGTGATTTGTTTCTTTTCTCCAACTGCTTGTAGAATTCTGTTCTGCTGGGTTTCCAGGATCTTGATTATTATATGTCTAGGTGTAGATTTTTTTTTTCATTTTATGGAAGTTATATTTACACTCAAAGCTAAACTTTATAGTTGAGCTTATATTTCAGAAATAGTTCTTGAAGTTCTCGCTTCCGCAGCACATATACATAAATAGTCCCTGAAGAGTTATAAAAGACATTTCAAAACAGTAATTGCAGAAAATAAAGTCAAATACAGTTTTATTTTCAGTTAACTGGAAATTCCTCTTATGGTGGGATGTCATAATGAGCATATCACATTGCAGATATTTATTTATATTTCTACTTAAGTAAACTTTATTTTGAATCAGCTATTCTCAAGTTTAGCTCAATTCTTTTTGTGTCTGATAATTTTGAGAACTCAGAAAAAAAAAGATTTATTTGCACTAGGTCTAGATCCTTTGAGCAGAATTTCCTTCACAACTTCTGGTAATGTGTTATCAAAGTCAATAATCGTGTTAAAACTTGCATAACATTGTTGACAGATAATATAAAAATATATTTATTTTATCTCATATTTAATTTTAAAATCCTGTACTTTAGCTGTTGTGACTGAATGCATCCTTACAGAAATTGAGCAAACTTTATTTATATATCCTCAATTCAGAAAACCTTTAATTATTATTATTTTTGGGGGGGTACCAGGGATTGAACTCGGGTCCTTGCGCTTGCAAGGCAGGCCACTGAACTGCTGAGCTAAATCCCCGGCCCAGAAAACCTTTAATTATATATTTTCATTTCAAAGAGAAAACTTATCCTAATTTAATGATATTAAATTGACTTTGATGTTTGAAAAATTAATAAAATATCAGGTTTTGGGAATGTAAGCTAAGTATATAAAATTAACACTTTTTGCTAATATTTTATATTGAAATATATTTTGTTTTAAAAATCACAAAAATATTACTTTATTTCAAAGGTAGCTATCTTTTAGAAGAAATACATATGTAAATAGGAAAAAATTGATATATTTAATCCATAATTACATAATTCTGTTGATTTATAACTTGATATATCAAAAATGTCTGCAATTAATTTGTAATTGCCACCATTACAAAGAAGTATCTAAGTAAAAACAGGTTGTATGGTATTGCATTTATGCCCTGTGTTAATTCATTTAATAAACAACTGATATTTGTAAAATATTTTCAAACTTAGAAAAATACAGTTATTAATATGGATTAATTCAATTAGATTTAACATTTCATAAAATATTCCTGTTATACACTTAAGTGTAACTGGATCAATAAACTAACTTGCACAGAAAGTGAAGATTTTCACATTAAATTTATACTTGTTTTACACTTACTAAGAATGCCTGAAAACATTTTGGAAAAGACTAATGGTCTTGACTATTCATGGCAACAACCGACTGCAATTTTCTGCCTCTGTTTTCAATTTTGTTAAGTAGTTGAGTGTTAAGTTCTACTTTTCTTATTATCTTCAAATAGACTCCTCAGCATATAAACTTGAATGGCTGACAACATCACCATGACAACTAAATTAACTATAGACCAGGAAATAGCTCTATTAAGGTTGCTTTCTTATATGCTTCAATCACGAGCTTCAAATGCTCTGAGTTTATAAGTGAACACTTGCTTACTCTGGACTTGATGCTGTTGATGGATTTCAGGATGTCTTCTAGTTTTATCTCCAATATATCTGTACCAGTAATATTTTTCATCCAGTCTTCTTGTTCTTGTGCCTGTTCTCCCATATTATCCAGGATTAATTCAAAGAAAATTACTTTCTCAGAAATGGTGCTGAATGTATTGTCAAAGCAGAACATGTAATCACTAACCTCAGTTTCTACAGTGTGAACTCCATCTTATTTTCTTTGTTCAAAGACTAAAGTTTTGCCTTCTGGAGAGGCAAGATGGAAATCAATATCTAATCCTGCTCTAGCTGAAATTTGGTACTTGATCTCTAGAGAGGCCTTCAGCAGCATGCACTGGTAGAAACACTCCTCCTGGCCAGCCAGAAAGATAAAGGTAAAGTCGCTGTCTAAGGAAGCGGCCACCCCCAGAAGTAGCTCTAGTGGCAAAGTGATCAGGAGGAGCAAGGGGAAGGGCAGCCATATTTTGTTGCCAGTCCTAGCTGGGGCAGTATCAGGCAGAAGGCTGTGCGAAGATGTGGGACACTGGTGCCTCGGCTCCACTTTTCCTCCCTAAACTCCTTGCAGCAGGGGAGCCCGGAGTCTAAGAAAATTTTAGGTGGTGGCCACAGTAGCAGTGGCAGTGGCAGCAAGTGATGTCCTCTGAAGGGAAGAGCATAGATTTTTTTTTGATCATGACTATTTGGAGTCCTATATGCCTCACTTATCTGTATGTCAAATTGTTTCCCTTCTTTTGGGAAGTTTTCTGTCATTAATTCTGTGAGCAGTTTATTTTTATTTTTTTGTAATTTGTACTTTCTCCTGCTTTTTCATGAATTCCTATAAGTCTTATAATCTTCTTCTTCTTTGCATCATCTAGGAGCTGTTGAATTGATTTCTCATGGTCCCTTACTATTTTTAAGAGATCTCTGTTGTCATGGTCACTGACCACCATCCTACCTTCTATATCTGATATTCTATCTTCACATCCACTCATTTTGCTGCAAATACTTTAAATAAAATATTTAATATCCTGGATATATATTTGAATCTGTTTCATGGATTCCATTTCTTTCCTATGTTGTGTTTTCATGGTTTCTATTTCTTTCTTATGCTGGGCATTCACAGTTTCCATCATGGTCCTGAGCTCATCTATTTTTTTAAAATCTGTTCTAGAGTCACTAATCATTTCTTTCATTCTGCTCACCATCTCTGTGGTTATCTGGGAAATTATTTGTTTTGAATTTTTCTAGAGCTTCATTCATCTATTTTGTTACTTCCTATGCTATCAGTTCAGGGTGTCCAGGTGGGTGACTGTCAGACTTCTCCACCTCATTTTCCCAAGAATATGCCTTTGGTGAGCTGGAAGTCTGTGTTTTTGCCTTGCTTAAATGTCTTTTCATTTCCATTTTTGTTGTTGGTACTGTTCTTCATTTAATTCCTGGGTTAATACTTTGATCTTCAAGATATAGCTGGTCTTTAGGTTTTGAGTTTCTAATTACTCTGAGACACTGTCATTTTCATAATACCAGGAAGGAAAACTGATTAGATCAATCACAACACCTTAGCCCAAGTGATACGTTATCTCTCTCCCTCCCTTCCTCTCTCCCTCTCTCTCCCTCTCTCTGAATTTCCCTATGGACTGTGGTAAGAGGTAAATATTAATGTATAAGTAAAACTCATAGTGTAATGATTAACATACACAAAGTACCCACTGAAATGAGTTAGTTTGCCTAATGCTCTTATTCACTGATTTTAAACCATAAAGTCTAAGAAAGAAACATTTGACTGGATGTGTTTGTCTTTCAGGATTGATATGTATACAGAAGGCATCATAGATTTATATGAAATGGTCTCACATCTGCCACTGACTCCTCCAGATCAAAAAGATACCAAGATGGCTTTGATCAGAGACAAAACAAAGAATCATTACTTCCCTGTCTTTGAAAAAGTAGGTGACGCTGATCAGAGTTTGGGGTCACTGAGTTTAGAGGTCTGGAGAAAAGCTGGGTTCTCCTAGAACTTTGATGTTCCAGCAAGCCCTCAAAACACCAGCAGGGAAATAGTAAGGCTCAGGGAAATATCTAAAAGTGGACCAGGAGGAGGCATTATACGGTTATACCAAAGATAGAATTTTTGAGCCAAAGTTCAACATCTTATGCCCCAACCTCGGATTTACCATTTTGCAGAATATTATGTTCACAAGGAAAACTTAGTGAGTGGAAGACTCTGAGCCACTTTTCAGGTCATGTGGATCCTACAGAAGGCCCTGAGCTTGCATTCTAGAGCCACCTGATGAGAACAGCATGTCACAAAGTATTCTGACCTGGGTGTAGAGAGACATGAGAGCAGATGCCAATTTGAGAATATTGTAGTGTTTTAGGGATGAATATGAAGACTCTAAACAAGGAGAGATGGAGAGGAGTAGATGTGAAGAGATAATAAGAAAAACACTACAGAATTTGGGAATATGGCTCTCAGTCTTGAGAAGAAAACCATCCAAACTGAACATATAAAGGTCCATCATTATAAATGTAATCTCTACCTTAGTTAAGATTTCTTTGTGAAGGTTAAGCAAGGATATTTCAAGAAAAAATACCACTTGAACTTAAGCTGAATAAAAATAAAGAATCAAAAAATGATTATAAGGAACATAGAACTACATAAATAAATTAGAGAACTAACCCATCAATACTCATTTCACTTATTCTCCTCAATAAAAGTTAATTCATTGCTGGCTTACCCAATGAAAAGAATGGTAATTTTAAGATCAAACACACCATTCTATCCTTGTGGTTTAGAACACATCACATGGTGAAAGGTTCTCTGGCAGTTTAAATCATGTACTCTATGATATCTAAAAGCTCCATGCAAAAATAAGTTATGTATATTACAATAAGGTGTTTGCTGTTGTATTCTGTTTTTGTACCAAGGGTTTTTACTGACATCTTTAAGAGTTTCTCTTCAGAAGATGTATCCTGTGTATTTTTGCTTTATTTTTTACTTATTTTTTTGAGTTTATTGGTACTTTTTAGGTATACAGTACAGTTACATTCATCACTGGGATCTTGTACCTTAACATGATAGGTCTTGGTTCTCATTTTCTCCCCATACCCCTGCCCTCTCTTCACCCCTTCCACCCTTCCTATTTACAAAAGCTTTGTTTCCATTTTTTCATTTTCTCATATTTTTTTATTTTCCCTTATTTCCTTTCCCCTACCCTTCCCACTTCCCCTACACCTTTAATTTTGCTTTTTAATTGCTCTGATTTCCATACTGCTGGAGTACTTTTAAAAATAGTCACATACCTTGCTAGGATTTTACTATATGAATTTTATACATCCACAAAGGTTGAAATAATATTGAATGAATGCATAGTCATCACCCAGATATGTTACCTCTATCATGTGTCCAAGTCTCTTACTCCTCTATCAGTCAAAGATAGAACTTTCCATGCATTACGAAGTTGCAGATATCAGCATTATCCATTGCTAGGGAACTTCCATGAAGATTATACCAGTCTAAGGAAGGAGTCGGAGCCCATCTTGCAAAGGAATTGATAAATTCAAGTTAACCCCGGTTTATCTCAGATCCCAGAGAGATGAAAGGAAGTGAGAATAGAGATGAGAACCCTTCGCATTAATGGCACTAAAGTGGTCGGCACATGCATGAAGGGTGCTATTGTGAACGTGGAGTGCTGCCCACAGAAGATGGCACACAGAGAGCCGAGAGGAGCTCTAAGGATTCAGGGCTGCTCCTCCCAGCTTGTGGACAGATGGAAATGTGGGGCAGCCGGAGCTGAGCCCTTGGCACATGTAGAAAATGTGGAGAAGGATGGTCAGTATGTGCAAGACAATGAAAGGGGTGCCTGGGCTCTAACACAGGAGTGAGCAAGGCCTACTTCTCAACCTCCCTCAGGAGGCAGGGCTCTGAAAAAGGTCTGGAGCTCCACACCCATCAGGGAAGCAGCAGGATAGCAGAGTCAGGCTGAGAGGCCCAGGGGGAAGCAGGGGTCCCAGTCTGACTGTGCCTGCATTCACAGTCTGTCTTCTCAAATTCTGCAGGTGTTAAAGAGTCACGGGCAAGACTACCTTGTTGGCAACAAGCTGAGCAGGGCTGACATTCACCTGGTTGAACTTGTCTACTCTGTTGAAGAGGTTGATGCGAGTCTTTTGGCTGACTTCCCTCTGCTGCAGGTGACTATTCCACTGCCCTCACAGAGGTGGCCCCACATCTCCCACAGCGAATCTCATATTTGGTTCCATGGTGTGGTTCTGACTCCAGCCTCCTTCAGGTCTTCAACCCCTTCCTCCATGCCTCCAGTGACCTTCTAGACCTTGGATTTGTGGCATACAGATAATTATTTGTGCAAGGAAATAAGAGCTGAATGCTGCTCCAAGAATATTTATCCATATAAGGAGTAGAACCAAGGTCCTGCATCTTTCTCACTGCCTCCTCCCTTCATTCCCCGTGGAACTTGCTCCTGATCTATGTGGGATTCCCTTTATCCCAGATGTCCTTGTCTTTGCATATTGAGTCCATTTGAGTAGGCATTTATCCATTTGATTACCTTCCCTCAACTAAAGCTCCCATTGTCAGACATTGTATTATTGTGTCCATAGCTTCCCACCCTGTAAACCTGACCTTCACCCAATACCCATCAATACCATTAGTGTGAAAGTTGGTTCTGTCTGGCCCCTGATTAATATTTTCTATCTTCATTTCCAACCCAGTCTTTCCACTTCTACCTTTGTTCAAGTACATCTCTCTGCTTCTGTTTGACAGACACGCTGTTCTTCATGTTACAAAGAAAATGGATGACAAGAGCACATGTCTAAAAAGGATAGAGCACTAATGTCTAGAATGTATAAAGAAATAAAAATATAGGCTCCCCAAAATAAAAGACCCAATCAAAAGATAGGCAACTGAAACAAGCAGACCCTTCTCAGAAGTATAAATAGCCACTAAATCCATGAAAAAAATATTCAACTTATCTGGCCATTACAGAAATGCAAATGAAAACAATATCTTACTCTAGAAAGAATGGCTGTCATCACAAAAATCCAATAACAAATGATAGCGAGGCTGCAAGGAAAAGAAATCCTACAATGTTGATGGGAATATAAACTAGTACAACCATGATGGAAATCCTCAAAAAAGTGAAACTAGAAATTCTGTTTGACCCAGTTATTTTCTTGTAGGGTATCTTCCTGAAAGAGGTAAAGATATCATTGCAGTGATACATGCATATTTATAGGAGTACAATTCATGATAACTAAATCTTGGAGACAGTCTATATGTCCATCAACAGATGAATACATAAAGAAAATATGGTATTTATACACAATGAAGTACTATTCTGCAATAATTAAGGATTAACTCAAATCATTTGTAGGAAAATGGATGCACCTTGACAGCATAATATTAGGTGAAACTAATAAAACACACAGCTTAACTGTTGTGATTTCTCTTATACGAGTAATCCAAAATATAAATGAAGAGCAAAATAAAAGACAGGTAATAGGAAATAGAAAGATAGATCTTTGCAAAATTGGAAGAGCATCAAGAGAGATAGGGAAATGTGAGGGAGGAGAGCAGAAGGAGATAAAAACAGAATTTGTCTGTCAGTTGCACATACCAACTCCCCACAATGACTGTGATCATTACATATCGCAGACATATCAATAAAATTTTTTAAAAAGCAGGAAATACTATGACTTCAAAAAAAATTTTAAAGGTGTTCAAGGAAGATGCTATTGAGTCATCCATTCTCCCTCTTTTATTCTTTATCAATTAAGTGTGTTTCCAGCTCCACACTGGACAACAGAAGCACTCGGTTGGTCTTTTTTTTCAGGGAGTTGGGGAAATATTTTCAGTGTGTTCTAAAAGTTGATTTTAACTTTAAGATCCACCACTGAGACTATAACTTGTGTGTTGCAGGCTCTAAAAACCAGAATCAGTAACCTGCCTAATGTGAAGAAATTTCTGCAGCCTGGTGGCCAGAGGAAGCCTCCTGTTACTGCAAAAATGATAGAAGAAGCCAGAAAGATTTTCAAGGTTTAGTTAAGTTGGCCTTGACCAAGCCCATGGGAAACAAACATCTAAAATTTTCAATAATGAAATTATTTGAGTAAAGGTTGACCATTATGGGATATTATGGGATAATATGCCATTTCTGAATACATATGATAATTGCATAATAACATTCCTCTGAGAAGTCTTAAACCTTTTTTACATTAAGATCTGATATGTAATTAGATTTTGAATGTCCTTTCCTTGGAAATAAAATTTTTACTTTAACAATGTGGATTATATGGTTTGCTTTACTTTTCCAAGAATTGTCCTATGATATCACTCAGTCTATTAGAAAGTTTACAGATTTGTATTTGACCTCACACATGCACAGAAAATAACTTTTTCTGGTCAATAATACAATGAAGTTTTCCAACACCCCATGTGCTAGATACACACATCCCCTAATGCTTCACAAAGAATAGAGCTTTTCCCTCTGCTATTAACCTTCATCCAATCATTGAAATCCTTACAGTAAGTTTCTTCAAAAAGCCAGTCTGTGACGATTTACTGAGAGAATCAACTGAATATGATTAACCTTTGATTTGGGTGCTTTGAAAAGGTACATTTATTTTTTTTACTTGAGTTTATTGGTACATTTTAGGTATACAGTACAGTTACATTCATTTTTGGGATCTTGTACCTTTACATGACAGGTCTTGGTTCTCATTTTTTCCCCTTGTCCCTGCCCTCCCTCTCCTCCCCTCCTGCTTTACAAACAATTCATTTCCATTTTTTCATTTTCTAATATTTTTTTCTTTTCCCTCATTAGCTTTTCCCTACCCTTCCCACTTTCCCTACACCTTTAGCCCTTTTCTTCGTATTTCACATTGTCAATTATCTCATTAGGATCTTATGTACCATTATAGTTTTTCACACCAGAGAAACTTCGATATTTGCACATGTAATTTATTTATTTCACTTAGGAGTATAACCTCAATATGTATCCATTTCCCTATGAATGAATCTAATTTCTCATTCTTTATGGCTGAGTAGTATTCCATTTTATAGAAAAACCACATCTTCTTTATCTAGTCTCCAACTGATGGGCAAATGGGCTGTTTCCAAGTTTTAGCTATTACAAACTGTGACGCTATAAACATAGGTTCACATATATCACTGTGATATGATTCTTTTAATTCTTTTCGAAAGATACCCAGCAGAGGGATGGTTGGGTCAAATGGAACCTCAAGCCCAGTTCTTTGAGGTATCTTCATATTGATTTCCATAGTGGTTACACCAGTCTGCACTCCCACCAACAATGGCAAAGGGTTCCTTTCTCCCCAACCCCACCAACATTTGTTAATTGTGTGATTTCTTGATAGCAGCCATTCTTTTTGGGGTGAGGTGGAATCTCAGTGTTGTTTTCATCTGCATCTCTCGAATGACCAGTGATGTGGAACATTTTTTCATATATTTACTTGCTGCTTTTACTTCTTTGTCTGAGAAATGTCTGTTCATTTCAGATGCCCATTTTTGAATTGGGTCTTTATATTTAGGGGGGCTGATGAAAAGGTGCATTTAATCCAATTCTTTTGTGGGAATAGGATGACTTGTAATTCTTCTTGCAGTCCAGTATGGAAACTTGTGGCATCTTAATAGAGGAAGGGACTTTTACATCATTGTACTCTACCCTCTTTAGTGGAAAGGAGTTTCTCACATGAGTAAATGGCACAAAAATCCATCAGAGTTCATATCGAGCTGTGGAGCCGAGAGAGAAATCCTTTAATAAGGTCAATATTGATCACACCCTCCCATTCAGGTAACTAGAAAAATACCTTACATTGTATCCTTAGCTCAAGACAAAGTCTGCTTTATACTCAGGTCAAGGCCTTGTTGGTATATAGAATTAATGATTTAGAATTGTTCATTGAGCTGCTTTGGGGTACATTACTAAAGAGATGTAAAAATGAAGAATTTGAAAACTACACCATGAAAATTCAATGATGTGAGAACAATAATGTATGAAAATGAGATGCAGCATGTTAAACATTCTATGCCCAGTGCAAAGGGAGAAGGTATGTTTATGCTGAAATTACTATCTATAGCAGTGGTGATGAGATGGTCATGAAGTGAAATTTGTCTAGATCACGATTGGAAGCTCCAACTGACCAGCGATGGTGACCTATATCTGCATGGTTCATGCCTTCAAGTGCTTCTCAGCCTCTGCTGCCTATGAGAGAGGAGATATCCAATGCCTACTACACTCTAGTCTAATGTACAGCTAGATATTATTTAATACACAGTAGGTCTTTCCTTTGTCAAAGATGCTCTGTGATTTGTTAACATACATTGATGTCATTGGCTTTTTTATATTTATTTAATGTCAAGTGTGCATCACTGTCAGGTAGAATTTTTATAAACAAGTCCTATATAAATGATTTTAACAAAATTAAAAAGTAATTCTCTTATTGTAAAATGTCTTGTTCTCAATCCAACAAGTACTTCTTAATCCTTGCACTTCACCCAATTCAATATTTGCTTCAGTTCTCTGCTCTTTACTCTTTTCCTTTTTCATTCTGTTTATTCAGTGGGACAGACTCAGTTCTTTTATTAATCCAGTTGAAACTGCACAAAACTATGTCTCATAGGATTGGTTGACCCAGTGTTGTGGTTATTTTTTAATGTTTCTGTACTACTCATTCTTACCAAGAATGTTTAAAGAAAAACTTGTACAACCTGAGTGACCACTGAAAAATCTCACAGTGCTATTCAAGCTATCAAAGCATCAGTGATAGTGGCATACGACTGTGTCCAAAACACTAGGATAAGAAATACCATGGATCTGTACAAAGGTAGAGTAGGTACAGGTAGCAGTTGAAGATTTACAATTGAGACAGCATCATAAATAAGCAAAAGGGCATCAAGGATTTCTTTTAAAAGCAAAACCCAACACACACAGACACACAGACACACAGACACACACACACACACACACACACACACACACAAATGTACATCACCATTACTTCTATGATCTCTTGGGAAAAGTCCAAGATACAACACAACTTTAACTA
The DNA here is from genome assembly GCF_012274545.1 of Fukomys damarensis. Lineage (NCBI taxonomy): Eukaryota > Metazoa > Chordata > Mammalia > Rodentia > Bathyergidae > Fukomys > Fukomys damarensis. The sequence goes on from NW_022900926.1 coordinate 43,234,136, forward strand.
TAGATATACCATATGTTTCTAAAATCTATTCCACACTTAAGATTGTACTTTAGTGTCACACTCAGTCTGAGGGAAGTTGATACCAACTCAAACCTGAGGCTCTTCTCAGTCATTTTTGGCAGCTTTAAGTAAAAAGAGCATCCTATCAGACATCATCTCCCAGCTTGGCTTATAGTGACAATCTCTTTGGCACCACTATGAAGTTTTTCTTTTTCCTTTTTCAAACTAGAATTTTTTAAAGATAGCATCTCACTAGATAGCTCATGCTGGGTTTGAACTATGTAGTCCAGGCTGGAATCAAACTTGTCATGATCCTCCTGCCCCAGACTCCAAACTGCTGGGATTCTAGGCATATGCTATCATGCTTGGCATCCTGTTGATAATTTCTTAAAGTCCTCCTTACGGGTGAGAAACTGAGTCCCTGAGAGAGGGAATGATCTTTCAAAGGACACATGTGCCAGTGGGAGAGCTGGAATGGGTCTCAGACTCATGTCCATTTTGAGCCTAAAACTGCCTGGCACACTAAAAGTTGTAACTATTCCTCAAAATGAAGTGATTTGAGCCAAAATATTTTCTCCCTAGAATTATTACTATTCCAGATACACACACACACACACACACACACAAATTATCTGCCCCTGCCTTCAATAATCCTCTTTCCTAATTTCTTTCATTAATAATTGAACATTTACATGTCAGAGACGATCTGCATATACAGAGAAGACACCAAAATTAAAGAAACAGGTTTAAAACAAAATGTCTTTTATTTGAATATTGAATACATCCTGTTGGGATGCAGTGTGCTGAGAATGGAATTCTTAAAAGAAAGACAAAACTGGCAGCATATACAATTAAACTGGGAAAAAATAAAATTTCTAATATAACACAAGCACCAAGTGGCTACATTAGCATTCTGTGAGGTTCATATAAGGAATTACTTCATCTGATAATTTGCAGTTTAATTTATTTGAGTCATGAATATTTAAATTGTCAAAAATATAACATATATAGACATAGATATACATATATGTATTAGACATAGCAGATGAAATTGTATCATGGTTTATTAAATACCTTTAATGAAAACAGTGCATGACAATTAGAAATGATTAACACTATTAAAAAAACTCAAATTCATGTTCAGATTAGAGGTGATAGTGTTACCTTTGTTTCTAACATAAAACACTTAACATTCTGTATTGCAATTTATCTTTTAAGGTACAGAGGCTATGCTCTGCTCACTGCAGGAGAATGACAGATCTTCAGTGTGCAGCTTCTCTGGATGCTCAGAGAAGCAGGAGGACAAGTCTTAGGATCATCAAGAGGCTGCACGAAAATAAAAGAAAAGCAAAGGAAGGGTCACTCTTACCTGGCCTGGACAGAGGGTTGCACAGGACACTGAGTCATAATCCGGCCATGGTTTCCGACGCTCTCTAGCACCTCCATTCTCCTAGTAGGAGTGAACCCATCACTCCTGCCCAGACCCAACTAAAAAAGGTTCACTGAATGAATGAGAGAAATCAGAACTCATTGTTCTGCAGCCGGGATGAGGACTTCTGAGAGAAACGTTTGGGAAGAAACACCAATTTTCAGATGCTAATCAAGTAGAGCAACTTGAAAAAAAAAGAATCAAGGAGCTGGGTGTGAAGGGGTAGGTAGGCCAGTAATCCCAACACTCAAGAGAGGCTGCAGCAGAAAGACCCCGAGTTTGAGCCCAAGCTGGATAACGTAGTGAGACCTCCATCTCAACAAAATTTTTGAAAAGTGGGGAGGGGCCTGGAGATGCAGCTCAATGCAAAGGCCCTGGGTACCACTATAAATAAATAAATATTCAGAAACACCTGGGGGCCCAAAGGAAGGTTATTATTGCACTGTCAACTACTTTCCTCTGCTTGGGGTCTTCTTAGTCAATGAACCTTACTTTTGATTCTTTGCAACACCAAGAAACATATTTTTCCTTGTGGTACTGTGGACCCAACTTGGGCCCTTGTGCTCGCAAGGCAGGTAGTGGAAATACTGAGCCAAATCCCTGGTCCACCAAGAATCATTTCTATACCTGGGAAGCTGTTGTAATCACATTTTTCCCCTTCCTAGAGACCTAACACATAGCCACACTAAAAGAAGCAGAAAGAACATTAAAATTATTCACTATGCTACAACTCAGAGAAAAACACTAACAGTTTAAAGTATTTCCTTTTTATCTTGTTTTACATACATTTTTATTTTTTACTTACTTATTTTTTCTTTTGAGACAGGGCCTCCCTACATAGCTCAGGCTGGCCTTGAACTCACAGTGATCCCCCTGCCTCAGCTTCCCAAGTGCTGGGATTACAGGCACATGCTACCATGCCTGGCTATACACAGACATTAAAACAACAACAACAAGAAAAAACTGTTCACATTGCATTTGGTGGATTTTAATCTTGTTTTATTTATCATCATGTGATTAAGATTTTCCAAGGCCTCTAAATAGTTTTTGAAAACATGGAATGCAAATATCTTCTCAATATTTCATCAAATGGACAAAACATTTATTGAAAAATTTATTTCCTTACAGTGAATTTCTAGGCTGTTCCTAATTTTTCAGTTTATCATATTTTTCATGAAAAATAAAGTTGCAATGAACATCGGTCTTAATGTAAATCATTTCTTTGGAACAAATTCCAAAAAGTAAAATTATATATTAAAGAAAATGAACAACTTTATGGCTTTCAACATATAAAGACAGCTTCTAGGATCAATTAAAATATTATCTTTAATCTTATATTTGATAGTGTACTTAATCTCATGGATGTAACTACTGGGTCAAATTAAGAGAAATTATGACTAATCTTTTAAAAAGTATTTCTCCTTTAAAAATTCAAAATAACTGCATCAGACTGTCACTGTCCAACTCTCTAAATGAGACTTATGAATGTATTATTCCTTCAGATGAGTCAATCTTAAGGAACAATGAGGCTAACTGTAGGTCTTTATTCTGAAGAAGTTAAGTGTGGACAGCACCTACATGTGTCCTGTAAGGGTGCCCGTGTGTACACAGAGGCCAAAGACTCACTGATCCTGATGTAAGTCTTCACAGCTATGCATATTATAATAAAAATTACTTTGACCTTTCAAATTAAAACTAATTTTTATTTAAAAAAATCAGCACTTCAAAAATGATAGAAGAAAAATATAGACCAAAATAGCTCTTACCTTAAGCCTGCAACCAGCCCAGCTGGCATGATTTTCTTGGATCTCTTAAATCTCACACCCATTATGGTGGCCAGGAAGAAAGCTGTAACTGAGAACCAAGCCAATCCATAAACCAGTTTCAAAGATGTTATTTCTTGTTTGTGAAACAAATGCATATTATTTCAAACCTTTCAAAATAACTCTTTTATACCGTACTGAGTTGCTGTTTTCTTAAAAATTAAAGCACTGTATTAAAACACTTTGTAAACTAGCTTGTCAAAAAGTTTCTGCGTAAACAAACATCCTAAAACTCATTCCTGAAATATCTTCAAAAGTCTTCTTCTAGCCTCAATTTCTATACATAAGACACTCTTGAAAGGTTAGAACCATGTCTTAGTTAATTTTCCTCAAAAACACGAGGTGGTGTACACGGACTAGAGACATCCAAGAAATGGTTAAGCTGGGTGTAGTGGTGCATGCTTATAACCCAGAACTCTGGGAAGCTGAGGCAACAGGATTTTAAGTTTGAACACAGCAAAAGCAACTTAGTGACTTTGCAAGACCCCGTCTCTAGGCCACTGCGTTCACTCTTGCATGGTGGCCCACCCTAATGCTGTAGAGTGTATTTCTTTTCCTACTTTTGCTTGGCCCAAACTTGCACTGCAGAGCCTGTTTCTTTACCTTTAATAGAACTTTGCTACTATCAAAAAAAAAAAAAAAAGGCCCTGTCTCTAAATAAAAAATGAAAGGTCCTAGGTCCAATCCCAGTACCACAAAACAACAACAACAAAACAGTGACTCGAAATAAAGAAAATAACATTTTTTAAAAGTAAGATCAAATTATAGACTAATGCTAAGAACTCTTTATTTTCTTTTTAACATTCCATTTGGGTGGATTTGATGTCGAGAACTAACTAATAATATGTTTTTCAGGAGCATTGCATTAGCCTTCGAGAAACTCCACCAATAGGACTGTGGAGGTGGTTTTATGTAAGTGATTAGGGCAGTGATGGCAAATCTTTTAGAAATGAGGGCCAAATTGCAACCCCAAACCCACTTACTTATCAAAATGTGCTAACACAGAGGTTAAACATGAAAACTGCGCTTTTAGTTAAGAAAAAACAACTCATATGTTAACATCTTTCATTTTGAAAGAAAAACAAGTAACATGCATGCCATAGGTTCACCTTTTTAGAATCAGTATTTTCTTGGCAATGTAAAGACTATGCTAAATGTACATATATAAGAATAAGCAGGAAGTCCAGGAATAATTCCTTGCTTTTTCTAATTTAATTTCATTATTCTAGTAATAAGTTTTATAGAAAATTGAGTTTGTCGGCCAGGGATTTAGCTCAGTGGTGCCATTGCCTGCCTCACAAGCACAAGGACCCGAGTTCAATTCCCAATACCAAAAAAAAGAAAATTGAGTTTGTCTAGTGAAAAACAGAGCTGTGCACATACACATGGCCACTTAACATCTGCAACATGTTTTCTCAAGGTTCAGTTTTCTATAGGTGGGAAAAATGTGTTACTTACACAATGACAGTTTAACATCTCGTTTGTCATTGGATACCCGGTAAGCTCCATAGCCAGCCAAAAACCCAACAAGGAGACCAGCAATCAGAGATGGAACGCCACCTATGGGGAGAAAGTATGGGCTCAGAGAGTTCCACAACAAAAGCAATCTATCCAGGGCCGGGGATTTGGCTCGGTGGTTCTGCCGCCTGCCTTGCAAGCACAAGGGCCCAAGTTCGATCCCCGGTACCAAAAAAAAAAAACAAAAAACCCGCAATCCATCCTATATTTCAAGTATAACACATACAATTCTAGATGGGCATCAGAACCAGACAGCGCCAAAAGACAGTTTAGGAAACAACTGTTTCATGCTGAACCCTAAATGAAAAGCAGACAAACTGTCATAGTCAGCACACTGCAGGGCCAATGCAGGAATCACAGGAGGAGGAAGGAACCATGTCTTGTGACAGTGGCTTTGCCACTGCATGATCTTGAGCAATCAGTTGACTTTTTTTGTGCTACATTCTGTTTGTTTTCCTTGTTCGCTTTGGTTTAATCTTTTTACTAGGAGGTTGTGATGACCTCAAATAAGATCCAATGGAGACTGTTAGCTCAGAGAACTTTCAAATAATCAATTGGGGTTTGTCCTCTTCTTTTGGATAGAAAGACAACTTTGGATATAATTTCTTTTTCTTTTTTTTTGGTTTTTTGAGACAGGGTCTGACTATGTAGTTGAGACTGATCTAGAAATCAGTATGTAGCCCAGGCTGGTCTTGAACTCACAACGATCCTCCTGCCTCAGCCTCCTGAGTGCTGGGATTACAGGCGTGCACCACCACACCCAGCTGGATATAATTTCTAAGTACTATATTGAATCAAGATATCAGTATAAGTCAGTACTTTTACACATTATGTAAACAAAACAATCCTTATTTAGTAAGAAGTGAGTGGCCCTAAACAAGATTAAATCAATTAATTATGCAATTCATAATGGCAGGTTAAATTAGTCTTATGGTAGATGGAGGCCCAGAAGCCCCAGGTTGGAAGGCTCTGTCATGCTCAGTCCCACAAAACCCCTTCCCTCCACAAATCCCTTCCATGATAAGCTGGTCCATCTCGAATGAACCTCTGGCTTCCTGCCCCACTTACACACCCTCAGATGATCCTAGATCAACTACCAACTCCCCACAAGGCCCCTTTGATGAAAATGCTGTTTTGGGCTTACCTCTCCGCTTATACCCTAAAACGCTTCCAAACATCACAAGGGCTGCATAACCAAAACCAATCAGGTCCATGGGTGAGGCAGCAGTTCTAAAGCAAGGGGAAAAAGCAGAAAGGGACAAATACACAGAATAAGAGCAGTGCACACAAAAGTGACAGGTATCCCACAGAAGTACAGAAATTAACTTCTGTGGTCTGCTAAAGAAAGGGGGGCTCAGCTTCACCTCTCCCAGTGCTTGGCCACTGTCCTCCCATCCTTCTCACACTCAGGCAACTGCTCCTCAGTCAGGCTAACCAGCCGTGCATTCCCTGTAGTAACTGGCCACGGACTGACTCAGAAGAACGGAAAAGAGGCGCTGTAATGAAGTCCTAGCAATGAGGTAACTGAATGGCAGTGAGTGCTACTGTGTGTGTCACAGTGGCAGGTCAAACCCCAGTGAGAAGTCCCACTAAACTCCTGCTCTGGACACTCTATGATGCAGCAGGGAGTGTGTTGGCCACAGGCCAAAGAAGTGGCCACTGGCTGTTGCACCTCAGGCCACCCCCCCTTCTACCACCCTGTCCCTCCAAAGGTAGGAAAATAGATGATCTAAAGTTCCTTGAGGCCTTTTTTGTTTTGTTGTTCTTTTTGGAGACAGTGTCTTACTATGTAGCACAGGCTGGCCTGGAGCTTGTGGCGATCCTCCTGCCTCAGCCTCCCAAGGGGTGGGATTACAGGAGTGTACCACCAGGCTGGTTCCTTGCAGCCTTTTAAAGCCTAAGATTTCTAGTGGTACTCTAATATCTTAACTTTCTAACTTCTCCATTTCTTCCATGGGAAAATTATCTTTGCAAATCTGAGCAATAGTATATGAGATTTCTTGTATATTTTTTCAGTTTTCTCATTGCTCATCGGTTAGGTTAACCAGGCTTTTATTCCCTATAATAGCAATGAACTGACTCAGAAGAACAGAAAAGAGATACTGAGCTCACCTCCAGGAGTCAGGGACAACTTCCTGTGAGGAAGGTCTGAGGAAGAGGAGAAATCTGAGAACAGGAAGAATACAGGAGAAATCATCCGTGCCCAAGAGGTGGCAATGAGGGACCTAATGTATAGGAAAGACCTGTATTCAATACCACTGTTGACTGGACGATGGAAAAACAAGTACTTATAATAATAATGAGGAGGATAATGTGTTTGAGCAATTACCAGGAGATAGGTACCATTCTAAGGCCTTATATGTATTATCTCATAATCACTACCTCACAACACTGTAAAATAAGTTCTACCTTTTCAATCCCCACTTTCTAGGTGATGCAACTGAGGCATGCAGAAGGCAGGCAATACACAAAGCCACACAGCACAGCAAAGATTTCAGAGGCAGGCAAGTCTCACATGTACTTCCTGCTCCGGTACTAACCATGCCTTCTCTTTCACCTATATATAGGCTTGATGTAGGCTAGGCTATTTCTATTTCAGCACACTGAGAAAACAGAGGTAGGGTGAATTTGTGAGTCAGGCATTCAATGAATCACAACTTAAGTTTAAACTCATTTCTATTCAACATTTACTGAACATCTTCTTTGTCAATGCAGTAAAAAGCCAAGAAAAGACCTCAGACCTGGCCCTGGCCTTAGGACCCCTGTATGCCACAGTGGCAGGAGGAGGCAGACGCTGAATGAGCCTCACAAGATACCCCAAGGGAGGCCACTCAGGGACGCAGGGTCCCAGCTGTGACCTAGAGGAAAGCAGGACTAGGCCGAGTAAAGCTGTGTGCCAGGAAGAAGCAGTGTGCACACGGCCTCTCAGCGTGAGAAAGAAAGCACAGCACATTCCCAAAATGAAAACAAATCCAGGGGGTCAGGAAGAGAGGGCCAAGTGAGAAACACAGGGCTGCACACACAGGTGAGTCCTTGCTCAGACAGGAGCCTGGCTTCTGTCCTAAGGCCAGTGAGGGATTAGTGAGGTGAGCCTCACACTCAGACTTAAATTTCAGCAACGGCATCCTGGCTACAGTAGTGGGAGATGAATTAAAGCAAAGCAGAAGAGAAACTGGGAGACGGCTGTGTTGAACTGAGGAAGAGCTTAGCTGAAGGTGGGAGCCTTGCCTAGTGAGCTGGCAATGAGGGTAGAACAAGGTGGGTGGACTCAGAGCTTCAGGAAGTAGAATCAATAGGCCTGGATATGGGGAGTAAGGCGTAGGGACAAATCAGCAATGACACAGCCCTTACCTCTGGCTTAGAAGGGCCAGCAGGAGAGGCAGGGGCGAAGAGCCCTGACACTGTTCCCTCACCCGGAGGAGGTGTGTGGTGGGGGGCGGTGAGGTGGCCAGGAAGGACAAGAGCCACCTGGAACCTACTCGGTTGGGAGGCACCTGACTGGAAAACACTTTCTTAACACTTCCTTACACAGCTGAAGCTCAGCAGTTGGTCATTCAACAGCCCGTTATTTGGAGGCTTAATTTTCTCCTAAACACCAATCAGGATGAAAAGTAGATTTCCTATCCTCCCACTGAGTGTCCTCTTTTTTTTTTTTTTTTTTTTTTCC
>NW_022900926.1:43242738-43250120 GCF_012274545.1 Fukomys damarensis
TTTTTTTTTTTTTTTTTTTGTACCAGGGATGAACTTGGGATCTTGCGCTTGCGAGGCAGGCGGCGGAACTCCTGAGCTAAAACCCCGGCTCCTGAGTGCCCTCTCTTGAGGAGTAGTCCCTTGAACTCGGGCAAGGCTACTCTTAGCCAGCCAAGCTCCCTGCGGGCAGACCCAGGTTCGGTTCATCTTTGTCCTCCTCCCAGCTCCCGCAGGCTGCCCTGCACCAGTCAATGCTTAGTCTATACGGAAGGAGTGGGTGAGTGATCAAAGGAGCAGCTTCTGCTGAGACTATGGGCCCCCTACCTCCCCACCCAGCAGTTTATCTGCCAGGAGCCGAACAGCTCCTTACGTCCTTAGTGCAATGACTGCTGTTCTAAGGAGACAAAATACATCTACTCACAATGCTTGCAAAAACCTTCTATTCTCACAGAGAAATTCAGACAGAAAGCAATTCACCTCTTGCTCCCTTTCCAGGGAGAGGCGATCTGACCAGGCCAGAAACACCTTCAAGTCAGAGGGATGAAGGGATGGGGCCGGCAGGGTGGGGAGGCCTTCACATGCTCCAGTTGCAAACATCTTGGGTACAAAGCGGCAAAATGATTTACCGCACTGCTTTCCAAACCAGGTGGCAAAGCCATGCCTGGGCCCCAGCCCCAAATTCTCCAAAATTCGGAGAAGTAAGAGATTTCCTGTACAATGCTGTAGACAAAGCATCTCCACATGCTAAGAGTGTAGCAATTACCTACTCCCTGAGCATGGAAGACAATTTCGAGTGAAGTAAAAGGCTAAAACCCTCCCAGGCAATTTTTGCAGTTGTTCGTGACCATCACCCCAGCTCCAGCCGGGTGGGTAGAAAGCAGGATGGGGCCACGAAAAGGCAGAATTCAGGAAATTCCCAGGAGGAAAGCAGCGATGTGGGGAGAGGGGAGCTTGGGGGACGTTCAGAAAACGCCCTTTCATTTCTGTGCCTTTGCGGGCATGCACAGCTCACCACAGCCCCGAGCCCTCCCAGCGCCTGGAAAAACAAGAGGTCGGGGCCTACCAGCGGGAAAGCGCGGTACCTGATGTCCGGAAGCGACCGGGCCGGCGCTGTACAGCTTCGCGCCCCGCCCACGCAGACCAGGCCCTGCTTCTCCGCTTTGCGCTTGCGCCGCGCCCCGCCTCGCCTACTCTAGCCCAACTGGGGAGTCCGGGGCGGAGGTCTGCTGCCCCCTGCTGGATTGGCTGGGTGGAGCAAGGATTCCCGAAGGCGAGAAGAGGCGTTTGTAGGCTTGTTTTTGCCCTTTACCCCTCCTCCTTGCTAGGGTTCTTACCTGGCCCCTCCTGCACACTGTTGCAAGTGCTCTACTCTTGAGCTGCAGCCCCAGCCCTGTAAGGAGAATTTTTTAAACAGTGAAGTTCATTCACCACTCCGAAGACACGTGGGAGCTCTACAGAACCAAATCATTTTACAGATTTTCTAGCAGTTTGTTCCCATTTCAGTGGAGGGAACCAAAGTTCAGGGAGGCGAAATGACTAAGAGGTCCAAAGTCAGAACCCAAGTTTGTCTGGTTTTGAAGGTTTAATGCCCTTCATGACACTATAGGGTCATGTAGCTGTGGTTGGGAAATCAAGGCTGCGGTTTTATACAAAAGCAAGGGATTGCTGGACTTTGATATCTAGGAGGAATGGTATGCAATCCGAGAGTTGGAAAGCGCTTTAAAACTTGTCTAGTACAGGCTAATCTGTTCCCAAGAAAGAACTTGAAATTCTCATCGCGTTTTGCCTTTTATAGTAATTCCAACCCTCTTATACAATAGTTCTTCAGGAATTTGAAGGCTGTCCTCTAGGAGCCAAACAGCTCTGGGATTTTATGGGGCTGAGAATATCAGAATTCCTCAGAGTACAAAAAAGTAAAGAAAGAACCCTAAGATACGCATTAAATCTTGTGGAATTTATTTGCTGGGTCAAGTTCCTGCACATAAAATATGTTAGGGAAGCAACATGACTGTATCTAACTCATGAGAAGTCCAACTCAGTCCTGAGGAGTTATGAAACCCCTGGAGATTGCCAGGGGAGTTGATGGTGAGACACTGGAATATGGAGGAAGCGGCATCCTGAAGTTTGCCTTGGTTTCCCCAGCCTTCTTTCCATCCCTTCCTGTGCACCTCTTTTTCAGCATCCTCAACCTATCTGCTGAGATTCCAGGAACACTTTCCCTAATGAAAATAAGATGAAAACCTTCTTGAAGTATCCCTTAATGCCAGTGAAATGACCTAGATAAATATTCCCCTGCACCTCGGTACTCAGGTTGAAAATACAGCTCAGGCTAGATGCTGAGATCCTTTGCACACTGCCACTGAGGTAGTAAGAGCTGCAGGCAGCCTCAAGATACTCTTCAAGGCATTTCACCTAACGTGAAAGAAAAACTGTGTATCCTGTGGGAATCCCATACTCTCAGATATGTGGAAGCAGGATTGAGTTTAGCAAAGGGACTATATTCTCTCCACTCATAGCCCTTTACCTGCTACCTCTTCCAGCAATTGCTAAGGCTGCAGCCTAAGGTGAGGACAATGTATAAAGCTTTCTATTCATGATCCACGGAAGATTCTTAAATTCCAATGTGACATCAACTCCTTCGCCATGCTGGAGAAATGCACAATGTAAAGTTACTAAGGAAGCCAACTTTATTAAAATATATTATCAAATTATTAACATTTAAATCTGTGATTATGAACATATTTTAAGATCTAGGGGTACTCCACATAAATATTTCAAAGTAGTTATAACATGTAAATGTTTGTGATTCCCAGTGATGACAGACACAGGGACTAATGCTTCTACGGTTTGTTGCCTAGAAAAAAAATGTTATATTTCCATTGGAGGTTAGTGAAAATAGAAATTTCTGTTTTCCATCTAAGTTTTTTGATATCCTGATTTCTGTCCTCAGGCTCCTTGGGATTTGCAGATCAAAATTCCCAATCTACAGTACTGTAAATTCTCCTAGTTTGTGTACAGGACAATTAGAGAAAGGGAGAGCAAGGTCAACATCCCAACTCTCAGGATGGTTGCTCAGACAGGGTCTTCACAGCTTGGCTAGTGCCATAGGATCCTCATCCTCACTCTCCCATGTTCAGAAACTCAGTTTCTCTCAGCTCTTCCAGGATCACCCTCATTCTGAGAGGTGAAGACCAAAATCACAGGGACTCGTTCATTTTTAAAGCCCACTTCAGATCTTTGATTCTTCTCTCCTTTCAGATCCAGTGTGATAATTATCACTTAGCCTCTGCTAATGAGTAAAAGAAATTATAAGCAAGCATCCAAATGTGTGTTATACATACAGAGATAATTACTAAATTTGATGCTATACTAACATGCTGTGGATATTATGACAAAAATATATCAAAATAAGATCTAAAAGGAAAACATGGATTAAACAGATATTTATATTTAATAAAAATAACAATGACATTGTTCCTCCTGTTTGATACAGAAGAATGTTTCCACTTTTTCTGTTTCCTTTTCCAATAATATTTCTCTAAACTGCCTGCAGGCCTTAGGATACCTTTCTTTTCTCTTATATAGTGGTCAAACTCAACATAGCTAAATGTTAAATTCACTCTGACCTGCAGCTCTGCTCTTGCACCCATGTTACACTGGTTCTTACTATCAGTCCAATGGGATGACATTAAGCTGAATATCCTCTCAACCAAAGTGTTTCTTAGGAATTTACTTACTGACAATGGAAAGTTTGTAGGCTTGTAAGAATGAATTTCTATTTCCCTCAAGGTGTCCACCCACATTGCATCCACAGGCTCACTCTGACAGACTGTCAATGAGGGCCACACTACATGTATAAACTCATCATAGAGGCTATCCACGTCTAAAATGTCCACTGCATGGATGTAATTACAAATCAAACATCTCAGAAAGAATGTCTTTAAAGCATGGAGGTAATAATTTAACTGGTGAAATTAAAGTTGGAGTCCAAATAAATTACAATTTTAGTTAGGAAATTGAGAAAGTCCTGCTTACTTGGCTGCCTTTTTCTGATTTTTTTAAAAGTTCCAGAGTAGTCTTTAATCCCCCCCGCCAAAATGCATCATTTTGTCTGTTGTATGAGCTTCTGTCTCAAACTGTCCATAATATCAGGTAATTCAGAAGCTTTCAATCCATCCTTTTCTAGGCTTCTTCTGGTCTTTTCAAAGATCAACAGTGTTGCAAAAGCAGCATATAAACTTCTGTTGTACTATAATCCTTCCAAACATCCTTCCAAATATATATTTCCAAATTAGAGGACATCCTTTGGGCCCACACTTTGAAAATATGATTTTATAGCAGGCAAATATTTTAGCATCTTTTGTATGGCTGGCAACATGATACCTACACGTCTAAAGAAATTATCTCCATTTCTATAAAGCCAAAAATCTCATCAAATAGTTCTCTATTTTTTGAGGAAACTGAAAAGTAACCAAAAACTTTCATTACAGAAGTCTCACTATCACTTAAGTAAATCACACCCCCTTTTAACACTGATGTGTGTATGTGTGTGTGTGTGTGTGTGTGCATGCTGGACATGGAACAGGTGAGATCTTTTCCTTTTCTTTGTTAAGTTTATAGACTGAATAGAATGTAACTCAATTTACATCTGCAACCTCTGATGAATATGCAGATGGATGAGCTAAGTGCAGTCGGTATTTAATCGAAATATCAACCATATTTATGAACTCTCCAGTTTCATTAATGCCCTCACTGGAATCAGGGTGCTTCTTTTACCTCCCTTGGCCTTGGTCATGGTGAGCAGTGGTGATGGGGCAGCCAGGTGATGAACTTCAGTGCAGGGAGGAAGACTACAGATGCTCTGCTCAAGTTTGAATACTGGCCTAGATATGGAAACTCTCTGCATTTGTATACAACTCTGTGGGCAAGGCATTAACCCAGAAGCTTTATCATCCATTAGTAAAGAGCTTCTCAAGACTACCGAAGCAATCTAACAACATAAGTGAAAGATGTATACGCTGAAAATGACAGTACTCTGAAAAAGGAGATTGAAGAGGATATCGGAAAATGGAAAGATATCCCATTTTTGGATAGGCAGAACCAATATTGTAAAAATGGCCATATTTCCAAAACTGTTAAACAGATTTAATGCACTCCTGATCAAAATACAAACAGTATACCTCAGGGAAATAGAAAAAAACAATCCCAAAATTCGTATGCAACCAGAAGAGACCTAGAATAGCAAATCCTGGGCAGCAAGGACAAGGCAGGGAACACCATAATCCCTGATTTAAAGTTATACTACAAAGCTACTATGATAAAAACAGCATGGTACTAGAAAATAAAACAGACCAGGGGATTAATGGAACAGAACAGAAGATGCAGAAATGACTCCAAGCACACTAAGCAACCTTATCTTTGACAAAGTGGACAAACACCTTCACTGGAAGAAAGGTAGCCTCTTTAATAAGTGGTGCTGGAGCAAGTGGCTTTCCACATGCTGAAGACTAAACCTAGATCTGTATCCCTCACCATGCACTAAAGTAAAATCTAAATGGGATCAAAGCTCTAAATATAAAAATAGAGACACTTACTTTGCTGGATCTAGGTAAATCTTTAGAACATATAAGCGTGGGCAAAGACTTTATGAACCAAACCCTGATTGCACAGGAAATATTATAAAGAATCAACAACTGGTATCACATCAAATTAAAAAGCTTTTGTACAGTGAAAGAAACCACCAACAGAGTAAAGAGATATTCTATAGAATGGGAAAAATACTTACCAGCTACTCTCAGACAAAAGACTAACATCTAGAGTATAAAAAGAACTAAAATATCAGATCTGTTGGCCAGGGATTTAGCTCAGTGATACTGTCACCTGCCTTACAACTGCAAGGTCACGAGTTTGATCCCCAGTACCAAAAAAATAAAAAATAAAATAAAATAAAAAAATCAGATCCCTCATATTTAAAGACTCAGGCCAAAAATGGACATTTAAAATAAATAGATACTTCTTGGGCTGGGGATTTAGCTCAGTGGTGCCGCCACCTGCCTCACAAGCACAAGGTCTTGAGTTTGATCCCCATACTATTAAAAAAAAAAAAAAAGGAAGAGACACTTTTCAGATGAAGAAGCACAACAGCAAAAAAATACATTTTTTAAATATTCAATACCACTGGTCATTCAAGAACTGCAAACTAAAAAAAAAAAAAAAATACTGAGATTCCATCTCCAGAAAGAAAGAATGGCTATCATCAAGAAATCAATCAATAACAAATGCTGGCAAGGCTATGGGGAAAAGAGAGCCCTTCTTCATTGTTGGCAGGAATGTAAACTGGTACAACTGGGAAAATTAGTAGATATTCCTCAAATGGAACTAGAGGCTCCATTTGACCCAGCCATTCCCCTTCTAGGTATCTTCCCAAAAGAGTTAAAAGCATCATACTACAGTGATATACACATACCCATACTTATAGCAGCACAATTTATAAGAGCTAAATCTTACAAACAGCCAAGATGCCCATCAATAGAAGAATGGATAAAGAAAATGGGTGGGGATAGGGGTGTTCAGGGGCACCTGCCCCGGCTACCTTCCTTGCTGGATGGAGCTGGTGGCAGCACAGGCAGTGGAGGGCACGGCTACCTAGTCCCCGCTGACTGGGCTCAAGAAGGCTTCCTTGCTGGCGCTGATTGTTATTCTTTATTCCTTGTTCTTTGTATATTATTCTTTCATCCCCTGCTGTACCCCTGATTCAAGTGAGTGGGCAAATGAGGGCAAATGAGGATGAAAAGTCTGACAGTGAACCAGCAGTACACCGTGAACTCATAGAACAGGAAGTAACAAAACAGATCAGGCGCTAGAAAAATTCAAAACAGAAAGAATTTCCCAGATAACCATAGAGATGGTGAGCAAAATGAAAGTCATGATTCGAGACTCTAGAACAGAAACTGACAAAAAAATAGATGAGCTCAGGACCATGATAGAAGCCTTGAAGGCCCAGCATAAGAAAGAAATGGAAACAATGAATGGCCAACATAGGAAAGAAATGGAATCCATAAAACAGATTCAAACAGATATCCAGGGGTTTAAAAACTCAATAGAATGTGTTCGCAGCAGAATAAAAGAATGCAAAGATAGAATCTCAGATAAAGAAGATAGGATTGCACTCAGTGACCAGTGACTGTGAAAAGAGAGGTCTCTTAAAATCAGTAAGTGATCATGAGAAATTCATCCAACAACTCCAAGATGATGCAAAGAAGAATAACATAAGACTGATAGGAATCCATGAAGTAGCAGGAGAAAATACAAATGACTTGAAGCTGTTCACAGAATTAATGACAGAAAACTTCCCAAACAGAGGGGAAGAATTTGACATACAGATAAGTGAGACATACAGAACT
>NW_022900926.1:43250156-43253617 GCF_012274545.1 Fukomys damarensis
AAAAACACTGGATGGGGATTTAGCTCAGCGGTTTGGTGGCCTGCCTTGCAAGCGCAAGGACCGAAGTTCAATCCCTGGTACAAAAAACAAACAAACAAACAAAAAAACATCTGTACCTAGACATATAATAATCAAGATCCCAGAAACCCAACAGAAAAACAAAATACTACAAGCAGTAAGAGAAAAGAAACAAATCACATGCAAAGGAAAGCTCATCAGAATCACAGCAGACTTTTCAACACAAACCCTCGGGTCAAGGAGAGCCTGGAGTGAGGTATTTCAAGTCCTAAAAGAAAACAACCTCCAACCTAGACTGATGTATAATACAAAACTCTCTTTCAAAATGGGTGGGGAAATAAGATACTTCCACAACAAAGAACACCTGAGAAACTACATGACTACCAAACCAGCACTACAAGCAATTCTAAACAATATTCTAGAAAAAGACAATAAAGGTCACAACATCATGAGGCCCAACAGAGCAAATCAAATAGGCAAGGCAAGAAACAAAAAGGAGAAGGTGAAAAAGTAAAAAGAGTCAACAAAAGGCCAATAAAATGGCAATAATAAGTCAGTATATATCAGTTATAACCATCAACGTCAATGGCCTTAACTCACCAATCAAGAGAAATAGACTGGCAAAGTAGAATAAGAAGCAAAACCCAACAGTATGTTGTATACAAGAAACCACCTAGTGCAAAAAGAAGCCCATAGACTGAAAGTGAAAGGATAGGAAACAATTTTCCATGTGACAGGAGCCCAGAAAAAAATAGGGGTAACAATCTTATTTGCAGACAAAGCAAATTTCAAACCAAAACTGATTAAGAGAGACAAGGAAGGCAACTGCATCCTTGTGAAGGGGACAATTCAAGAGGAAGAGATGACAATCATAAACATATATGCACCAAATATTAATGCACCCAACTATATAAAACAAATATTAAATAACATGAAAAATCAAATAAGCACTAATACAATTGTAGCGGGGGATCTAAATACCCCACTATCACAAATAGACAGATCATCTAGGCAAAAAATCAACAATGAAATACTAAAACTGAACCAAGCTTTTGAACATATGTACTTAATAGACATCTATAGTGTTCCACCCCACAAAATCAGAATATACATTCTTTTCGGTTACACATGGGTCATTCTCCAAGATAGACCACATATTAGCTCATAGAACAGGTTTGAATAAATGCAAAGGAATCGAAGTTATCCCCTATATATTATCAGATCATAGTACAATCAACCTGGAGATCAATAGCATGAGAAACCATAAAAAAAAAAAAGAAAGAAAGAAACTGTAAGAACTTCACACAACACTCTTCTGAACAATCAATGAGTCACAGAGGAAATTAAAGAAGAAATTAGACATTTTTTACAAATAAATGATAATGCCAATACAACATACAGGAATAAATGGGACACAATGAAAGCAGTTCTACATGGAAAATTCATAGCATTGAAAGCCCACACTAGGAAAACAGAGAGAGCTCAAATAACCTAACGATGAATCTTAGACTCCTAGAAAATCCCAAAGGTCAAAAGAGAGGAAATTATAAAGATTAGAGCAGCAATCAATGCAATGGAAACTAAGAAAATGATATAAAAAATAAATGAATTGAAGAGTTGGTTTTTTGAAAGAATAAATAAAATTGATACACGCTTAGCTAACCTTATCAAAAAAAGGAAAGAAACAGCTTAGATCCATGCAATTAGGAATGAAAAAGGTAAAGTAACAACAGATCCAACAGAAATCCAGAGGATTTATGAACAAATCCTCAGTAGCACGGGAACTAGCAGAAAGAATCAACAACTGAGCCAAATACCCAGCCCTAGAAACTTAAATCTTGAAAGTAATGGCAGTTCTTAGCTTAGTATTGTTTGTAGTTTGCATCACTTAAAGCTAATGATATTGGTCAAAAATTCTTTTTAAGTTTTATGTCCTATAAACAAGGGCCTAATTATAAATGGAAAACACAGAAGAAATGAACAGATTTCTAGATACTTATAATTTATTATAAATAAATAATAAATGTTATAAATACTAGGATTTATAATATATTTAATATTTTAATATAAATTAACACAAAATACACTTTAAATATAAATTTAATAATTAAATACAATATTTATAGAATATAGTGATCTATTAATATAAATATACATTTTTTACATGCTACATGTAAAAAGTAACTGAAATACTTATCTAATAATCTCAAGTGGCTATTTAATAACTCACATAGATATATAATATTTTCTGAAGAAGAAAGGATTGCATTCATTAAAAACCAATGAAATGTGTATCAGGAATTATGATATTTTACAATCCTTTTGTTTTAAAGTTTTAACTTAAAGTGATGATTCAAAAATAAATTATAGAAAGTTTAGGATAGATCTGGTTCTGTTTCTTCAAAAGAAGCTGTGTAATTTTTTGCAAGGATAATATGAATTTAATCCGATTTTACTATTCTTAAATTTTAAATTTGTTTTGCTTCCTCCAGCACACTTGTAGCTCAATCTGATCATGATCCAGGAATCCTATTCTTGTAGAAATCAAATCTATACACAAGAAACCTTGATAGAGCACACAGCTTACCCTCTTTGCACTGGCTTCATTTTTAAAGAGGACAAATTCCAATTCTCTTGATCTTTAGGTGTTGGCGTCCATTTTTACAATACAGTCAATCTCTTTACATTGAAAAAAATGGTCTTTCGAGTCTCTTTTGCTGATATGCCAGCTCTGGTCACCAGTAATTATCTGCAATGATGGGGTCAGACACAGTGAATGACAAGAAATCTTCAAAGAAGTCATAAATTTACAAGTTAGAAAATCATATGTGACTTAGGAAAGATGGATTTCCCAAAATTTTAACTGGAAGAATTACAGATAGAACCACTATGAGACAAAGGTCAACACCTTTGATATAGACGCCTTGGTAAAGAGTTTGTATAGACGCTGCCTCTGAAAGCAGTTCACAAATCTGCCCTACCTTTTCCTGAGATTTCACCCCTGCTTTCAAGACAACAAAAACTGAGAATGCAGCATCCACGGGCAGGCAAAGAGAAAGGAAAGGCACCTGCCACAGCTTTGGCCTGGGCATTCGACACACAATTTAATGTGCCTAAAAACCCACTTACAAAGGGCTCTCTCTCGTCATCTACCGTGTCTTTCCCTGCGCCCAGATGTCGCTGTCAAAGAACTCGTCTTCCCGGGGGTGACAGGGACCCACGCGGCACCCAGCTGGACGGAGGGAGGGACGGAGGGATGGACGGAGACAGGGAGGGGTGTGGGTCTCGCAGGACCTGGTTCCGAGCCGACTGGGCCCCACGAGAGCGCACGCTCTTCCCCGAGCCCCGCGAAGTACACCGACACCTCCTCCACGCCCCAGCAGCTATCCTGCCTTCCGGCCCTGCTGCCGCCACCCGGTCGCCTCGGCGCCGTTTCCGCCCGA
>NW_022900926.1:43253642-43311377 GCF_012274545.1 Fukomys damarensis
GCCTGGCGCGAGGCGTCTCCGGGTCTGGGCGCCCTCAGCCGCACAACCTCTCCCTACCCGAGCCAGCCGGGCTCCCGGGCCCTTCCGTGGGGCCTGGGCGGGAACACATCACCAATATCGCAATCTCATTGGTTAGCTCTGCGTGCCATTCAGCCGTGCACTGACGTCCCGTTGGCCACAACAGCACGCGCTCTAAATTTGGGCGTATTTGTCCTCCTCTGGCTGCCTCGCGAGCCCGGACCTTGCCGACGTTCCCGGAGTCCCGACGGGCCACGCGCCCTTCCTTCGCCGGCTGAGACAGCAGCCTCCGCGAAAGTGAAAAAAACAAAAGTTCGGAGCTCCAGAGAAAACAAAATAAAGCAAATAGAAATGAGGAAAGTGTCAGCAAAAACCGACTTATGGAAAGGCAAAGCAAACAACTAAACTAAAAAGGTGAGTCCAAGAAAAGAAAAACATGAATTTAATTTCATTATACTATTTCAGGACTTCGGTTGGCAAGCACGAATTTTCTCTTTAGGTCGCCTTTCCTATGTAAAGACAGCAGGGGGCACTAGAGGCCAGGAGTTTTCATCTAGGCCTGCACTTTAACCTTACCAGAGCTGTTCTCAACCATCACACTGTAGTTTTCTCTTGGCAAGTGGGGAAAACTACGTGGAAGAACGATTCCTGCACCACATCGTGTAAAGAGTACAGTTTCCCAAAACTCTATGACAGGAGCAGGAAATGCCAGTTACGGGACATGATGGGGAATTTTGAGGTGGGCTCAGAGGGAGGAAAAGTGGAGAGTGATCATCGGAATATAGGCTGACTCTCGGGCCTAGGTCAGCCATCTGAACCCAGATGAACTTTTGCCAAGAGCATGGGGCTTTCTATGTTAAGACTGAGACCGAACGGTTTCCCTGGACATGGGATTTTCCTAGCGAATAAGCGATGATTGTAACAACAGCTAGCCTTAATCAGTGGCTACTGTGCACCAGCCGCTGTTCTAAGTGTTTCACAGGTATCAGTTCTTCAGAATCACCACCCGAGGCGGATACTAACTAACCTCCCATGTTAGAGGAGGAAACTGAGGCAAATTGCTCAAGGTCATGCAAAGATGTGTCAGATTCAGGTTTAAGAAGAGTATATTCAGGCTCCATGGTTGGTCTGCCTGGGTGTAAACTGTTGCATCTGTTCATTATTTTCTTTCTTTCTCTTTTAGTCTCATGCTCCAAATACTTAATTTTGTCCCAAATCGCACAGAAACACATTGCTTTAACCCTCATCTGAGGTGGAATCTACTGGTTAGAGTTCTTTCTTGATGGAAAAGAATAGTGATGTACCTTCCACAATTTCTAGTGTCAATTTTTGTTTTGTTTTGAATTTTTATTAGTATATGTTTGTGACACATAACAAATACATTCATCATCGGATATTAGTGCATGCACATATTACATCTTGATCCTTTTTATTTCCTCTCTCCCTTCCTTGCTGCCTTCCCCTTTCCCCACATTCCCTTCCCATTTCCATAAAATCTATCTTCCATTCCCTATCATCTTTTATTTTGCTCTCTAAATTATTTATACATTGAGTTTTTCGTATAAGAACAACTATGCATCATATCTCTTCCTCATACCAGAGAGCACGTTGCATTATGTCTAACATAGGAAACGCACATTCATGTTTGCCATTACTATTAACAGAGTGGTGCCTCTTCCCCAGCAGCTTGAGTTCTCATGGAAGAGGTTGGCGAGACTCACAAAGCAGCAGAGGTACCTATCAAATGGGTGAGTGGGACAGATGATAGGTGCACATGAGCAGTAAGAAGAAGGAACAGAGGTGAACTGGAACACCCAGAGATGTGGCTTACAGGTTGCTGGGTGGAGTACCTGCTTAAAATTCTGTGTGGCCAACCTCCATGCCGCTAGTAGAATACAGTCTGACCTGAATTTCTTAGCTGATCATTATATTCTTTGAGTTTGATTATCATATGCGTGTGTGTTTAAAAATATTTCTTACCAAAATTCAATGAAGGAGTGTTGTGACATCTGGTTTGAGTTTGATTATCATATGCGTGTGTGTTTAAAATATTTCTTACCAAAATTCAATGAAGGAGTGTTGTGACATCTGGGAGCTTGGGGCGTGGTTTTGTTTTGTTTCTGGCTAAAGGAAGCATGCATTAATTTATTATGTTTTGGAAGAAACATTTATTATTTTCACAGATATTTTTCTGTTAGATGTCAAGCCCTGGAGAAAGGCTCAGAAATAAACGGAGTGCCCGTGTGAAGACTAACTGGAGTGGGGATGTGAAGGGATATTACTTTAATTAAAACCTGAAGTCTGAAAGGGAGCCGATGGGCAAGCAGCTGGGAGAACCACATTTTGGGCTAGAGAAATGGCCAATGGAAGGCTCTAGGTGGGGAGAGGTCTCCAGGACTTGTGAGAACAAAATGAGGGCCCCTGGGGCTGGAGGAATCTGAATTCTAGGCAGAGGGAGTTGGCTCAGAAACAGCTGTGTTCACAGAGAGCCAGGGCTGAGTTTTCCTGTCTCTAAGTTGTCTATTTACATCATCTGGACTGTGCAGTCTCCAGGTGTTGCTGAGTGGAAACTTTACATCATGGGGTGAAAGATAATCTTCACGTGCAGCTTGTTTCCTATGGGTTGTCTTTAACTGAACTTAATGTTGTGCACCTATGTATGTTTAGGGCCTGACAAGTGTGTCTCAAGTGAAGTGACTCCTGGTTCCTCTGTTTTGTTTAATTATAAAAAAAAATGGGCTCTTTTATGGCAAATGGATTTTCATGCATTCTCTAACGCACATGGAGAATACAACTTCATCTACCCAAAAGAAATTTCTTGTAAATTAAAAAAATACATATATTAAAGATAGCTCAGTTTTTCCTATTTCATTAGTCCCCATGATGCCACTACTGATTCCCAGAGTGTAGAAATTGCATAGAAAATCAGCTTTGGCATGGTGGCTCACGTCTGTAATCCCAGCACTCAGGAGGCTGAGGCAGGAGGATCGCTGTGAGTTCGAGACCAGCCTGAGCTACATAGTGAGTTCCAGGTCAGTCTCAACTACATAGTGAGACCCTGTCTCAAAAAACCAAAAAAAAAAAAAAATCAGCTTTGGGTAAGAAAGATTTGATTTTGATTTACACAGTTAATCCTTGTATCTTTTTTTCAGCCCTCTTTGAGCAAAGGAACCTTTGTGCATTAAAAATGGCATCCTTCAGGAAAAGCAGATTATCATGTCTGAGAAGGCTGACTCTTCTCATTACACTAATGCTACTCTACAAATACATTTATCAATGTTTTTATTTGAAAGAAAAAGTCCCAAGAGAAGGCTTAGACCAAAAAGTGTGCCAGGTGTGGTGGCACATAACTATAAACCCAACATTTGTGAGGCTGGAGCAGGAGGATTGCTATGATTTTGAGGTCAGCCTGAGCTACATAGTGAGATCAAAGCTGCCTGAATGTCATAGCAGGACCCTGACACCCCATACCCCGCAAGAGTAGAGCATGATACTGCCTGAAACGTGCAATTGAGGGACCTTTAAAAGTCCTCGCCAGGAGCTGGGGATTTAGCTCAGTAGTGTCACAAGCCTTGCAAGCCCAAGGTCCTGAGTTCAATCCCCAGTACCACACACACACACACACACACACACACACACACACACACGCAAAGTCTTCTCAGTGGTATAAGTGATGTAAAGGTCAAATTAGGGGCAAGTTTTCTGCCATTATTTCTTTGAACAGGCTTTTTGTGACATTTGCACTATGTCCAGCTTTCTCATTGACTTCAGTCAATCCTGTATTATTTTTCTTTTTATTATCTTGCAGCTATTGGATTCATTTTCCATGGTCTTTTGCCATTTTTAAAACAGCTTTATTTTCATGGTCATTAATCACAGTCCTGTTTTCTAGATCAGAAATTCTGTCTTTCATTTAATCTATTATGTATACTTTCAATGGAATTTTTAATCTGCCGGATATCTGTTTGAATCTGTTTCATCCCTATGTTGAACATTTATAGTTTCTGTCATTTTGCTGTTCCTCTAGTTTTCTTTCTTTTTTAAAATAATTAATTTATTGGTACATTTAAGATATACAATATAATGACATTCATCATTTTAAATTTGCATCTTTTCATAATCCATCTTGGTTCATATTTTTTCCCCATTCCCCTGCCCTCCCTTTAATCTCTCCCTCCCTCCCTATCTACAAAGGCTTTGTTTCCATTTTTTCATTTTCTCGTATTTAATTCTTTTCTTTCCTTTCCTGCCCCTCCCACTTCTCCTTTCCCTTTTCCCCCTTTCTTCCTATTTCATATTATTATTACTTTTAGTCTTATTTACACTTTCAATTTCTCACAGTAGTGAAACTTCAATATTTACACATATGTGTCTTATTTATTTCACTTAGGAGTATCACCTCGATGTGCATCCATTTAGCTATAAATATCTCTAATTTCTCATACTGAGTAGTACTCCATTTTATTTAAAACAAACAAACAAAAAAACCCCACGTTTTCTTTATCCAGTCTCAAGTTAATGGGCAGTTAGGCT
Organism: Fukomys damarensis; assembly: GCF_012274545.1. Taxonomy (NCBI): domain Eukaryota; kingdom Metazoa; phylum Chordata; class Mammalia; order Rodentia; family Bathyergidae; genus Fukomys; species Fukomys damarensis. The sequence goes on from NW_022900926.1 coordinate 43,258,194, forward strand.
GCTTCCAGGTTTTAGCTATTACAAATAGCTGTGATGCTATGAACCTGGGTACACATATATCACTGTGGTATGATTTTTTTAATTCTTTGGGGAAGATACCCAGCAAGAGAGTAGCTGGATCAAATGGGACTTCCAATCCTAGTTCTTTGAGGTATCTCCATACTGATTTCCACAGTGGTTGCACCAGTTTACACTCCCACCAGCAGTGGAGCAGGGTTCCTCTTTCCCCACAGAACAGCCAGCATTAGTTATTGGTTGATTTCATGATAGCAGCCATTTTTTCTGGGGTGAGGTGGAATCTCAGCTTTGTTTTCATCTGCATCTCTCAAGTGACCAGTGATATTGAACATTTTTTCATATGTTTATTTTCTATTTCTACTTCTCTGTCTGAGAAATGTCTGTTCATTTCAGATGCCATTTTTTGATTGGGTCTTTGAATATGGGAGGTCTGACCTTTTAAAGTTCTTTACATATTCTAGATAGTAGACCTTTGTCTGAGAAACACCTGGTGAAAATCTTTTCCCACATTGTGGATTGTCTCTTCACTCAGTTGTTGGTTTCTCTTGCTGTGCAGAAGCTTTTAAATAAGAAGAGATTCCCACTTGTTAATTGTTTGTGCTAGTTCACATGCAACCAAGGTTTTGTTCATAAAATCTATTCCTACACCAATGTCTTCAAGAGTTCTACCTAAGCTCTCTTCCAGCTGGTTTAGTATTTCTGCTTTAATATTTAGATATTTACCCCATTTTAATTTTAGTTTGATGCATGGTAAGAGATATAAGTCTAGTTTTAATGTTTGGCAAGTTGAAACAGTTTTTCCAGCACTATTTATTAAAGAGGTTATCTTTCCTCCAGTGAAGGTATTTGACTCTTTTGTTGAAGATGAGGTGGCTGAGTATTTCTGCAGTTGTTTCTGCATCTTCTAATCTGTTCCACAGGTCCTCAGTTCTGTTTCTTTGCCAGTACCATGCTGTTTTTATCATGTTAGCTTTGTAGTATAGTTTCAAATTGGGGATTGTGATACCCCCCAAATTGTCTTTGTTGCCTAGAATTGCTTTTGCTATTCTAGATCTCTTCTTGTTCCGAATGAATTTTTTGATTGTTTTCTCAAGGTCTTTGAAGTATTCTGCTGAAATTTAAATTGGGATTATATTGAATCTATATAGCAGTTTGGAAGTGTAGCCATTTTCACTGTTGATTTTTCCTACCCAGTAGCAAGGGATGCCTTTCCATTTTCTGATGTCCTCTTCAATTTCTTTTTTCAGAGTATTGTAGTTTTCTGAGTAGAGGTGTTTTATTTCTTTCATTAGGTTGATTCCTAAGTTTTTCAATTTTTGAATGCTATTTTGAAAGGAATTGTTTGCCCATTTCTCTCAGTGAGTCTGTTGTTCATGTACAGGAAATCCATTTATTTTTGTGTGTTGACCTTGTATCCAGCTACTTTACTGAATTTGGTTATTAACCAAGAAGACTTTTGGTGGAGTTCTTGGGGTCTTCTATATACAGTATCATGTCATTTGCAAGTAATGACAATTAGACTTCTTCATTTCCTATCTTTATTTCTTTTATTTCTTTCTCATCTAATTGCTGAGGCTAATGTTTCCAAAACTATATTGAACGGGAGTGCTGCTAGGGCACATCCTTGTCCTGTTCCTTATTTTACTGTGAAGGATTTCAGTTTTGACCATTAGTACAATATTGGCTGTTGGTTTTTTCATAGATGGCTTTTATCAGATTGAGGTAGAGACTGTCTGTTCTAATTTTCTGTAGGTTTTTTTATCATGAATGCATGTTGGATTTTGTTGAACGATGATCATATAGTTTTTGTCCTTGACTGTATTTATATAGTGTATTACATTTACTGATTTGCATGTGTTGAACCATCCTTTCCTCCCTGGGATGAATCCCACTTGATCAGGGTGTGTGATCTTCTTGATGATCTTCTGCATTTTGTTTGCCAGTATCTTATTAAAGATTTTTGCTCTATGTTCATTAGTGAGATTGGCCTATAAGTCTCTTTTTTTGGTTGGGTCTTTCTCTGCGTTGGGGATCAAGGTGATGCTTGCTACTAGGAATGAATTTGGGAGTATTGCTTCCCTTTCCATTTATTTGAAGAGTTTAAACAGTAGTGGCAGCAGTTCCTCTCAAAATGTCTTGTAGAATTCAGCAGTGAAGCCATCAGTGCCTGGGCTTTTTTAATTGGTAAGTTTTTAATCACATTTTCAATTTCATTAATATTTGGTTGTTTAGAATATTTAGGTCATCTTCATTCAACTTTGGTAATTCATATGTATCTAGAAATCTGTGCATTTCTTTTGTATTTTCTGTCTTACTGGTGCATAGGTTCTCAAAGCAGGTATTGATGATCCTCTGGATTTCTGCTGGGTCCACTGTACTTTACCCTTTTCATTCCTAATTCCATGAATTTGGGCCTTTTCTTTCCTTACTTTGATAAGGTTGGCTAAGGGTTTGTTAATTTTGTTTATTCTTTAGAAGAACCAACTCTTTGCTTCATTGATTTTTTTTGTATCGTTCTCTTAGTCTCCATTGTATTGATTTCTGCTTTGATCTTTATAATTTCCTCCTTTGTATAAGCTTTGGGTTTGTCCTTCTCTTCTTTTTTAGAAGCTTGAGGTTCAGCATCATGCTGTTTAATTGAGCTCATTCTGTTTTCCTAATATGAGTATTCACTACTGTGAATTCCCCTCATAAGACTGCTTTCATTGTGTTCCATAGATTCCAATATGTTCTTTTGTCATTTTCATCTAATTGTAGGAACTGTGTGATTTCTTCTTTAATTTCCTTGTGACTCATTGATTATTCAGAAGTATGTTGTTCAATTTCCATGTGTTTATGAAATTCTTGTGGTTTCTTGCTATTGATCTCCAATTTCATCGCACTATGGTCTGATAATATGCAGGAGATCACTTCAATTCCTTTGTGCTTAAACATGTTCTATGAGCAAGTATTTGGTCTGTTTTGTAGAACATCCCATGTGCAGCTGAAAAGAGTGTGTATTCTGATTTTGTGGGGTGGAACACTCTGTAAACATCAGCTAAATTCATTTGTTCAAGAATTTGATTGAGTTCTAGTATTTTGTTGTTTATTTTCTGTCTAGTAGATCTTTCTATTTGTGACAGTAGGATATTGAGGCCCCACCACCACTATTGTGTTAGTGCTTATTTGATGTTTTCATGTTTGTTAATATTTGTTTTATATAGTTCTGTGCACTAGTGTTTAGTGCATATCTATTTATGATTGTCTTCTCTTCCTCTTGGATTGTTCCCTTACAAGGATGTAATGGGCTGGGGATTTAGCTCAGTGGTTCTGCCACCTGCCTTGCAAGTGCAAGGGTGCAAGTTTGATCCCAGGTTAAAAAAAAAAACCCAGAACAAGGATGTAGTGTCCTTATTTGTCTCTCTTAATCAGTGTTGGTTTGAAATCCACTTGATCTGCAAAGAGGATAGCTACTCTTGCTTTTTTTCATCTTCCTGTCACATGGAGTATTATTTTTCACTCTGTAACTTTCAGTCTATGAGTTTCTTTTTTAATTATGTGTATTTCTTGTATGCAGCGTATTGTTGGGTCTTGCTTTTTTGACCCATTTTGCCAGTCTATTTCTTTTGATTGGTGAATTGAGACCATTAACATCAATGGTTGTAACTGATATGTTTTGATTTATCCTTGTGATGACTTTTTCTTTTTGTTGGATTCTCTCCTTTTGTGTTTAATTTCTATAAAATATTTTTTTCTCTGTTTTGTTTTGTTTGTATGTTTTGTCTGCTTCCCCACTGGTCTTTCTTTTCATGCCTGATGGATCCATTCTGCTGGGCTTCCTGGAGTTGTGATCCTCATTGTCTTTTTTTCCTAGGATATTGTTAAAAAGTTTTTTGAGTGTTGGTTTGGTATTCACAAAGTTCCTCAGGTGCTCTTTGTCATGAAAATATCTTATTTCTCTATCAATTTGGAAAGATAGTTTTACAGGGTACATCTGTCTGGGTTGAAGGCTGTTTTCATTTTGGGCTTGAAATACACTACTTCAAGCTCTTCTTCCCTTGAGGGTTTGTGTTGAGAAGTATGCTGTGATTCTGATAGGCTTTCCTTTGTTTGTGATTTGTTTCTTTTCTCTAACTTCTTATAGAATTTTGTTCTTCTGCTGGGTTTCTGGAATCTTAACTATTATATGCCTTGGTGTAGTTTTTTTTTTTTTTTTTTAATCATGGCTGGTTGGAGTCTTATATGCCTCCCTTATCTGTATGTCAAGTTCTTTCCCCCCCTATTTGGGAAATTTTCTGCCTTTATTTCTATTAATAGTTTTTTTTTAATGCTGTCTACATGCTCTCCTGTTTCTTAATTGACACCAAACAGTCTTATGTCATTTTGCTTTGTATCGTCAAGCAGCTGCTGGATTGATTTCGCTTGGTTTCCTACTATTTTTAAGAAATTTTTCTTTTCTTGGTCACTAATTGCAATCGCTTCTCAGCCTTTTGGCTAAGATCAAGTGTGGTCACTAATTGCAACCCTATCTTCTATATCTGGAAAAAAAAAAAATATATATATATATATATATATATATCCTCTCATTGGCTCATTCTACTGTGTAAACTTTCAATGGAGTTTTTAATCTACCGGAAATCTGTTTGCATCTGTTTTATGGATTCCATTTGTTTTCTGTGTTGGGATTCCATCATGTTCCTCAGCTCCTCTATTTTTTTAAAAAAATCTGTGTTCACTCTAGATTTATTAATCATGTCTTGCACTATGGGCACAATCTCTGCTGTTATCTGAGAAAGTATTTCATTTTTTCCAGGTCCTTTTTCTGTTGCTGGTTGAGGTTGTCCAGGTGGTTGAGTATCACGATCAGATGAGTATCTATCTCATTTCCCTTTGGGGTTGCCTTAGGGATCTGGAAATGTGGTTTTAGGACTTGTTTATATGTGTGTTCTCATTTCAACAGATGCAGCCCACTTTGCCTTTGTTGAGGCAACGTTTTGCTCACTCAGTGGTCTTCAGTTCTCAGCAAGCCACCCAGTGGCCTTTTCTCTGCTGTTCAGCAGCACACCAATTTCTGGGATGAGAATGTTGGCCTTCTGGATTCCTGAGCTTACCTATTGTCTGGGCGGGCTTCTGGCTGAGGCCTGTGTATCCTTGGGATGGTATCCAGCTGTGCCTCTTGCTGGGGCCTCTATGTACCTGTTGTCTGGGAGAGCCTTTGGCTGGGGCCTGTGAATCCCAGTTTATGTTGTCTGAGCAGGCTTCTGGCTAGAGTCTTCATACACTTATCAATATTATTGGGGAGAGCTTGTGTACCTGTGTAGCTCTTTTCCAGGCAGGCCCTTGGTTGTGGCTGATGCTGTGGAGTGGTACTCTGGCTGAAGCTTGTGCACCTGTGCAGCTGTTTTGTGGGCAGGCTTTTGGCTTAGGTGGATGTGCCCAAGCCTCTGGGGTCAGGGAGGAGCCCTGGCTGTGATCTGGCTGCAGCCCTACAGCTCTGCACCACACCCTAGTTTTCTTTTTTTTAAATTTGTCAATAGATTCACTAAGCATGTCCTTCATTTTGAGCATCATTTCTTTTTTTAGCTGAGAGATTATTTTCTGTATAACCTCATGCATCTGTTTTTTTGTTTGTTTGTTTGTTTTTTTATACTTCTGCTCTCATTTTAGAAAATTCAGGTGGGTGACTTCCAAATTCCTCTATCTTGTAGTTCCCTAGACTTATCCTAGGTATGCTGGTGGTCTGGGATTGCATTTTATATCCGCATCTTGTCATTTTCTGTTTTTTTGTTTTGTTTTGTTATCTGTGCTAATACTTATAAGTGTCTTATGCCAGATAGCTTTATCACTAGTATCTAGACTTCCCTATGAAAGTGTATTCCTCACAGGTGTCTTCTTGTCATATGTAGTTCTTGGTCTTTATGGATGTCTCAAGATCCTACCTTCCCAATTTATTAAGGATCAGAAGTGGCTCGACACCAGTCTTTTAGTACTAGACTGTGGTAGTAGTTATGGCCCAAGACAATTGCAGTGTTGTCATATAAGGAAGAACAACTGATTACAATAGGTATGACATAGGGAATAAAGTAGTACAATTAGCAATATCAGTAGCATCAAGCACAACTTAAAAACTGACAAACTGGTAACTATTAACTGGTACCTTTACATGAGCAAGATCTACCATTATACAACACAGTCCAATATAAATCAGGAACTTGTATGCAATGAGTTTCCCCTTAGTGGAGTGATTTTACCCTGTGTATTTGGGTGGGGGATTTAAGAGGAATAAGGAGCAAAACAGAGAGATACTGGAGGATGACCGATTACCACCCAAGCTTTGGGAGACTGGAGAAGAGGGCAGGAGAGAAAGCATGAAGGCTAAAGCAAAAGAATATCAATGTGAACCAGAAAGATGAAACAATTTTCACTCACATGAAAATATCATAAAGTCAAGTGAGATAGTTGAAGAGAGAAAGAAGATGAGTAGAACAAGATAAAAATAAAGGTAAAAATATAAACAACATAGGAAAAAATACCAAACAACCAGACATAAAAAGGAAACACAGCCAACAAAGAAATAATAAAATTCCTCTGGAGTCCAGTTCTGTGGTAGTGTCCCAAAAGTGTGCTGCGTAACCCTGCCAGGTCTGCAGTAGGATTAGTGCTGGGTACTGGTTGATTTTGTGGGAGCTGGGGTTGATCTTCAGCGAGCAGCTTTTTGTATGTCTCTCTCCTGAGCCCACCTAACCCTCCTACCATGAGTTGTGTGCCCTCGGGCAGGGACAGCTTGGGGCTGCTCAGTCCTGTGTTCATTTGGCACTAATTGGTCTTTGCACAGCCTCCTCTGTTTCACCCCCACTGGCACTTCTGTATCCTGTGCTGCTGCTTGCTGCAGGTTGGGGGTTGAGGATAGAGATGGCTCCTGGGTTCTCCTTCAGTCTCCTCTCCAGTGGGTTAAGTGCTGACTTCCCAAGGTTGTTTAAATCCCACACATACTTCTGTGTCTTTCTCTCAAGCCACTGGTCACCACTCACTTCTTTCCTTTGTTGCTCTGCAGTCCCTAACTTTGCCATTGCTAGGTTTCCCAGTTTGCTATGGCAAACAACAGAGGAAATAAAAAAGGAAGGGAGCTGGCAGCTCCTCTTCCTTGGGAAAGGAGTAGATTTCTGGTTGCTGGTCTGTGTGTGCAAGCAAACTTCTCTACCAGGCTGCAGCATCCTTTGTTGTGGAGGAAGGGAGAAAAGGGGAAAGGCCTTTTTTCCTAAACCTATCCTGTGGCTTGAGTTAGCTGCACTTTTTCATTCCCTCCATTTCTTGAAGACTCCCCAGTATGGTGATTCTTGCTTAGCACTGCCCATGCCACTGGTAATCCTGTGGGCTGATGCTCTGTTTTATTAAGACCTGTGCCTATGTTTTATTTGATCTTTTAGTCACTTATTTAAGGTTGGTTTTGGCATCAGGATGTATGTCCCTCCCTTGCTTCCAGTTACCTTTGTTTTTTGTGAGTAGGTCCAACATGACTCCTCTTCAGCCATGCTGAATCTTTTGCCCATTTTCTAAAAGGTTTATTTATTTTCTTACCATTGAGTTTTGAGAGTTCTCTGTATATGCTAGGTACTAGTCCTTTAGTACACATGTGATAGCCAAATGTTTTTCTCCCAGTCTGTAACTTTTATTTTCACACTCTGCATAGAATCTTTTCAGGGCAAAAGTTTTAAATTTTGATGCAGTACAATTTATGAATTTTTTTCCCTTTTATGGATTGCACTTAACTCTCCGGCATTATATATTCAGAACAACTATCAAATCAAAGACAAAGTCCCTCATTATGAATAGCTTTCATATTGAAACCTCCCAAGCAGATGAGGATGTCCACTTCTATTTTGTTTTGTTGTATTTACTTTTGAAAGATTTTTGTGGTTTCAGAAACTCCCATGGGATTGTAGATAAGTGATAGCTTCCAAATATTTAAATTTGGAGGCTGCTATTGCTGATCATAAGACCTCATTCATTACAGTGCTCTCAAAGGAAGAGCTTTCTATTTGTGGGCATATGAAATTGATAGATATAAGGATAATTTCTGGTTTGTCACACACAGGCCATATAACCTTAGTAAATAAATAGTTCATTGTGTGAAGAAAAAAAAGAAATTCTTGCCATTATGAGAAGAGATCAAAAGAAGACTCAAATATTCCAGTTGGAGTTACTATTCATTCATTTAAATGGAGGTACTGCTTATTCATTTGAAAAATAAAACAGAGAAGCCATAGACACAGTTCATGTTGAGTGACATTTATGGCCATTATTTAGAATGTCAAAGAGGAAGAATTTTTGTATGGGCAAAGCAAGGAGTTTTGTTACTTGAAGTTTTCAACCACATGTGGACCACCGCTTAGCAGAGCTGTTGTAAAAGTAAGTCAGGCTCTAGAAAGAAGGATAAACTAGATGAACTTTGAGAACCTATGTAATGCTGAATATCTAAGATATAATTCAGTAAGATTCAGAAGTATCTAGGAGAAGAATACAGGCAGGACTAATAAAGTTTGGGCAAAGCAGTAGGAAGCACACAGATGACTGGGAGAAGGCTTTCTCTATATTGTGTTAGATTTGTGGAAGTAAGAAAAGACTTAAAAGGGGGAATCCATGCTCTTGATAACAGACATGGAGAAACCGGTCAGTCAGATAGGCTGGACTATTTATTAGGCACTTACAAACTATGAAATCTCAAGTGAGTTAATACAAGAAAAGTTTACTTCACAGTTGTGTAAACTCTACCATGGACCCTAGTCATGAATTCTCCTCCATGCGAAAACTCAAGTGATCTAGGTTCTTTCCATCTTGCCTCATGACCCTTCAATACCTGGCCTCTAAGGTGTGAATACTTTAGGTATCTCTACTTGGTTAGTGACATATATCACTCTCACTCACAACCATAGACAGTGTCAGTTGCACAGCCAACATAATTTCAAGGGAGTCTGGGAAATAGGGAAGGCCATACAGAGATAGGTATCTGTACTATAAGCAACCAAGGCTCAAAAGGCTACCATGATTTCACTATGACTCTTGTGTTAGTGTTGACGGAAATAAGATCAGATTCCTGATAGGATAACCTGTAGGGTAAACATTATGGTATTTGAAGTCTTCTATGTCCTGGTCCTGGACAGTCCGTCTTTTTCTGCCACCTGGCAGTAAGTACACCACTACCACCACCACCACCACCAAAAACCAAAACTGCTTGTAGTTCTCCTAGCCCATTTCCCCTGACATCTTTGCTCATACGTCCCCTTACTTAGGTGTGAGTACATTCTTCTACTTCTCCAAGTCCTCTTTGTCAGCTCATTCTTTCGTACTTAACTCAAGTATCTTTTCTTGTTGGAAGCTAATTCCAAATTCCTGATCCCTACTCCCTAAATTAGGTTAAGTAACCCTAATATGCTCCCACATTATCCTACCTAGGTCACTATCATTGTAGGTACTAAACACTCTATTATCCATTTATGGTTCTATTTCCCACACTGGAGTGTGTGCTTCTTGTATGAATATATAAATATCTTAAAATGTAATCAGAAGTTTTTTGATATACACTTAATATATATATATTTTTTTTAAATTTATATATTTATTTTTGTACCGGAGATTGAACTCGACCTTGTGCTTGCAAGGCAGGCCCAGCACTACTGAGCTAAATCCCTGGCCCACACATATTTTAACACATGTACACATGTATTAAAATTGAAGCCGGGCATGGTGGCGCGTACCTGTAATCCCAGCACTCGGGAGGCTGAGGCAGGAGGATCGCTGTGAGTTCGGGACCAGCCTGGGCTACATAGTGAGTTCCAGGCAGTCTCAACTACATAGTGAGACCTTGTCTCAAAAAAACAAAAACAAAAATTGAAATTTTCTTGGTACTTTGTATGCTGAATAATTTTGAACTATATCCTGAAAATTTTGAAAAATCATCCTAGTAGTCTCTGGAATCTATGGAATGCTGACATTTTTTGTTTTAACAAGCATTCGACTCATTTGGTTTGAAGCTGCAAGCTCTGACCAATATTTTTGTGAATTGTGGCTATTTTGAAAGTCCTTTCATTGCTACTCAGAACCAAGTGATGTAATTGCCACCTAGTGGCAAGACTGTGGTTGGTCAATGATCTCTCCCTTGGTTCCTTCTCCAAAGTCCGTTCATTGGTCCTCGAGTTCAGATCTATGCATGCAGAGCTTGAAAATAAGCCCAGGTTCTTAAATAAACTGATGGGTAGTTTTCCAGTTCCCTAGCGACCGAGCTCTCCCTGCTATGTTCCGGTTCCCTGATGTTTGCCTCATATACTCTGCATTTCCCAACTCTGCCCATGCTTGGGTGGTTGTGGTCACTCACATAAGCAAGATGGACCCAGCACTCCACATTTGGCTTAGATGTTGAGACTGATGACACTGCATATGCAGCAAAAGGGTTTAGAAAGGTTTATCATTCATATGATGAAGCTTTCTTGAGAGGTAAGGTGGCCCCCAAGCTGATCTAAACATGGCTGGAAAGAGTCAAGGAAAGAGGCTGGCTTGGTTTTATTGATGGCTGGGGTGAGTGTGTGTGTATGTGGCTGGGGCTTGCATGGTCTGAACTTCCCGCTCTTGCCAATGGAGCAGCTCAACTTTCACACCAGCTGTGGGATAAAAGGGAGAGGACTTGAAATCTATTGGCAAACATCAAAACTAGAATCATATTTTTTACTACAGGGGCTAAGAGTGAGAGGACAAAAAAAAACAAAACAAAAAAGAGTTTGTGCCACCCTTTTGGGACCACAGGTTTTCCAAGCAGAAAGGAAGTTTCTTCTCCCTCAGGGATTCAGTGCTTCTGGGCCATTGCGGTTTGCATTGTGAGAGCTTAGAGAAAAGAGAAGGAAAATGGAAATGAGGAATTTTCCCCACTCTGTCAAACTAAAAGACTTCTCGCATACCTCTCTCTGTCCCTGCCAGTGCTCACTTTAGGCTGCCTTGAGTCCAGGTTAGAGAATACCAAAGGAAAATTTTGGTCAATTTGCCCAGTTTGGTGCTATCTCAAATTCTTATTTTTTCCCTAACTCACCTATCAAATACTTTTCATGATATTTAAATGCTTTGTATATGTAGTCTGTCCAAGTTTTATGGAATAACAAGGTTACTTAGTCCATCTCATACCACCTTGAACTCATGATCTTCAGCCTCCTAAATGCTGGGATTACAGACTTGCCTGGTAGACTCTATGTTATTTAATTCCATATATCCTGGGCTCAGCACATGAAAGGGAGTTAATATATGTTCTCTGAAAGAACAAAACGAGAAGACTAATGAAGGAGTAAGCAAATCAAAGTCTTGTGATTTATTTACAAATAACATAAAAATACTCGTTCTCCCAAAAAACAAATTTCCACTAACCATACCATGGTCCATTTTCCTCCACTGTCTTTAAGGGAGGATGAGGGACATTATTCAGAGATACTCTAGTTTAAGTTAATTAAAAAGGAAAAAACTTCTTTTTTCTTGTTGAATCCTCAAATCAGATAAGTCTTTGAAAACCCCATAGCTGCTATGTCTCTAGAAAGCCCGTTTTGAATAAACTTTCTTAAACTCATTTTCTCCCTTCCCTGTTCCAGGATTAAAATAAAATGAAACAAAATTGACACAGCATTTTGATACCAGCACTTCCTCCAATGGCACATATTTACAGTTTTTGCGAAAACTAGACTGAACTGCATGTTCAAAAGTGGCATTATGGAGCCCTGCTTTTCATTCATCCCTTCTCCGTGGGCTGCATATAAATTATTGGATCCATTTGCAATCAGAACTTCCTAAGCCCCATATATTTGAGCAGGAGGCTCTTTTACTTCTGCCTGTTTGGTGCTAAGCTGCTCTGACCTGTGACTGCAATAGAACTTAGCCAATGAGTCTGTCATGAAATAGACTCCAGCTCATCTTTTCCATTGTTGAATGTGGCTTTGACAGGACCACAGGAGTCAATGAGACCTCTGTGTATGGATGAGATTCCCCAGAGAGTGAGGAAGGGACTAGTGAGTCATGATGTAAAACATCCCAAAGGGAGTCTTCTTCCCTTTTGATTCTGCATCAGGGTTAGGAATTTTGAAAAATGATGCTGATAAGGACAAAATTCCCATTGAGTACTAAATAGGATCCCTGATGGTGAGGAAACCTGAGCCTCTGAGAACTGGGACCCAAACCCCTTTCACCAGAGGCTACATCAATGGAAAAGGCACCCTGCCAAGTAGGGTGTTCACTCTGCTAGATGTTCAGGGATTGACTTCTTTTAGAAGCACCTTTCACTCTAATTCCATAAGAATGAAACAGTTATCTGTTCTGAGTCATTAAGTGCCATGCTTTTTCTGAGTCTGATTTTCTTTGCTTCTTTTTCTTTAGGGAATGCTTCAGCTTCTTCAACAGCAAGTCTCTCTGTTTACCACAAGTACAATTTGCATTTATATCAGGAGTCCGCTCTTATGGCAGGTTTGGCACCACAAAGAGAAGCTACAATTTTCCCTAAATCAACTCTAGTTCCGGGGAGCTCCAGGGAGCCATTCAAGTCTTGTTTGTTTGGCTTTTGGTGTTTTGAGACAGAGTCTCACTATGTAGTCCACACTGGCCTTGAGCTTACTATGCAGCCTAGGCTGGCCTTGAAGTTGCAGTGATTTTTCTGTCTCACCTTCCTAAGAGCTGGGATTATAGGTGTGCACCACCATGCCTGGCTTCATTCAAGTACTTTGACAGTGTGAATTTTGTTTTATCTGAGCTTCTTGAGATACGCTATGCTGCAACCTGGAACTTATTTGGTTATACAAGAATTTTTATGGGCAAAGGATTAGTCTGGTCACAAAATCCAGTTTCCTCTCAAAAGCACAATAGCCTGCTGAGGTTGTCATCCAGGAAGGCTATTATTTCGTCTGCAGACATTCCCTGAGGAGGTCTTTGGTCCTCTGAAGACTCGGTCCCTTTGGGACCTTCCTACCTCTGCTCCATTATGGTCACTCACTGGGAATGTTCATTCTTTTGTTTCTGTCTGGATTCAGCTAATGGGGAAGAGAATGAAACTTTTGTGCTTTGTGCTTTTTTTATTATTCCTGTTACTTCTTTTCCCAAATGCAGAGAAAGGGAGATTATAATCATAAATTCATATTTACTATAAGCATTGAGAGTCCCCTTTGACGGTAGAGGCTTTCCTTGTTAAAAAAAAAAAAAAAGGATTGCACAATTAAACCACATTTGTTATAGAAAATTAGAAGAAAGAGGAAAATAAAAATGAAAGACATCCCCCCACCCATATTTCCCCAATAGAAATCAGGCTTTACTGTTCAATCTTTCTGAGACCCAGTTTCCTCAGACTAAAGGCCAATGGGAGCAGGGTTGCATCAGGGAATGGCTGCATGCACCGAAAGTGACAGAGACCAGGTGAGTCCCCAGGGGTGCATGTGTATGAAAATCCCACATTGATGCAGTGGAGGTTTAAAGTAGAGAATAGGTTGAGTTATAATACAACAGAGAGTATGAAATTTCTCACATTCTTGAAATTTTAGATTGAGGTTTGTATGTGCTACATACAAGTGGAGTTTATAGGGGTTAGAACATTTAAGGAAAGGAAACCTTTTACAGGGGTGACAAGTGGGTCAGACTGGTCAAGCACAGTGGTCTAAGAAGGGAGCCACATAAGCCAAGTTACCCAGGAGTCAAGAAACAGAAGGACTGAGGTGATCAGAGGCAGCCTCCCGAAGAAGCAGACAAGAGGTAGCAAGGCAAAGCTTCTTTAGAAGAGGGTTGAGTGCGCACAAATTGCTCTTTAAAATATTTTGTTCTGTTTCTTTTGTACTTTATGTGGGAAAATTTCTTCCTTAAATCAGCTTAAAGTGCTGGCTTCTAGAGACAACACCAAGATGCCTTTTGTTCTTGCAGGCATTCCCTGAGGCATTCGTGCTCTTCCCTGGCCTTTAGTCTCACTGCTCAGGTCACTGCTAAGTGACCCAAGCAGTCCTAACCCAAGGATCCCACATTTCCAGCTCTTTCAGCTCAGTTTTTCACTTATTTGAGATGCAAAGGTTGGATCTTCTCTTCCCACAGAAAGCTGGAGAGAATGAAAGCCTCATTTAAAACTTTGAGGTGGGGGGGCGGGGTGTTGTTGGGGATACTCGCAAGGTCAAGCACAAGGTCCCAAGTTTGATCCTCGGTACAAAAACAAAACAAAACAAAATTCTGAGGCACAGAGGTCTCTGAGAGCTGCTTCAGGCCTACGTGCTGGTCCAGCCACATCATTTTCAAACCTGATGTAAAATGCAAATTTGGGGCTGGATACTGGGAAAATGAATCTCTTCTTTCCATGGGCCTACAAGAAGCCAGCAACCCCAAAGGAAGTAAAACTTCCTGCTGTGTGCACTTGGCCCCTGAATTGGGGGTGGGCAAGACACTCTATAGATTATTTACCATATGGCTGTTGCACCAACAGTCTGGGGCCAGAAAGCCACTGTCTTGACCCCAGCCCCAGATACAGTGGCATATGCAAAATAGACTCTGACCTTCCACGCACTTGTGTCCAGATCCCTGCCTGATGTGGAGGAAGACAGAAGATCTGAGAGGAAAGTCAAGAGGGGAAGACATACAGCACCAGGGAAAAGGGAAACAAGTGGCAGTGGGAAGCAAGACTACACAAAGCCAAGGCTTCAAGCCCCTAGAGTACACAGCATTGTCTGGTTAGACTTTAAAAGACTTGAATTCAAAGAAAAACTTAAGAATTTCAAGACATGCACCAAAGAGCCCTATACCTGAGCACAGGACCCTTTTCTGAGCATGGTGCCCTATGTATCTGCACTGGCCACATACCTGCACCTCTTGCCTGGACACACAGGAGCCAAGAAAGAGACTCCTCATTTCTCTACTTGCCCTGTACCATCTCTTCCTTGATTCAGTGAGATGAGAACAGTTCCAGCTATTGCCTGGAACTAGATGGATGCTGCACACCTGATATCCCAGCACTCAGAATGCTGACGCAGGAAGATCACTACAAGTTTGAGGCCAGCCTGGGCTGCATAGTGAGCTTGAGGCCAGCCTGAACTATATAGCAAGATCCTGCATCAAAAGACCACACACAGGGCCAGGGATTTAGCTCAGTGGTGCCGCCGCCTGCCTCATAAGTGCAAGGACCCACGTTCAATCCCCAGTACCAAAAAAAAAAAAGACCTCACACACACACACACACACACACACACACACACACACGAAAGAAAGAAAGAAAAATAAAAACATTGTCTGGAATGGGGGACTGGGCAGGGAAAGTAGGGGTAACTCCTGAAGTAATAGCAAGGATAGAAAAGAAAAAACCCTAAATTAAAAAAATATTTTCCTATCACCTAAGCATCAGCTGATTGTAGCACTTGTGGACTCCTGGGTATAGTCTGGCATCTGATTCACAGGTGGGCTCACCTGCAGAACAGCAAAGCCCCTTCCTTGACCTCCCACCATTTCACAGGCTGTACTTCAAACTCTTGCTCATATCTCTGCTGGGTGGTCCTTAACTTCTGGGACTGAGGCAGAAAAGTTTTGAGGCTTTATACCACCTGGCCAACCTCCTTCAGAGTTTTATGCTTAAATATAAACAATAATCTTCAAAGTGTGGCATTCAGACCCACACCAGCATCACTTGGGAACTTGTTAAAAATACAAGCTTTTAGCCTTCACTGAATCTGAATCTCTGGGGAAGGCCTCAGCAATACACGTTTTATCTCCAATTCTAATGCACAAAGAAGCTTGAGAACCATGGCTCAAAACTTTATGTTACAGGGGAGACGTATTTCAGGATTCTTCAGTAAGTTTTCATTTATAATCTTATAAAACAAATATTGGACCTAGTTCTCAGAGTTAGCAGTTCAGAGAATTCTAAGGTTTGGCAGCTCCAAAGTCTAGCCACTAATCACATACCACGATATCTGAAATTCTTGCATTAGAAATGTATTTCTTTGACATATTTTCATTGTTTTTTGGGGGGAGTACCAGGTATTGAACTTGGGTCCTTGTGCTTGTGAGGCAGGCGGTGGAACCACTGAGCTAACTCCCTGGCCCTTCATTGTTTTTTTTTTTTTAAAGGTAATGGTTCTATTTATTAAGTTCACATAAAAGTGCCCATGATATCTATCATATTTTGCTTACCATGGCCTAGGAAAGGAGAACGAGGACATGCAGAAAAGGAAATAGCTAAACAAAGATGAGCATTGTCCAGGGTGGCAATTTTAGAAAAGCTGCTATTTCAAGAGATTATGGCATCACTGGAGCAAAACAAGTTTTAATCAAGCCCTATATATTAATTTAAAAATAAAACAGTGGAGAGACTGAAAGAGTGGGTTCAGGGATGAAAGAGACACATGGTAGATGAGATGTCAGGTCATGTGTTGCCATTAATTAGCTGTAACCTTTGTTTTATGAAACTCTTCAAATAAAATGTGGTGGTTCATGATATGTGAGACATTATATCAATCAGAATTTAATTGTAATTGATAAACCCAACCTGTGCTGGTTAAACTGTTAAGCAAGTAGGTAATTGGCTTTTGTAATAATAAAAAGTCTAGCCAGGGATTTAGCTCAGTGGTTCTGCCACCTGCCTTGCAAGCGCAAGATCATGAGCTTGATCCTCAGTAACAAAAACAAAAAATAAATAATAATAATCATAAATCTAGAGGTAGTTCCAACTTCCAAAACAGCTTGACAGTCATTCAGAAGAGGCCAAAAGAATCCAGTTTTTCAATTCACTGTCTGCTGACATGGGTGTTGGCTTCATTTTTAGACCACATGGTGACAAGATAGCACCCCAACCCCAGCCAGCATGGCTCCGTGGTTTAAGTCTGGATTTGAGGGCAAACCCAAGAGTCCGAACAAACCTCTAGAGTGAGACTGATTAGCTCTGATTTGCCTCCCTTGAATAATATAGTACCTATCCCTGATCAGTCACTGACCACAGAAGAAACTATCCCTGGAATGGGTAGGACGGGGAGATACCATCAACTCAACTAAAGCCACAGGGACTGAAACTGAGGAGCACTGGTTTCCCCACAAACATTGGAGGCTGTTAATGGAAACGGTAATGGATAGGGGTTGACCAAGAAGCCACACTCATCCACCACAAGGATCTCAGTTACAATGTTCAGCAGTTCTGTGAGGTCCTGCCATGGCCCATAATGCTGGCACAGATGTCCACCAGATGCCTTCCAGAAAGCACAGGAACCAGGCTTGTGGGGAAGGACTCTTGCTTCTGCTTAGGATGACAACACACATACCCATCAGCACTCCTCCCTGGAAAGGCTGTCCCTTCGGCAATCCAGTCCAACTCCTCATTTCCTTGTGAAACAGGCCTACAAAATTATTCCATAGTCCTGCTTATTCCCTCTGCTCGCTGTTCACCCCATCTGTCCTCTGTGCTCAGCGTGTCTATCTCTCACTTTGATTCTGTCTCCTGTCTGGTTCTCTGCTATCTTGCTCAGGTTCTCCCTTTTCTCATAACTCCCTCCCACCATCTCTGTCCTTTTTCTGGGTTTTTCCATCTCTGTCGCAGTCTTGTCTGAGTGTTCTTCTACATCTCTGGCCCCTAAAGACCTGTCACTCTCTGTAACTTCCTGCTGCATTCGTTGTGTCCATCTGCCTTTTTCTGCTTTTGTCTCTGTCTTTCTAAAATCAACATTTCTTACTAGAGTCCAGACAGGGCTCTAAAAATGTCTGCAAGTCCTGCTTGTTCCAAATGTTTATCAGTAGACAGACCAATAATTTATGAGAATACAGAAGCAATCCTGAAGGGAGGGCAACTTAGAGAGGAAAAGGAAGCACTGACAGGCACAGGGGTTATTTAAGCCCAAAACTACACAGCACACGTACACATTAGAGTCATAAATCACCTTTCAGCAGGCACTGAGCTTCTCCATCACAATTAAAGTTGGGTTTGGTTGAAGTTTTGTTTTTCTTAGTTCAAGTTTTCTTCACTGAACAGCTGCTATGTGGATGAAACAGTTTGGATATCTGTAGTTATATATAATCTTGGTGCTGCAGCTCACCATCCTACAAAAGGGATCTTGAGCTAATATCACCATAGTGCATCCTTAGGAGTCCCACCTTGTGCACAGAGCAGCCCTTGTTTTCTTTGTGGTGGTTGTCCAAGTTCTGCTTCTTTGTGGCTAAGTACATCTGTGGTGCCCAAATCAAAGAGGGCTAACCTGGGCCTTTCTTAGCATTGACCTACAATTTCCAAGAAATAAGAGACATTGCTAGGGCAATAAAAATAGAATGGGGCAGTAGAAGGCATTGTATATCCAACAGGTTTTGCACACTGATTTTATTTTCTTATGGCTTTTAAAATTTCTTTCACATTCGATCTCAAGTACTGGTCTAGCCTTGATCAGAGTTAGTCTTTATTTAAATGTCTTTCATTTTCAAAGGTCAGTATAATGGTTTCTGCAGTCACCAGCATATCCTTTAATTATTACAGTGTGACTGTCACAAAGATTATAAGGTCATCAACTTTGTTTAATTAATTTTTGGTTTCCAACTTTGATACTTATGTGTTCTAATGAAGTAAACAAATTAATTCCTCTGAGTCCCAATTTCCATGTTAGTAAAATAACATGAATTGCAGTTTGGTGCCTGGTACTGAGTGCTAATTAAATATATTCATTAATTTTCAGACTGTAGTGCTCAGCTTTGACTGTCCATTAAAATCTCCTGGAAAGCTTCAAAAAACTTAGAAGCCCAAGCTATGGCTCAGAGGCCCAGGCAGCAGTGCTTTAAAAACTGCCACACATCACTCTAGGTGGCCCCACTGTGCAGCAAGGCCTGGGAACCAAGGTCTGTGGAGGAGGTTTGCATTAGCTGTGTGCTTACTTTGTACTTAACCAGGGGACAGAAGCCCCTGTTTTGAAAGTGTGTTTCAGGACTCAGAATTTAAACTTACCTATTCCTGTAAATTTATCTAAAATGCAAAAAAAGGGGTGGTGGTGCGTGGGTAAGTAAAAGGTCCTTTATTTGGTTTAACAATACCATATGTATTATTTCCCAGGTTCTGTTGTGTGTGCCTTGTAAAAATTCTTGATATCAATAGTGTTTGGGATTTTAGACTTTTAAATTTTGGAATATTTGCATACACATAGACATCTTGGGGGATGAGACCTAGGTCTAACATTGAAATTCATTCATGTTCATATATATCTCATACGCAAAGTCTAAGATAGTTTTATACACTGTTTTTAGTGGACATGCATTTTTACTGTAACCTGTCACAGGAGATCAAGGGTGGAAATTTTCACAGTGGTATTAGGTCAGTGCTTGAAAAGTTTTACATTTTAGATTTTGGAATTTTGGATTAGGGATGTTTACATGTAGTGCAAACTGGGCTAAACTAAGAGTCCTTGTCTTCAAAAAGTAATCTTTAATTTCAAAAGACACGCCATAAATAAAAAATGCTTTATAACACAAAATAAAAACTTCTGTCTTAGAAGTTGATGCCTTTAAACACATACTGTGCCACATTAATTTTCTTCTGATTATCAGCTCTTTTGCAGGCTGTAATGAGTGTTCTGAGAAGAGGACCAGTAGTTAGGAACAGGAAGTTTGCAATAATGGGGGAAGTTTGCTGAAAAATTCTCTGCTAAGGAAATAATGGCAGTGGTCAACATTGCTAACAAAAATACATCAAGCTGACAAAAAAATTTGAACAATCTTTGTGCTCAGTGGGATGAAGTTTTTGTTTTCTCCATATTGAAGAATCTAGTTTCAAAGGTACTGAGGCACTCCTATGAGTAGCAAAATACAAATATATTTAAAAGCCTTACTGAATTCATATTCAGGTTTTGCTATAAAATTTCTCAACCTATTGCATAGGATTGAATATTTTCCCCAGCTTTCTTGAGGTATAATTGGCAAATAAAATGGTATATATTTAAAGTACACAATGCAGTGTTTATATATATATATATATATATATAATATGATATGTTATATGATATATTAATTATTATATTTTATATATATATATGGTGAAATTATTACTACCTTCAAACTAATCAACACTTCCATCTCACAGAGTTGCCATTTTTCTTTTTGTAGAGAGAACATTTCAAATGTACTCTCTTCCCAAGTTTCAAGGGTAAATACCATATTACTCACCATATTCATCATGCTGTGTTTGTTTTGTTTTGAGACAGGGTCTCACTGTGTATTTGAGACTGCCCTGGAACTCGCTATGTAGCCCAGGCTGGTCTCGAACTCACAGCAATCCTCTTGCCTCAGCCTCCCGAGTGCTGGTATTACAGGCGTGCGCCACCACGCCTGGCTCATGCTATATTTTGGATATCCAGTTTATTTACCCACCATTAATGAAACTTTGTACACTTTGAGTAGCATCTTTCCACTCCCCTTTCCCCGGCCCAGCAGTCTAGTCTACCTAGCTTATGGAACAAGAGAGAGCGGGAGGAGGGAGGAAGGGAGAATATTACGTGATTCTGTATCTACCTTTATGAATTTCTTCCTTGTTGTGATGGTTCTGTTGACACCCTCCAGAAATGATATGTGTCTGGTTTTTTCCTGCTCTCCATTCATTATTTGTTCCCAGTTTAGAGAAGAGATGTAACCTCAGAGAAGAGATGTGTAAAAGGAGGATCCAACTCAAGAGACTCCATAAAGTGTGGATTGATGAATCCTTGCTCTGCAGACAACTGCTGTGGGGTCCGTGTGCAGAGTCTGAGGTCCAGTTCATGCATCTCCACTTCTCATTATCACTCTGGATCTTCTTTGTCACAGGCCCTACTTGAGGGACAAGTACTCAAGTCTGTTCTGCTGGCTACTCAACTAGACTGCTCTCAAAGAACTTCAGAGTGGCATCCAGCCCTGGTAGCCAGTCTAGTGGGAAAATAATTGGAGCCAGAAGGCTGGGATTTGAGACTTTTTTTTTATCAGTACTGGGGACCGAACTCAGGACCTTGTGCTTGCAAAACAGGTATGGTGCCACTGAGCTAAATCCCCAGCCGAGACTTGGTTTTATTCTTTACCTTCTATATAATACTAGGTAAACACAACCTCTTTGAGCCTTAGTTTTTTCATTATAAAATAAAGATACTCTATTGGTGTTTTCTGTTGCTGTAACAAAATACCCAATGCTGGTACTTTATAAAGGAAAGAGATATATTTAGTTCTCTGTATTGGAGGTTGAAAGTCCAAGTTTGGTCAGCCTCATCTGTTTTGCCTCTGTGTAATAACATGGCAGAGAAGCAAGGAGAAAAACAATGGTCTGCTTGCAAAAGTGGTCAAACCACTGTCCTCAGAACTAACCGGTCCGTGAGAAGTACATTCTCCTACTGGAGCAACACCCACAATGATCTAATCATCTTCCACCAGGCTGCAGCTATTAAAGATTCCTCCACCTCTCAACACTGCCATGCTGAAGACCAAGCCTCTCTCACTTGAAGCTTTGGGGAAAATCGCATACAAATTGATGCTAATGTCTACCTCACAGAATTACAAATGTTTAGTGATATACAAGATAGGACCTAGGTACAAATAGCCAATGCTCTCTCTTTTTTTTTTTTTTTTTTTAGCACTTTGAATCTTTAAATTAGGAAACATTTAATGTGAGGAATTTGTGATGACTGAAATGAACCAAGCTTTTTCTACGAACTTTAGCCTGTAAACCCTTCAGCTCTTTCCCAGCCCCTCCAGCAGATAAAACTGAGTACTCCAACAAGAAAGACAATTTTCACAGCACTTTAGTTTGCTCTTTTCTCTTTTTTCAGCCATGGACTCCAAATAATTCTTTATAAGGATAAGGCTGGACTTTACAAAGAATGAAGTCTGGTGGCCTTGCAGGGAGTAACAAAGGCAAAAAATGGGTCCTTTCTCTACATTAAACCCAAGGAAGGGTAGGGAGCCGTGCTTGGGTACTGCCTCTGCACGGACTGTGGAGCATAGAGTAGGCTGTGGCAGTCGCTGCCACCTCTCTGTCACCAGCTCACAGGAACACAGGCCTCCTAAACAGCAGCTGAGCCCAAGATCAGTGCTTCCCAGGAAGCAGGAGAAACAAACAACAATGAGAAATGGCTACCCAGAAACTTGATCAGAGAACAAAACAGAGTGCAAACAGTATTTTCAGTGTTAGTTGTTCTAAAATGTTCATGATGTTCCAAGGAGATTAAAGGCAAGGATCTCTCAGCCCTTCCAACCTCACCCACTTTAACTCACCCATCTCCACCTTGTGTGTAAAAGTTCACACTGGACAGCTGTGTTGGCCAATGCCTATATTCCCAGCATTCTAGGTGACTGAGGCAGGAGGATCATAAATTCCAGCATAAATTTAGCAAGTTAGTGAGACTTTGTCTCAAAATACTATTATAAAAAAAAAAAAAAAAAGCCAATGATAATAAAAAGGGCTGGGACTGTAAACTTAGGGAAGCTGTCAAGGCACTTCAGAATAGATACTGTTAAATGCCTAATGTGGAAACTGAGGCCTCGACACATTAAGAAATGTATTCAATGTCACCTAACAAATAATTCGGGAAAACAACATTGTAGCCAGAATCTGTCCCATTTTTCCATTAATTCATCTTCCAAAACAAAAATGGAAAAAAGTGTAGCATTAACTGTCAAAGTAGTTCTTTATAAAATGGCAAAAAACAGTGAGCTTGCTTTAAAATCAGTCCCAGTCATTCCCTTCTAAAAGGCAGGGTTCACTGGTGAGAAACCCTGAAAGATGTAGCCCTTTGGCATTTCAAAAGGACCAAATCTTTCAGTAGGTCCCAGTGGATCCAATTCTGATTGTCCATTGAAATCTCTGGGAAGGCAAGAAAATGCTACCATTTATCAAGCCAGGAGACCTGTTGAGGGGGACAGATAAGCTTTTCGTTAAAAAGTGAACACACAATCATTCTTGCTCATGAGCTTGTGGGGAGCAGTTGTGATGTGTGTTTTAAGCAATTTATTGCCAGTAACTGAAGTTAGCAAATACATACTCTTAATAGTATGGAGCGCTCTTTAGATTAACTTTCTACTTTTTTGTGTATTTGAAAATTTATATAATAAAAATGTTTTGTTTCTCTTTAATTTTCCCATTACATATTGAAATATGATTTACATGCAGTGAACTAACAAATCTTAAGCATACAGTTTGATTAGTCTCAGCCATTGGATACAGTGTTTTCATTAAGATAAAAATATTAGGGCTGGGGATTTAGCTCAGCGGTGCCACTGTCTGCCTGGCAAGCACAAGGTCCTGAGTTCAATCCCCGGTCCGAAAAAAAATAAATAATTGGGGTTGAAGATTTTAGCTCAATGGTTCTGCCACTGCACACTCCTACCCCACTGATTACCGCTGACCAGGTCTTTGGCCATAGTTGGTTTTGCCTGGTCTAGAATTTCTTTTTATAATGCATCCTATTGTTTCCAACTTTTTTCACTCAGAATAACAGCACTGAGACTCATCTACATGGTTTGTGCATTAGGAGTTTTATTTCTATTATTGCTGAGTAGCATTCCATAGAATAAACATATGCGATTCATTTCTTCACTCTGCTGATGGACATTTGCTTGTTTCTAGTTTGTTTTTCTAGTTGTTGAAACCAAAGCTGGAAAAAGAGAAAAGGATAATATAAAAGTTTCTGTTAGGTGGTTTCTTTTGGTGGCAGGTGTTTGGTTTTGGTGGTGGGATGAAACCTAGGGCCTCATGCACACTAAGCATACTCCCAGCCTGATAAAGCTTTTTTGATATACATTTTTTTTGGGGGGTATCAGGGATCAAACTTGGGTCCTTGTGCTTGTGAGGCAGGCAGCGGCACCACTGAGCTAAATACCTGGCTGAAAATACAAATTTCTTCCTGAAGTATTCAGTATTATGAGTAGGGCTGCTATGAACATCAATCTTTAAATCTTTTCTGTGTTCAAATGTTTTCATTTCTTCCATGTAAGTACCTAGAAGTGCATTTGCTAGGTCATAGGGTAGATGCATGTTTAACTTCACGAGAAACTGCCAGACCAATTTCCAAAGTGATTACACAATCTCACTCGCCCACCAGTAACATACGAGAGCTCTTCTTGCTCCACATCTTGCCAGTATTTGGTGCTATCACCAGTGGTATCTTATCAGGGCTTTACTTTTCATTTCTTCCTCCTCCTTTCCTTCTTCCTCTTCTTCATTTTGGTCGTCATCGTCATCTTCTTCTTTTTCTGAGATGGGGACTCACTGTGTAGTCCAGGATGACCTTAAACTTGCTATGTAGGTCAGGCTGCCCTTGAACTCCTGCCAATCCTCCTGTCTCAACCTCCTGAGTGCTGGGATTACAGGCATGTGTCCTATGCCCAGCTAATTTTTAGCTAAAGGCATTGAGCACTTTTTCATGTGCTCACTGGCACATTTTCCTTTCAAAAATACCTATTCAGCTATTTGCCGACTTGTTTCTTGTTTTGTTTTTGTTTTGTGGTATTAGAGATAGAACTCTGGGCCTTGCACATACTAGGCAAGCCCTCTACAACTGAGGTACCCACGGTCCACTCACTTGGTTTTTCCAATTCAAAAACCACATACTCTCAACCCGGCTATTACCCTCATTAATAACCTGGATTTTATTCTACACATTTACTTATATACACCAATATATTTTTAATGGATTTATATTGTTATATACCTTTTTGTGACTTTTTCTCATTTTGTAATTGACTACAGATATCTTTCCCTATCAATAAATATTCTTACATGTCATCTTTATTTTTTTTAAGCATCAATGTTCTTGCAACTTTATTCTCAGCAGCCCAGAATAGAAATAATCCAAATGTCTTTCACCTGGTGAGTGGATCAATAAATGTGGTGTCCAGCAGTACAATGGAATGGTACTTAACAATAAAAAAGGAATGAACACTAATAAATGTAATATACATGCCAGACCTCACTCAAAATTCTGCTGCATAAAAGATGCTTAAACCAACAGTGTAAATCAGAATTAGAGTGAAAATACAAATAGTGACAAATTCCCTATCATGAATTCTATTATGTATGTCTAAAATGTACCAATAAAATTAATTTTTAAAAAAGGTGACAAAAAAGGCACTGGGGCTGAGAGTAGAAGGAGGGATGGACTGCCAAGAGGCAAGGTGAAATTTTTGAGGGTGCTTAAAATGTTCTAGGACTGGGAGTGTAGCTCAGTGATGGGCACAGAGTGTGAGAGGCTGTGTGTTTGATCTATGGCATATATTTGGTGCACAAACAAGTATTTGGCAAATTTTGTTTTTGTTTGCAAACTCTGCATCAGGCAATGAACACAAGCATAGCTGTCTTTTCCAGAATTGTGTATCTGCAATGTCAAGTGATTAAAGCTAATTAACATATCCATCAGCTCACCTGCCTTTTTTGGGGGTGAGATATTTGAAAAAATATTACATTTTGAGCAGCTGAATATTGCAAGAAACTTATAGCAATAAAAACTAACATATAAAAAGCATAATAGGGTGATGGTTGGTGAATTTCTTGTAATTCCAGCCCTCAAGAGGCTGAGACGAGTAGCAAGACTTTAATCCCAGCATGGGCTGCATAGTTCAAATCCAGTCTGGCCACATAGTGACACCCTGACTCAAACAATCAAAAAGGAAACCACCACAAGATAGGAATGTACAATAAAAATTTTAAAAACAAAACAAAAGAAGGAATGTAGTGAGAAGCCTGGACTCATAGAAAGTTGATGTAAGAGAGGATATGATAAGAGTGTAGGTCATAGCAAAAATAGTTTTAAGTTGGATTAAACCTAAATAATTTAGACTGAAAAGGGTGATTAATCAATAATCCATCATACAATAATGGATTGAAAAATCGGAATCAGAGGCTTAAATAAAGCCAGGACTTTTTCTCTAGTGCTCTGAACTCTTAACAGCATCCTAAAGGCAGCAGAGGATTGCTTTATGACCTCCCATCAGATTGGCCTTAGATTCTCATAGAAGCACAAACCCTACTGTGAACAGTGTGTGGGAGGGAGCTAGGATGTGGTGCTCTTATGAGAATCTAACGGACTAATAAGAGAAATAAAGTGCACCATGTAATAACAGTGGGAATAAACTGCAATGTACTTGAATCATCCTGAAAGTTTCCCCTTTCCCCTTATGGAAAAATCATCTTCCACAAAAGCCATTCTGGTACAAAAAGGGGCCACTTCTTTATGATTCCATCTATCATGTTTAATGCTATGATCTGTTTTAAATTAATATTTGAGTTTGGTATGAAGTATAAGTGTTCACTGATTTTTTTTTTCTGCCTAGATAAGCAATTGTTCCAACAGCATTTGATGGAAATATCTTCTTTCCCCTTTGAGTTTCTTGGCATTTTGATCAAAAGTCAAATATATACGTACTATCTTTGTACCACATTGTAAATTAGTGATCTGTTGTCTGTCTTTATGTCAATACCATAGTCTTGGTTACCATAGCATTAAAGCAATCTTGAAATTAGATAGTGTACATATTCCAACTTTGGTTTTTGTTTTCCTAATTGCTTTATCTCTTCAATTTTCTAGAAAAAATTACACTCTACTTGGCAATTTCTATTAAAAAGCCTTCTGGAATTCTGATTAGGTTATGTTGAATCTACAGATAAGTTTTGGGAGAATTTCCATCTTAATAATAAATGGCATGTCTGCCCATTTTTGTCTTTGAGTTTTAGCAGTATTTTTTAATTTTCAGAGTATATGGCTTATATTTTATTAAGTGCATTTTTAAGTACTCAAGATTTTATTATGTTTTTCTAAGTAGTATTAAGATTTCAGTTTTCAGATGTTTGTTTTCTAAATATATAGAAATATAGCTGTGTTGTTTATTAACCTCATCCTGCAACCTTCCTAAACTCATATATAAGCTCTAGTTTTTAAAAATTGCTAGGATTTTCTGTGTATCTGATTATGTCATAAATGAATGTAGTTTTACTCCTGTTTGCAGTGTTGTATCTTTTCCTTCTTTTCCCTAATTGCATTGTTAAGACCACTAATAGAAGTGTCTAAAACTTCTAACATACGTGATAAGGGGGACATATTTGCCTTGATCTTAATCTTAGGGTGAGAATGTTTTAATTGTTCATTATTAAATATGTTGTTAGCTACAGATTTTTCATAGATCTTCTTTATCATGTTGAAGAAATTTGCTCCTGTTTTTATGAAGAGGTTTTATCATGAAGGCTGCTGAACTTGTCAAATGCTTTTCTTACATCTACGGAGATGATCATTTCTTCTTTATTCTGTTAAATTGCATCAATTCACATTTAAATGTTAAACTAACATTGCATTCCTGGAATAAACTCCATTTGATCCTGATATTTATTCTTTTTCTATGTTGCTGAGTTCAATTTGCTAAAATATTAACGAGTTTGCATCTATGTTCATAGCAGTGTTGGTCAGTAATTTTGTTTTTTGCAATGTTCTTTTCAGGTTATATATCATAATCATCTTTGCCTCATAAAATGAGTTGCCAAGTGTCTCCCCACTGTCAGTACCACCACTTCTTTTCTCTAAAAAATATTATATAGGGTGAGTATTATGTTTTCCTTAAATGTTTGAAATAACTCATCAGTGAAGCCACTGTGTGTGTGTGTGTGATCACAGCTTATCTTGTTTATTTACAGTTTTTCACAAACTTCCCTGATTATTATCAAGGGTCTGCAAACAGCTGATTTATGAATTTTGTGTGATGTGTTAGCTTTTCATCACTGGGAAAAATGCCTGAGATAAACAATTTAAAGGAGGAAAGATTCATTTTGGTTCACATTTTCAGAGGCTTTAGGTAATAGCTAGCTTCAAGGTGTGGAGAAGCATTTTGAAAAGGCACACTGCAGGAAAGCTCCTTGCTTCATGCCAGCCAGAGCACAGAGGAAGACCCACAGAGAGAAGGGGCCAAGGAAAGGCATAACCTTCAAAGCCACACCCACAGTGACCTATCTCATAGTTGCCCCCACCTCCCAATGAGCGTGTTGAGCTATCACCCCGAATATTACTACATTGGAAATCAAGCCCTTGATACATGAGTCTTTAAGGCTCACTCATATTTAAACCATAACACATGGTCTTGTGGTTGTTTATAATTGAGGCCTGTCCTCTACCAATTACTGCATTACAGCTGGGCCAGAAGATTCTAGTAAAACACGTGTCTAATTTGATGTTATTTTTAGAATAATTTTAAAAAGTCCCCCTTCTGTCTCTCTTAGACAAAAGCTTTCTTTCCCTCAATAAATTTTTCCTACTCTTAATCTCTATTGTTTCCAGAATTCATTCTTTGATTTTAGAGAACATGAACTCGTGTTTCAGATATTTAGCAGGTTTAGCAGTTCCTTCTCTTCCCCCTATATCATTGTGGAGGTCTTCCACTGAGGTTACTGGTTGGAGACAAAGCTTGCAGAATGTTTGGAGACCAAAACTAGAAAGGTAACTGGGCTATAAAGATAGCCAATATTTTGGCCCTGGCCCCTCAAGGTCTACAAAATCCAGGACACAAAGGAACCTTTCCTACAGGATCCTACATCTTTGAGGCTGCCAAACTCCAAGTGTTCCTGTAAATGGAACCAATGACAAATGCGCTAGACTTCTTTTACTGGGATCCACCAGATCAACCTTGTAAACAGCTCATAACTGCTAAACTTAACAATATGACTTCTTTGTCTCCTTATCCTCTTTGTGGGCTATATTCATAGCAATCCTGCTTACCTTTGGCCCATTCATTCTTAACTGTTTGTTTGGCTTTGTCTCCACCACACTTAAAAGCTATGCAGCTACCAAGATGACAATGCCAGGCACCTACCAAAGGCCTTTAGATAGACCATCTGTAGAGGAACTCTAACTGCTGAGCACAACTAGGACCCTCTTCAGTTGGAAGTAACCACAGCTGTCTTTGTCCTTTGCTCCCTCACAGCAGTAGGGTTACTTCTTCAGAAGGGAGAATATTACAGATAGGTAAGTTAATTAGATTGCTTGTAGGCAGTTAGACAGGGAGGGCCTCCCTCAAGGAGCCAACACAGCAAGGAGCCAACATGGAGGAAATTAAAGACACATGCACTGAAGGCCAGAATTGTAAAAGGAGAGAAAGGATTATACTCTTGTGCTTCCTCTGAGGATAAAAAGCAGTGATTGATATTCTAAATGGGTTTCAATCACCTGGGTGGGGAGTCAAGGTCTTAACCCAGCCTTTCCAGGAAATATCCCTGACCATCAGCCTTACTTAAAATCCTTGTATGCTTGCTATGTGACTTGCTCTCCCACTTGATCCCCATTTAATCAATATCACCTGGGTGACTGTACTTTACATTTATTGGTTGGTCATGATTTTACCCCACCTCACCCCCACCTTGTAATTTTCCATTGGGTCTTATAGTTTGGTCCCACTTTGTACCCACCTCACCACATGGCTTTGCTGTATAAAACATCTTAGAGGGCCAGGGATTTATTCAGCGGTTCTGGTGCCTGCCTCAAAAGCACAAGGGCCCAGATTCAATCCCTGGTACCTAAATAAATAAATAAATAAAACATCTTAGAGAAGTGTGGTGAGCAGACAACCCACTTTTGGTCCACTTTCTGTCTCTCTTAGACAGAAGCTTTCTTTCCCTTAATAAATTTTTCCTACTCGTAAATAAATAAATAAAATTCGATAGATTCATTACTACCCTAATATTCAACTTACTTCACTAGATTATATTGACTGTATTTCTATCGAAGTTAAATATTAATACATTAATAAAATTAAATAGTAGCAAAGACTAGTACAGTGAACAGAGCTTTATACCAACCCCCTAGATTTGATCATTAATAACATTGTACTCACTAAACTTCTGACCTGACTTTTTTTGTTTTTTGTCCTGAAACAGAGTCTCACTGTGTAGTTCAGGCTGGCATTAAACTCATGGCAATTCTCCTGCCTCAGCCTTCCAAGTGCTGGGCTTACAGACGTGTACTACCATGCCCAGCTTTGATCTGCTTTCTTGTATGGAATAAAAAGCAACAAATTTATAGGTGGAGTTATTTTACTATAGGTGGTGTTATGATGCACAGATAAGTTCTGATAGGCTCCAGGAATATATCTTACATTTTATCCATTATGCTTACTAACAGTAGATTTAAAATTTGAAGACCTTTTTTTAGAGGTTTCCATTTTCCAAAAAACTTATCATTCAAATGCAAAATAACTTTTTTACTGCCACCACCAAAAACAACAAGAATGCATATATGATTCTGATATCTTAGCAGAAACAAGGCATTTCCTAATGGAGTGTGCCAGGATTGTGCAATTATGTTCAAATCTCCACCATGTTTTGTCCCTGCTGCTTCTCAAAATAGAATTAAGCCATGTAGAAAAGAATCACTTTCTAAAATGATTCATAACATCCACTTTAAGTAGGATAGCCTTCTGCAAGGAGCTATGTGGAATTAAGCCTAATACTGTGCTTATCAGGTCTCCTCGGAGCCAAATGTACTTTTCTAAACAAACAAATATATTTTTCCAACTTCCTTTTTGGATCTTAAATTGAAGTATTAAACACATGATAAAGTAATATCAGTGCCACTAGGCACTGAGGCTTTTCTTTTCCTTCTTCTGTTTTTTGAAACAGAGTCTCCCTCTGTAGCCAAGGCTGGCCTGGAACTCAGAATGATCTTCCTGCCTCAGCCTGGAATTACAGGCATGTACCACTGCACCCAAGATTAGCATCATGGTTCTTGCCTTCACCTAGGGTAAATGAAATAGCTGGGCCGTTGCTCACCTAAAGCACTGCTCAGTGCACTCTGGACCACCTAAGATCTGAAGGCTGCAACCCAATTCTGGGACCAAAAGGAGAAATCCTCAGAGCTGAAGGTTACCGTGACATGCCACTGTGAACCTTGAAGCAGGAGTAAATCAAATAATAAGGACATTACAGATTGTTACATTGTAATTAAGGGTAATGTAATTAAAGGTTGAAAATGTTAAGTGATATTACAGTGTAGAAAACATAAAAACATACTAACTGAATAGTTAACATTGGGGAAGCAATTTTTTTAAAAAAATACATTATAATGTAATGAAACAATATATTCCTTTGTTAATGGCACTGGTAAGTTCTGTGATTGCTCCAGATCTGTCTTTGTTACTTTTCTCATTGCTGAGACAAAATACCTGACACCCAAAAGTTAGAAGAGGAAAAGTTTATTTTGGCTCACATTTCTTAGAAATTTCAGTCCATAGTTGTCTGGCTCCAAGGCAAATTGATGTTGTGTCCAGTGGGTGGTCTTGGGGTGGGGTTCCCCGGGAATGACACTATGCCTCTCTTTGGGTCCTTGTCCTCACTCCTATGAGGAATGAAGAACTGGGGCTTTTAACAGGAAGTGGGGAATCAAGACTGATATAGTGCAAAAGTTTGTTTAAAGTGTGGCACATGCAGAGAAAACAGAAGAAGAGCTGTCTTAGCAGCAGAGTGGTGCTACAAGATGGAGGGCAGTGAGTTCGAAGTGTACTTCATATTTATAAGGGTAAATTGGTTTCTAAAAGTAACTGTTTCGCTGATTGGGGTAGTCTAGGCCAATCGAGGTCTTAGCCTTTGTTCTGGGAAGGGTATAAGGTCTGCAAACAGTAAATGTGAATAACACTTCCATAAGAATTCAGTAGGGTACATTTTCTTAAGAACATGGTACACAGATAAGCATGTGATGATTAGTTATTTCTGATGATGTTAGTCATTTGTGTTTAGCCCTGGATTTTTGTTTCTTTTCCTCTAATCTGCCTCTACAGTGGCAGAGCGGGGGGAGGGGGGTGGTTATGGTAGAGGAGAAACAGTCCATGGCAGGACAGACAGGAAGCAGCAGCAGCAAGCAGCAGCCTATCTTCCTTCTTTACCTTTCATCTTCCATCCAGGATATAAGCCTACTGGTTGGTGCCATCCACACCTAGGGTGGAGATTCCCATTTTCTGCATTCAGAACTCTGCTAAACCAGTCAGTGGACTAATTCAGTTATCAAATACCCTCAATCCAAGTTTATAAACCCTAGATCTAACCACCTCCAAAAAGCGCCACCTATGAGCACATAAGGTTTGGGTGGGACATCTAGATACAAGCCATAACAAGATCTTTTCCTGCTGTATATTCCCAGTCAAAATTAACAAGTGGTACAATGAGGGCCAAAAATCTTATTAATATCTGCCAACAAATTCATAGTCAAAAAAGGCTAATAATTTATTTAATGCAATGGATTGCAAGCCTACAATAGTTCAAAATCATCTAGAACCTTAAAAATTTCAAATTCCCATGTCTTATACCCAGATACTTGATTTTTTTTGGTTTTATTTTTGGTACCAGGGATTGAACTCAGGTCCTTGCGCTTGCAAGGCAGGCCACCGAACCACTGAGCTAAATTCCCGGCCCTATTTGATTTTTTTTTTTTTGAGAATTGATTTATGCTGTCCCACAGGGGTGACAGTCTATCATGTTTCAATGTCTGTTAAGAGAACATCTTCTTTGAATAACCTCCATCAGTAACCCATCTCCGTGGTAAGTAGCTCTCCTTACCTCAACTTCCTCAATCTACCAACTCTGCTCCTTTTATAACTAGATTTTTAAAAATCCCCTGAATTCTCAATCCCATCTATACCAAATTTCTGATCTTTCTAAATTCTGATTATTCCACTTAAGGACATTTATTAGTGAATCAGGGGAACACACACTATTTCTAGATCAAAAACTAGAAAGCAAAAACAAAACAAAAAACTTAGAAAACCCTTGTTGCTTGTGGGTGTGTGTGTGTGTGTGTGTGTGTGTGTGTGGTACCGGGGGTTGAACTCAGCACCTTGCACTTGTGAGACAGGTGCAGTGCCACTGAGCTAAATTCCTGGCCCTCTCTGGTTGTTTTTGATTGTTGTGTAGTAGATTGGTTTGATTTAGCTTGGTTTAGTTCATAGATTGGTTTCATTTAGTTTAGGGTAAGTGTCAAGTTTTTCCTTTTGGCTCTTGATTTTTGCCTTTTTGACACACACCATTTTCTAGGGTTGACAAAAACACTATGAAATTCCAAAGGGAATGGAAGGATACCTCACTTTAATATAATATTTTGGGTCCCTTGATAGCTAAGTAAAGCCATGAGTTGCAGGAGGTACTTACTTAGGAAGTTTTCCTGAAAGATGGTTAGTCTCTATCTGTGTGGAAAAGCTTTGGAAGAAAGGCAACACACAGATTCACTCATGGCCATAGTCCTTCCATGATTACACTTCATTCGCATTCCTCTGTCTACGCCTGTGTAGGCCCTGATACACCGCTGAAATTATAATTCACAGGAACTAATTGGAGATTGGGAAGCAGTCTGGATGGTTAGAATACTGATGGAGAAATTACCTCCTCAGATGGAATTCAAATATAGGCCCAAAGTTCTGAACTTTTTCCTGCTGCAACACAAATGGTGGATGATGTTCACAAGCATGTTACTCTTTCATGAACTACCCAAGTATTAAAAAAAGTTTTTCATAGAAAAATGAAAAATTAGTACTGTAGACCTTTTGATTCAATATTCATAAAATCACTTTAACCATCTGATCACTCAGAATTCCAAAAATTATAACAATATGGAAAAATACTGGGATAGTCTAATTTTTAAACTTCATTTAAAAAGCAAGACAAGTTTTTTTTTTGTTTTTTTTTTTTGTTTTTTGTTTTTGTTTTTTTTTTTTGGTACCAGGGATTGAACTCAGGTCATTGAGCTTGCGAGGCAGGCAGGAGAACCACTGAGCTAAATCCCCAGCAAGACAAGTTATTTTTAGTATATTTATCCATAGGTATATTAACAAGGCAAAGCATTAGGTTGAAGGACAAGTATATAATACTGATGTGTCACCTGCTCTATTTTTAAACAGTAATATGATAGCATTAATGCAAATTTCACTCATAACATTGGTTTGGTAATTATACATATTAGGTAATTATATGTATTAATATAAATGCTTATTGCACCATTCATTTTTATGCGCTACTTAATGCATATTTTGTCTATCTTTTATTTCTACAATATATCTATGCATGTTTCTCATGTAAAAGAAAATGAGAAACTATAATGCATTATAGTGATTTCCAGTTTTCTTAATGTTCATTGATACCTTAATAGTGAAGACCAACTTAGGATTTTGGAGAAAATAGGGCAAGATATATGCTTGCCTTGTCTACTGAAAAAAAAAACCATGCCACTTACATCAGAAGTGAGGGTAATTCTATTAGCAGAGTGACCCTGGATATGCTCTGATTTGTACTTGGCTATTTTTTTGGTACTAAGGCCTTGCATGTGCTATGCATGTGCTCTAACACTGAGCTGTACTGATAGCCCTGCTCTGACTTTTTAAAATCTCAAACTGATATAGTACTTCAGTAAAATATTAAGTACAATATATTTCAGTTAAAGGCATAGGCTGAAATCCTCTGGTGTAGACTGATGGTCTCCAATATTTTTTTGTTTGTTTGTTTGTTTTTTTGGGACGGGGTCGCACTATGTAGTTGAGACTGACCTGGAACTCACTATGTAGCCCAGGCTGGTCTCAAACTCACAGCGATTCTCCTGCCTCAGCCTCCTGAGTGCTGGGATTATAGGCATGTGCCACCACACCCAGCTACCAATGCTTTCTTTTTTGCATACACTTACTTTAAAAATGCAAGCATGTCCACCCCAATATCTGTATGTATATTTACTTTAAAAGTATATACTTATACCACTATGCTAATATATTCTATATAGAGAGGAAATAGAAATTCTGAAGCACAGCATAAAAATAAATATAAATAAAACTTTAATATATTCTTGTTCTCCACATATAGATTATGTTGCACAGAGGTTGGCAAGTTTATTTTTCCCTCTAACTTCCAACAAAAATAAAACTGGAAGTGAAGGGCCCACCAGGGAATACAAAGTTTCTGGTCTAAAATTTTACTCTTTGGTAAAGAGCTTTAAAACTGTTAAAGATGTGTGATATCAGATGCCTATTTATGAGTGTAATCTATTATGTGGGTATTAGAAGACTTGTGGACTTCCTCTAGAATATTCCAAATTGGATTGATTTTGACTTCTCCTTTGAACTCTGCAGAGATGACAAAAATGGGCCCCTCTCTCTTTCAACTGAAGAAATAGCACAGAATTTTATGGAGTGTTTCTGGTCTTCTCCTTTTGACAGGACATCACAAAGTCTCTATGAATTGCCTGTGAGACTCTTTACAGAAGTGTCCATCAGACTTTTGATCTATTCTGTACATTGTTTTCATTGCTTTAGTCACTAGAGTAAGTTTTATGGAAATTGCAATCAACCATAGAAAGGCTATTATGTCACTGTTAAAGTAATTGAACCAATAATGATGCATTTACTTTTTCTTACTGGCTTTTAAAAAATACTGCTTTTTTCGAATTGAAAAAGAAATATATGTGATTATAAAAAATTTTGAAAAATAAAAAAAACTTAACAAAATTAAAATTAACTATAATCTCATTAAGTAGAGATAATACCAAGGTAATTTTCCCGTGAAAAATAATATTTTTAAGATTACTATTACATTGAATTTATTTCATCTGCATTAATGTCTAACCATAATGAACATTTTTCATGTCATACACTTGTATATAATGATTATATTTATCATGAGGAGGTGATACATGAACATAATATGTATATTTTAATTCTTTCTACTTCTCCATTATGTCATAAACACACACACACACACACACACACACACACACACACTTATATGGATATATTTATTTATTTATTTATTTATTTTTATTTATTTTTAAAGACAGAGTCTTGCTATGTAGTTCAGACTGGTCTTGAACTCACTATAGGAGCCAGGCCTTGAACTCACTATGGAGCCCAGCCTGACCTCAAACTCATGGTGACGCTCCTGCCCTAGCTACCTAGGTGCTGGGATTACAGGTATATACCACCGCTCCAGGTCATATATTTTCTAAAAGCCTAATTTTTAGTGACTGCAGACTATTTCACCAAGTAGATATAGTATAATCTAAGCATTCACTTAGAGCAGATACTTAGGCTATTTCCGGTTTTTTCAAAATTTTTACTGTGATAAGGATCTCTATAAG
The DNA here is from genome assembly GCF_012274545.1 of Fukomys damarensis. Lineage (NCBI taxonomy): Eukaryota > Metazoa > Chordata > Mammalia > Rodentia > Bathyergidae > Fukomys > Fukomys damarensis. Next base: position 43,294,277 of record NW_022900926.1, read on the forward strand.
CAGATTTTATTGCATCTCAGATTACTTAGGATACATTCCAAGAAATGCAATTCTTTAGGGAAAAATTAACTATTGATATTCTCTTGATAATGTTTCAAAATTGATCAAAAGCTTCCACTAATTGCAATTCTATTAATGATATGCCTGTGACCTAATATAACCACAATTACTATTATTTTAAAAACGTTCTTAAGAGTGGTTGACTGAGAACAGCCACAAGAGAATTCTGTAGTGTTGCACTGTGTTATATCTAGATTTGCATAGTTTCATGGTGTGTGTGTGTGTGTGTGTGTGTGTGTGTAAATTCATTGAATAGTACACGTTATGGTTTAGGTCTAAAAAATTCAGAGATTGGGCTTTTGAAAGGTAAATGGATCATGGGTGCACTATGCTCACCTCTGGATTAATCCATTGATGAGTTCATAGCTGAATGTACTATTAAGAGGTAGGTCCTCGGTGAACCTCTATTTCCAGTGCTCTGGGAGGTTGGGGCTGAGTTCCATCCCTCCCTGGGCAATTTAGCAACTTAGTGCAACCCTGTATCAAAATTTAAAAGGGGAGTTAGTAGGGATGTTGCTCAATCCCCATTATCACACACAAAAAAAGAGGTGAGTCCTAGTTGGAGGTGGGTCAAGAAGTGTGACCTGGAAAGATATTTTCCTCTGCCATGATGTTAGTGCCTTGGAGCTAGGAGGCCATTGAGCCCTCTGAAACTGTGAGCCAAAATAAACTTCTCTAAGTGGTGAGTTTCAGGTATTTTTTCCCAGTCATAAGAATGTACATTTAATATTTTTGACCAGCCAGGCATGGTGATACATGCTTCTAATCCCAGCCATCTAGGAGGCTGAGGCAGGAAGATGGAGCCCAACCTGGGTAACTTAGTGACTTTAAAAGATCCTGTCCCAAAAGAAACATTTTTAAAAAGGGCAATACATACAGAGCTTAGTGTGAAGGCCCTGGATTCAATCCCCAGTGTGGAAAAAAATGTTTTGTTTTGTTTTGTTTGGTTCCGGGGATTGAACTCAGGACCTTGCGCTTTCAAGGCAGGCAGCAGAATTGAACCACTGAGCTAAATATCCAGCCCAGGAAAAAAAAATGTTTTTTTTTAACCTTTACAGTATGTATATTATTTCTCAATCTTTTAGTATTTTATTCATGTTTTAGTATTATATTCATTTATTCATTTGCCAATTTTATGGAAATAGTATATTTTTTTCTTTCATCTTATCAAGTCAGACATGATACCCAAGGGAGCAATCAACAAATTTCTTTACTTGACTATTGGTAAATTTTTTCTAATTGAAATTTTGCACTCTGGTGGATGAGTTTGCAGGGGTATCCATTCTGTAGCCTGTAGGTTGCTTGTCCCACCCACAAACACTTTTAATATTATAATAACAAATACAAAAATAAAGGCAGTTTTGTTACTTATATACATTAACTATAATCTATATTTTATACAAGGCTAGGCAATTCCTCTCCACTCAGTGCCAAAAGGGTGAAGATGCCTGAAAGTCCTATTTGCATTGTATATATCAATCAACACTAACCTCCCTGATAGATGCTACTTTTGAAAGTTGCACTGGCCATGGTAGAGCATGTGTATTATTCCAGCACTTGGAAGACTGAGGCATGAGATCACCATGAGGTTGAGGCCTCTCTGAACTAAATCATGAGATCTTATCTCAAAAAAACAAAAAACAAAACAAAACAAAAGTTGCAACTTACCTCTTTTCATCTGATTCATTGATTCGATGGAGGGTTTTGTTATATTCTTCAGATAACACTTATAAAATTCTTTTTAAGTGTATCAAAGTTTGAAACCAGGCAACCCATTTGGGACCCCTCCTGTCTCTCAGGAGCTATTCTTTCTTCTTTTTTTTGTTGTTGTTTTGGGATTGAACTCTGGACTTTGCACTTGTGAGGCAGGCAGCAGAACCACTGAGCTAAATCCCCATCTCAGGAGGTATTATTATTCCCTAGTCCTACGCCCCAATAATTTTTCCTACTCTTAACCCTCATTGTTCCTTAGAATTCATTCTGTGACTTTAGTGAACGTAAAGTCGGCATATCTGGCATCTAGCAGGTTGAGAGTTACATTTATTTCCCCTGTGTCATTCCTAGATCAGTCCCAGCACTTGAAGAAACTGAGTAGGGAGGACCAAAAGTCCAAGCTCACCTTGGGCAATTTAGTGGGACCCTATTTCAAAATTAAAATTTTAAAAAGAGCTGAAAATGTAGTTCAGTACAAAGGCCCTATGTTCAGTCTCCAGTGTTATAAAAAATTAAAATAAGTTAAAATAAAAATTATTTAAAAGTTCAAAACCCTGGGTACAATATTGAAGTATGGAATAGTGCAAAGGAATCTATTCTATAATTCAGTGGTCCCTACCTCTTTAGCAGCAGGAACTGGTTTCATGGAAGACAATTTTTCCAGGGACAGAGATGGGGAGGTGAGGGGTGATAGCTTTGGAATGATTAGAGTGTATCACTTTTATTTCCTACTTTATTCTATTATTATTACATTGTGTACTTAATTTCTATTATTACATTATAGTCTCATGAAGAGCTTGCCACCTAGATCCCTCCCATGCACAGTTCACAGTAGGATTTGCATTCCTATGAGACTCTCAGGCCCACTGATCCGACAGTTGGAGGAACTCGGGCATAATGCCTGCCATGGGGAGCCGCTGTCATTACAGAGGAAGCTTCACTCCCTTGCCCGTCACTCACCTCCTGCTGTGCAGTCTAGTTCCTAACAGGCCATGGACCAGTACCTGTCAATCACCAGAGGGTTGAGGACCCCTGCTTAGCTCAGAAACCGGACAAACCGCACCCTGAGTTGCTAATTCAGCCTATATCCCATCACCTTCAGCAAACCCTACACATCTGTGAAAGTAAGCACAAGTTACTACATAAAAAATGTTAGCACTATATTTTCTAATCAAAACTATATTGTACCTGCTACAACTCTTAAGAAATTAATGAGTGCAATCTTATGTATATCTAAAATGTACGAATAAAATTTTTTAAAAAGATTTCAGCATTAAATCAAGAATAGTTTTATTGAATAAGGACATGAAGGAAGCACACATACCCTACCTATTCTCTCCTGAAATATGTCAGCATAATCCAAATTTATAATTTGCGTAAATCTATGTATAGAGAAGATAAGTTGTAAGGTTTGTGTGTGTGTGTGTATAAAAAAATATATACAAGGCTGGGATTTAGCTCAGTGGTTCCCCTGCCTGCTTTGCAAGTTCAAGGTCCTGAGTTCGAACCTTGGTATCACAAAACAAAATAACAACAACAAAAACACATACATAAAATAAATATTTCCATCGTAACCAATCTAAGTGTTTTGTTCTCTGGTGTTAAGTACATTCACATTGTTATGCAATAGATCTCCAGGACTTTTTTATCTTGCAAAACTGAAGCTCTGCAGTAACTGAAAAACAACTCCCTGTTGATGAATGTCACAGCCCCATGATCCAGTCACCTCCCCCAAAAGTATGAGTACGTGAGGCTTTGGGGTGGGGACATCTAGATATAAACCGTAACAGTACACAAGTATCTCCTTGAGAACTTGCTTTCAGTTCTGTTGACTTTACATCTTGAAGGGGATTGCTGTATCATATAGGAATTTTATTGTGGGGCCAGGGATGTAACTCAGTGGCACTTCACCTGCCTGGCAAGCACAAGGTCCTGAGTTTGATGCCTGGTACAAAATAACAACAACAAAAACTTTGTCAAGGTCTTGAAAATCAAGGAAATTCTAAAAAAAGAAAAAGAAAAAAAGAAAAATCAAGGAAATTCTAAGGAATTGTCTAGATTGAAAGAAACTAAAGAAATATGACCATAAATGCAATGTATGGTAATTTTATTGTGAAATTTTTTGAGGACCATCATATCATTTTTCATAGCAGCTACCTGTTTTACATTCCCTTCAACCTAGACAAAGGTTCTAATTTACCTACATCCTCACCAACACTTGTTGTTTTGTTTGCTTGTTTGTTTATTTTGTTTTATTTGATAGTATTCATATTAATAGATGTGAGTTATTTCTGTATGGTTTAGATATGCATTTTTCTAATGATTAGTGATGATGAGAATCTTATATGTTTGTTTTTCACTTGTATGTGTCCTTTGGAGAAATATCTATTCAAATCTCTCATTTTTATTTTATTTTATTATTATTTTATGCTCTGCTACTAGGGATTGACCCAATGCTTTCTCAATGAGCTACATCCTCAGCCCTTTTTAAAAATATTTTTATTTGGAGACAGAGTCTTCCTAAATCACTCTACACCCAGACTGGGCTCATTCACATGCAGTCCTCTTCCCTTAGCCGCCCATAGTGCTGGGATTACAGGTGTGAGCCATCATGCTTGGTCTTTGCCCACTTTTAAATTTGGTTATTTTCTTTTTTTGTTGTTCACTTGTCATTCTTCTCATATTCTGTGTTGTTATGGTTTGTGTCTAGATGTCTCCCCAAAGCTTCATCTGGTCATAGGTGGAGCTCTTTCAGAAGTGGCTAGAGTGTGTGACACTTAAATTTATTCATGGTACAATGCTAAGATCAAGAGCACTAAAATTAAGGGTGTGAGTGGTCCCTTTGCTTTTTTTTACTACCTTCTGTCTGCCATAAACTCTCTCCTCTGCAATGACACCCTACCTTAGAGCCAGCCAATTATAAACCAAAACGTTTACAAATAGTGAGTTAAATAAACCTTTTCCCCTTTAACTTTGGGTGCTGAGTGTTTTGTCTCAGCAATAAGAAAAAAATAACTAAGACATGTGTATTATCCCCTTATCAGACACATAATTTGCAGATATTTTCTCTCATTCTGCTTTTTCACTGTGTTGATTGTTTCCTTTGTTTTACAGAAGTTTTTTAAGTAAGGTATAGCCCTATTGTCCATTCTTGCTTTTGTAGTGTGTGATTTTAGTGTCACATCCAAGAAATCACAGCTAAATCCAATGTTGTGATTTACCTTAATTTCTTTTAGAAATTTGATATTTTAGGTGTTATATTTCTATATTTAATTCATTTTAAATTAATTGTTGTACTTGTCTTAAGTTTAGTGCCCAACATCATTCTTTTGCACATGCATATCCACTTTTCTGAGCACTATTACTCAAAGAGACTGTTCCACACTGTGTGTGTGGTCTTAGCACCCTTGCTAAGTGACCATATACAAAAGGTTTAATTTCTGGGCTCTCCATTCTGTCCCATTGGTCCATATATCCATCTCCATGCCATTACCTTAATGTTTTATAGTATGCCATCATTTCATACTGTATTTTTGGACTACAAAGGAGATCAAACACTTGTGGAACAAATATATACCCCTCTTTTTTTTTTTTACAAGTTATCTGTTTATATCTTTTCCATTTTTCAAATTAGGATTTTTTTTTGTTGTTGCTGTTTGTGTGTTTGTTTGCGGAGTCTGTTTGTCTCATTTTGTTTTTTAAAGTACTAGGGATTAAACTCAGGGCCTTCACACTGAGCTATATTCCCAGCTCAGTTTGTTTGTTTTGAGGCAGGGTCTTGCTAAGTCATTAAACTGCCCAAGCGGGGCTCAAATTTTCAATCTTCCTGCCTCAGCCTTCTAGAGAGCTAGGGTTGCAGCCATCCACCACTATATTTGACTAGGAATTGGTGTGCTACATAACTGAACTCAAAGATTCTTTTTGTGTGTGACAAACACCTATTGATTTCTCTAATACCCTGGTTAGGAATTGCATTCTCTTATATCCATACAGCCACAGTATCACAGTGAACTTCTGACTCGTTTCTGCTCTACTCTCTAGTCAGTTGCTCCTGGTATAAGCCCAAATCCAAACTGAGTCCTTCACAGTCTTCCTCAGGGACTTGGAATGAGAATCAACACAGTCAAGTCATCCTTTCTCCACATAGGTGCAGCAGTTACAGGAAAATTGGTTGTCATTTGCTCAACTTGTGCTGTGAGAAACAAAAGTGGGTGTTACATGGAAAGGTATGTATGAACCAGAGAAGCAAAGGAAAACAACTTTAGCTCCTTTAATGCTCTAGTCTCTGGTTTTAGTAACAGAGGTCCACCCTACCCTCAGAGGATATTATCTTAAATTAGTTCAAATGGTTCACTTTTACTTGTAATAAAAAGTACTAACCAATACATATGATTAGTCATTTATCAAATAAATACAGAATGTGTGCAGGTGCCACTTCAGATGCTGGAAACTTGGGAGTCTTGAAAGATGACTCAGTTCCTTCTCTGTGGAGCTGAGTTCGAGAATCATGGAGGTGGAAAACAGAGAAACAAGTACATACATGTGTCAATGGGGATCAGTGCCTTGGAGCAAAATAAAGCAAGAGTCAGAAAAGAGGCAGCTCTGACCTGAAAATCTGAAGCAAATGAGGAGGAGAGCCCTGAGGCTGAGGCAACAGCAAAGCAAAGGCCAGAGCGTGGGAGTTAAAGTAACAAAGGCCAGTGCAGCTGGAGTGGAAAAAGAAAAGTGCAGAGGTCAGAGAGGTGGCCCTAGGGTACAGAGGCACTGGGAAGCCTCTGGCTTCTGCTTGGCGTCTGATGGAAGTCATTGATGTGACAGAGAAAAGAGAGTCTGCTGGGTGGAGGAAGATCACTCTGTCTGCTTCTCTTTGTCATACATGATTTTTTTTTTGTTTTTGTTTTTGGTACCAGGGATCGAACTCAGGTCCTTGCGCTTGCAATGCAAGCGGTGGAGCCACTGAGCTAAATCCCCAGCCCTGTCATACATGTTGAAATGCTTTTCAGTTCTGCCTTTATCTAATTTGGGATAATGGTGATTTTTGATTTACACAGACAGGACCCTGCTGTGCCTGTGCAGGCTTAAGGAATCTCCAAGGCTTCCCCTGCAATTGCGCAATTCAAGCCTGTGAAAGAGTTCAAAATGATCTTTCCTTGTATGATCTCTTTCTTTATGCTTAGAATATTCTTCTCTATGAATTTCAATTTTTATTAGTACATGTTTGCATTCCTTGTTTTTCAAATAAAACTATGGAATTTATGATTATATGGAAATTTTGAAGACAAAACACTGGAAATAATGTAGATTTTGTTGTTATTTTCCATAAGAATAATTTTTTAAAATATCAGTTGAATAATCTTTCCTTTCGTAGTTGGTTTGTGACATGTCTCTCAAATACTGTACATGAATAGAGACAGACAGACTTTCAGGTTATGTTATATTCTATTGCACTAATTCTTTTTATTTTTAATGTCAATGCCACAAAATTGTAAAACTAAGGGCAGGACTTTTGGATGAACTCTGTGCTGTATTTTAAAATAAAATAAATCAAGAGAAGTCTGAGATAGACATGGCAGTACTCTAGGAGGCAGAAGCAGGAAGATAACAAGCCTGATGCCAGACTGGGCAATTTAGTGACTTAGAGACACCCTGTCTTACTGTGTGTGTGTGTGTGTGTGTGTGTGTGTGTGTGTGTGTGTGGTACCGGGGATCGAACTCGGGTCCTTGCACCTGCAAAGCAGGTGGCAGGACCACTGAGCTAAATCCCTGGCCCTGAGACCCTGTCTTAAAATAAAAAAATAAAAATGGCTGAGAAAAAAAAGCAAAAAAAAAAAGAGAGAGAGAGAAAGGACCAAAGATGTAGCTCAATGCAAAGGCCCACAGTACTGAAAAAAAAAAGTCTTGATTTTTCTCATCAGTCTGTTCTTCAAACTGAATTTTAGAATTATGTCCTCAACTTCCAATAATAAGACAAAATTTCACTGGGACTTTCATTGAAATTGCCTTAATCTTAGAAATTAATTTGAGAATGTTTTATTCATCCTTTTAAACAGTGTTTTCTAACAACATAATCTGTTTCTTCATTTATTTCAATCTTAAATTTTTGCAATTCAGATCCTATACATTCTAGATTATTTTATGCTTTTCTGCTGCTAGTATGAACATAATTCTTACACCTTTTAAATTACTAGTCAGTAATTGCTCATCTGTTAGAAAACTAACCATAACTCTGGATATTTTATTAACTCTTAACTTGGAGGGTTATTAACTCTTTAAATATATTCATTAAACATTTCCTAGTAATGAAACTTTCCAGGGGCTGGGGATTTAGCTCAGTGATTCCGCTGTCTGCCTCACAAGGGCAAGGACCCAAGTTCGATCCCTGGTACCAAAAAAATAAAAATAAATTTTAAAAAATAAAACTTTCCATAAGAAAGTCTTCCTCATTTCATTTAGTTATTGTGTCTTGGTCTTAAAACACTAACAACTGAGATTTTTCCTTGAGAAGTCTAAATCTCTTATTTAAGTTTTCTTTCTGCAACTAAAGGCATAGCTCAGTGGTAGAACATGTGCTTAGAATGCCCAAAGCCATGAAGTTCAATCCCCAGCATCCCCTCTCCCCCAAAAACACATTTTTTTTTTTTCTTACATGGATTTAGCAGATATCTAGGTGGGATTCTCATCCTAAAGTCTTTTTTCAATTTAAATTATTAAGACTTCTTCAATATTTATTACTAATTTATAACCAAATAACAAATGCATAAGTACATCTTCCTTATAAAAATTAAATATTATAAGTAAAATCAAAGTCCCTGTTTGTCTTTATTCCTTATCCAAAGGAATCAGTTTACTGTGTATCCCAGTGTATTTACTCTCAGAAAAAATGGAGCTGGACAAATTTAGTTTTATTTTCTGCTTTTTGATACATAAATCTTGCCAAACTATACACAATTTTGCCATTTGCTTTTGTTATTCAACTAGATAACACAGACAGCTATTCATTTGAGTACTTAATAGTGTCCATTAGAATTTCCTTTTTCTTGTCATTCAGTTCCACAATGTGAGTACTTAAGTTATTAGCCTTCTTCCATTAATGGATATTTAGGTTGTTTTTTAGTTTTAGTGACTATATACGTGATTACAGTATTTATTTATGTACCTACTGCTTAGGATTGATGGTAACTGATGAAACAGACGTTCTGATTTTTCATTAGATTCCTAACCTATTTTCATGGTCTTGAACTCTGAATTTTTATTCTCTTTTGTACTCTCACATGGTAAAGCAATGCTGAGTCCTGGAGTAGGACTTCCAGACTTGAACTGGTTAACTCACAGACCTGCGGTTGTTTTCTTTAATGGGCTGGGTGATTCCTGGAAACATGCAAGCAAGCTGCTGCTGTTTGTTTTCTACCCTGTGCCGTTTGACTTGGAGCATTTCTGAAGTCTCTCAGTTCCTGTACATCTAAATGAATGACTGTTTCTGGATACAGGTTGGTTGGTGGTTTTTAAAACCTGGACATAAGCCTCTGTTTTTGGAGGACTCAGTTCTATGTAGTTGGTTAAACCATACAAGGGAGCCTTATGTAAGACATCGTTCATGACACATCTCAAATGGGCCATGGGAGAGAAGCAATTTCACTGCAACTCACTAGTTATTACCAGAAAACTTGAGTCTAAGATGAAGTTAGTGAGAGAAACATCAGACCTATTCATTTTTCATAGTTTAAATTCTCCTGTCCAATAGCTCAGTAATACAATTTACCCTAAAATGCCCCTTGCCTCCCTGGGAGGACCCTTCCTTTGCTCATTTCTGTGTCCAGTGCTATGTGCATTGTTACATACCTACCACCTCAGACAAAGCATAGGGCAGCCTATACGCTTGGACTTATGAGACACAATGACGGAAGAGAAAGATTCTAAGGTATCTTTGTTTAATATAGAGTAAATTACAACCAAACAAAACCTTGTACTTTGACATCAGATAGTACTAGGTTCAAATACTAGGTTTATTTATTCTTAGTAAGCAAACAATCCTAAAACCCCAAGCCAGTTACTTATTCAAGAATCAGTTTTCAAATCTATAAAATGGTACTATGGTTTGAATGTGTCCCTCAAAGTTCATGTGTCTTACACTTTGTCCCCGGTGCAACAGTGATGCCAGGTATGATATTTAAGAAGTCACTGGGTCATGAGTTCTGTGCCCTCATGAAGTGATTAATGCCAGTGTCAAGACAGTGGGCTGGTTATCATGGGGTGGATTCCTGATAACAGATAAGTTCTTTCCCCTTCTTTTCTCCCCTACTCCATTGTGAACATGCTCTCTTGCCACTGAATGACACAACAGACTACCCCTGCCAGATGCGCCCTCTCTAACCTTGGACTTCCAGCCTCCAAAAGTGTAAATATTAATAAATCTAAAGTTGAGTGGTACATGCCAGTAATCCTAGCACTTTGGGAAGCTCCCAAGTTTGAGCAGCTTAGTGACTTCTGAGGCTCCATTTCAAAATTTAAAAAAAAGGCTGCAGGTGTAGCTCAGTGCAAAGGCCCTAGGTTCAATCCCTGATCTGAAAAAAAAAAAAAAATCCTCTGCTTTTTATAATTATCCAGTGTCAGGAATTATGTTATAGCAATATGAAATGGACTAAGAGAAATTTAGTACTAGGAAGTAGACTATTGTTATAAAAAATTCCTGAAAATGTGGACATATGTTTGGAACTGGACAACAGGCAGATGCTGGGAATAATTTGTAGGATCAGGCTAGAAAAGGCCTAGATTTCCATAAGAAGAGTATTAAGGGTAATTTTGGTGAGTGCTCAAAGAAAGAGAAGAATTTTTGGAAATGTCTGAAACTCTGTAGATATTACTTAGATGGTCATGATTATCAGAATGTTGGTAGGAGCCTGTAATCTCATAGCGCTCAGGAGCCGAGGAAGGAGAATCAGTGTGAATTCAAGGCCAATCTGGGCTACATAATGAGTTCAAATCCAGCCTGTGTACATATCAAGATCCTGTCTCAAAAAACCAAAACCAAAAAAAAAAAAAACAAAAAGGCCAGTGATTTAGCTCCATGGCACTATGCTTGCCTCATAAGCACAAAGTCCCTAGTTCAATCCCCCGTACCAAAAACAAACCCAAACAAACAAACAAAAAGCCAAAAAAAGAGCCGGGTGTGGTGGCTCATGCCTGTAATCCCAGCACTTGGGAGGCAGAGGCAGGAGGATCGCCATTAATTTGAGGCCAGCCTGAGCTACATAGTGAGTTCAGGGCCAGCCTGAACTATAAAGTGAGACCCTGTCTCAACCCCCTCCCCAAAAAGCCTCCCAAAATGTTGGTAAACAGATAGATGACAAAGGCAATTCTGAAGAGGTCTCAGGTACAAAAAAGGAACAAGGCACTGACAAAAGGAATAAAGGCCATGCTTATGTAGTTGCAAAGAATATGGCAGAGCTCTATCTGTGTCCTAGGACTCTAGGGAAGGTGGAATTTAAGAGCAATGGGCTAGGATACTAGACAGAAGAAACATCTAAGTGGCAAAACATTAGACAAATGGTACACCAACACATACTTCACATAGGCTGGCATGACTGTGTGATGATATCAGTGGCAGGTATAACCCTTACCATAAGAATTTGAGTCCCACCAGTGATATACTTGTCTCTGCATTGCTTTAGGAAAACTTCCCATGTGATTCTTCTAAGATTCTATAAGAACTTGAATTCTCAAGGAATGAGTCAGTTAGATTTTTCATACTTCAAGGACTAATGCAGAAAAATACATCAGAGATTTTAAAGTTTTTAATAACAAGCCTAGGAGGAAAGCCTTACTTGGTAACTTTTCGAAATATTCCACTCTTGTCTCTTCATTCATCTGACAAATATTTACTGAAAACCTATTACGTGTGGCTGTGCTATGTGGATATTATGAGCCATGAATTAGCAAAGTACATTTTGTAGGACAAATCCAGCCTCCTGCTATTTTTATAAATAAAGTTTTATCAGAACATGCCCATTTGTTAATGTTTTATGGTTGTGACAGAAGCCATCTGTGGCCTGAGTACCTTAACACATTTACTATCTTGCCCTTTATAGAAAAAGTTTGCTGATTCCTGTAAGAAGATATGTATATATATATATATATTCCTGTAAGAAGACAGGAAACCATATATATATGTTTTTTAAGGGAGGAGAGTATTAGACATATAAACAAAATTGAATGTCAAGGCAAGTTTATGTATGATTATTAGTCCAAGGTACTCGAGTAATCAAGAATCGATGATTGTGTGCTGGAATGTTTAAAAGAGTGAATACAAAATGTGAGGCTTAAATCTGCAGAGTGGAGAAGATCTGTATAGAGTGAGAAGAAAAAGACTGACAGGAACAGTAATGATGTATGGGACGGGGCGTGACATTCTCTAGATGGCCACCAAATCTCATCATAGCACTGCTGCTCCACACCAGTCCAGCCTGAACTCCTTTAACCTGGATAAGGAGGCCTTCGCTATCTAGCCTTGCTTCCCTCTTCAGCCTTTTCTCTTGCATTTGCTCTAACACACACATGCATACACATACACTGCATTTGATCTAACACACACTCATACACACACTGTATTCCATGTTCCTTGTGTTTTCAGTTACTCAAATCTATCATATTCTCATCCAGACTATTGACTACACTGTTTTCCTGTCTGTTACATATTTTCTTCAATTTGTTACCTAACTTCTCCTCAACCTATGTCACTTGATCATTCAGGTACTCGATTTGTCACTTTCTCTGAGTGACATTCTTTTACTTCTCCAAGGCTGCATTACACACGGTTCTGTGGGCTTCTGTCACAGCGAGTGTTTTGTCACATCTAATCCTCCTTTTGTTGTTGCCATGGTCAATCTCTTTGCCTACATCCTTGATGAAACAAGAAGCTTTTTGAATTCAGAAATGATGACCCAACTCTTATCACAGCACTGTCACACAAAGCCATCTAATACTTTCTTGACTGCGCGAATAGAGTAAAGTGCAAGAAAGGATGTGATGTCCTTTAATATAGTAATATGGCCAATTTGTCCAAGCAGAAATTTTATATTGGGGAGTTGTAGGATCAACAAATAAATTCATTCCATATTGTAGAAGCTTTTAAATACTGAAATTAAGAGATTCACCTTCATCCTGTGATCAGTGAAGAACTATGGAAAGGTTTAACTCCACCAAATGACATGACTAAAATGTTTAATTGGGAGTATTAATTTTTCAGTAGAGTAATTGATAGAGCATATGACTCAGCGATAGCATATAGGAGATTAGACTTCAGTTTCTTCTAACATCAGAGGAAAACCCCTGAGGATGAGTTGATAATTGTGGCTCTTAAGAACATTTAAGATTCTTCAAGCTTCTTACTGGTGAGAAATTAGTCTTATTCTTATTTCTATCCATCCTAGCTGATATATGTCTTACATTTTACTGAGTCCCATAATAGTCACTGAGTGGATGGATGAGGTAGACTGAAAAGGACGGGTGCGCAGGCTTTGGAAAGGAAGATTTGAAAAGACTTGACTTGTTTGGTGCCTCTGGAAAGGTGGAAAATGGTCCTGTTGCTAGGACTGGGGAGTCATGAGGAGGATCCAACTCAGAGTACACATTTTCAGCTTATCTTTTTCCTTGAAGCAGTGGATGAAAAGCAATTTGTTATCACAATACCCTTTTGCCCAAGAAACAATTCATATTGTCCCTCCTCTCCCTGACATATATAGTGGCCAGAAGAGAGTTTTGAGATGGGGGAATGAGTCACCAGTCGTAAAGCCAGGGGACTTTCCTAACAATGGAAGCCTAGCAGCCTCCAAGGCTGAAAACTCACTGCTCTGAAGAGCAAAACAAAGGGCATTGTGACACTCTGGGCCCCTTACTTGTGCTTCAACTCCTCACCTAGTTGAAGGAGATGAAATTCTAATCACCTGTCCTTTAGGTAAATGGAAATAGTAAAAGAAAATAAAAACCATGCTGTTCCTAATAGAATCCTTAGTTTCACTGTTTTTGAGAAAAAAGCATCTTGAGTAAAGAAGTGAAATGTGTTGAAGATGGTTAAATTCCTCTAAAAAGAAGGGGTTCAAATAAAGCCTAGTGAGCTATGTAATCCAAGTTAGAGTTAAGTAAATGGCAATTACCCTCTATACAGCTTTAATCTGAGATTTTTTCCTTCTTTTTTTAAGCATAAAAAAATTGACTATCGCATGTATTTGGCCTAGGGTCTGTGGAGGTTGTGTGGCTTTTGTGAACCACATGCTGCCCACTCAGACTGCCTGCAGGAACTGCGAAAAAGTCTTTCCCAAAGCAAGTCATGGTGATACACACCTGTAATCCCAACACTCTAGGAGGCTAAGGCAGCAGGATTGTAAATTTGAGACAGCCTGGGCACATTAGCTACTTTGTGAGAGCCTGCCTCAAAATAAAAAAATAAAAAGGGTTGGGGAAGTAGTTAAGTGTGAAAGCCCTGGGTTCAAAAGCCCCCATACAAAAAAATAGAAGAAGAAGGAGGAGAAGAAGAAGGGAGAGGGAGGAGGAGGAAGAGAAGGAGTAAAAGAAAGGAGGAGGAGGAGGAAGAGGAGGAAGAAGGCCTTTCAAACGAACTTGCCAGGCCACTCTCCTATCCACAGACTTACGGCTGTGATTGTTCATTCAGTATGCATAGAGGTTAACTTCTTGGTTTTTTTGTTTTCTTTATGTTTTATGGATGTCTCACTATATGTAGCCCAGGCTAACCTTAAACTTGTGGTGTTTTTTTCTGCCTCAGCTTCTTGAGTGTTGGGATTACAGGCATGCATCACCATGCCCAATAGGCTTACTTCTTGCACAGCATGGTGCTGTCTTCAGGAGGTAGGAGGGAAAGATAAACGCTACTATAGATCAAATATTCCCAAATTCTATTCTGACCCACAAAGTGTATTACCTGAGAAGGCAAAGAGCATAACATTTTAACCAAACATATGAGGTGCCTCCAAAATATTACACTATCATTTTTCCATGTGTTGGAAAATCAAGAAATGATTCAAGTTTGTGGGGCAGTAGCAAAGCCATTATGGAGGAGAGAGCTGAGCTGTATTCTTCTTGTTATTATGCAAACCTGGAATAAGTCTTAGCTAAAAAGATTCTCATTGAGTCACCAGGAGATAAAAGCAATTAAGAAATAGATTTCCAGGCTTGTACAACCAACACTTGGTGTGTAGACTTCCTCTGAATGGCCAATTCTGATATTGCACTGTGGCTTCAGCTTACCAATGTAACCTCTACTGTTTTGTTTGTTTGTTTTTTGTTTTTGAGACAGGGTCTCACCATGTAGTCCAGGCTGGCCTTAAACTCACTAGATAGCCCAGGCTGGCCTCAAACTCACAGCAATCCTCCTGCCTCAGCCTCCCAAATTCTGGGAATACAGGCGTGCACCACCATGACCAGCTTTCCTTTACTGGTCTAAGACTTTAAACTTACTGAACTATGTTAGAACTGGTGTGGGTTTTTTATTTTTATTGTGAATGATTAATTAAGTATCTGGATAACTAGCCAGCAAATGCAAGCCAGTGCATCTTAGAATTCTGGACTTTCAAGATGCTTCAACAAAAATCCAGTAGAAAACTGAACATGCTGGACCTGATGGGTAGCCTCAGTGCTGAGACTCTAAAATCAGATAGGGAGTTCAAAGGCTGCCACTTCTCTCCTGTGCAGGGCCCGTCAGGGAGGAAGCACACTGAGGCGGAATGTGGGGAATGCTCCTAGCCCCTCCTCACACAGGGGAAAGACACATTCAGGTAAAAAACTGCAAGGTTGCTTATCTCCTACTCTAATCTAGAAGTCATGAGAAATTAAAACTCTGGTGCAAGCTTGCTGACATCATGGTTGCTGTAGGTGCAAGGGAGAGCAATTAAGACCTGCCACTTGAAACGTAGGACAGCTGTCTAAAAGTAGGAAGAAAAGGCTTCCAGTATGCATCTACGCCTTGTGGTCTGAAGCAGGAAGAGTGATTGGAGTGGTTTTAGATGCAAAAATACTTCCTCAAGGACAGGCACCACCAGGCATTTTGCTCACATATGAACTCCTTCTGATTTCTTAGTCTTCTCAGCCTGTGCAATCTCCTTATCTTGAGCAGGTTGCTTCTAAATTATACAGTAAGACAATACTAAAGAGGTGCCACTTCCATTACTACCTTACAAAAGTTGGTAGCTTCCCTGCTAGAAACCTTCTTGGCCTGAGTGCTTCAATGAAGCAGGCTGTGATGTTGGAAAAGCTCGCATGGCAAGGAGCTGAGGGTGTCCTCCAGAGGAGCTGAGGTTCAACAATCCACAAGGAATTCTGCAATCCACCAGAGGAGTTTGGGAGTGGACTCTTCCCCAGTTGGCCTCTGATGAGATCCCAGCACCAATCCCAGCCACATAACAGACACCAAGGCAAAGGACTCTAAACAAGGCCATGCCCAGATATTTGGCCCTCACACATTAAGAGATAACCAATGTGTATAGTTTTAAGTCTGTCAGGTTTGACCTGGTTGTGAACTGGTTAACGAATATGCTCTTTAATCTCAGCTACAGCTGACAAAAAAACACAACAATACAGGCAGACGATGCAGGTACTGTCTCCGCCCGACAAAAGACATGCCATCTTGGAGCAGAGAGAACACAGAACACAGGACGGGGTGTTCCCAACAAAGAGATAACAATTACAAAGTATAGCATCTTTCCAATGTCAAGTGACCTGAAAATATCCATACATCTGCTTGATCACTGCATGGACCTCGACCACAAATATTTGTTCTGACCCTTATATGTGCCAGCCCTCTCTTCCAATGCCCTATATAGCTTCCTGCCTTTTCTTTGTTCAGTGCTGATCATCTCTTGCTTTCTGTGAGCCCACTGCTACCCAGGTGAATAAAGCCTGTACCTCTTTGCTCTCACTAACCTGCATGGGTGGTCTCATTACTTGCTGTTTGTTACAAAGTCCCTAAATTTTGGGGTTAATTTGTTACACAGCAATAAATAACACAATAAACAAATGAATATGTCCACAAATGGATGAAAGAAACTGAAGGCCTCACCAAAAGAAGGGGGACTTGAGACTGGAGAAAGCAAGCAAAGGTTTTAGGACAAATACAATCGTTAATCCTTTGTGTCTGAAGATGTTTCTCCCAGCTACAGAATCTAGAAGTATGGTTGAGAGGAAAACTCCTCTCAGAGTTTTAGGAATCAACTTTATCAGGTCACTGGACATTTTATATTTCTGGGCACAATTATATTTCATGAGAATTTGTTTTTGTAGATGAATATCAAAGGTATATCCTTTTTTTTTTTTTTTTTTTTGT
>NW_022900926.1:43311912-43361441 GCF_012274545.1 Fukomys damarensis
TGGTACCAGGTCAAACTCAGGAGGCAGGCAGTGGAACCACTGAGCTAAATCCCCGACACTCAAAAATATATCCTTGATGATGCCAATTTGGATCTGATTTACAATTTGGCAAATGCACAGTCTGGCTTTGGTGACCTTTATTTTGAATGGTCTGTATTTTAATTTTGATCCAAGTGGCCCTTGCCTTGAATCTCATCTCACATGCATTTAGCTGCAGAATAGTCTCAGGTTAAATTAATCTAATTACTTTGAGAATGGAAACAGCATTAGTGAGTTGGAGTGGGTTGGTGGGCTTTGATTGTGTCAATAGTCTAAATATAAACACCTACTTTATAAATAGCTCTCATAATTAAAAATGTCTCAGTGCATTTTAAAATGCCAACTCTGTCACCTTTTTCCTAAATTCATTTCCTTGCTTCAGAGTGATAAAAGGGTATAGAAAAATAAGGATGTACTTCAGAATGCATTCATGTTCCAACATTCGGTTTCAATGGATGCCTACAAAAAAAGTTACTTTCCCATCTTCTTGGGTCTTGCATTTTTCCTGCCCAGTTACACATGGTAAATGCAATTGTTGATGGAGTTTCTCCTGGGTAAAGCTATTTAAATATGAATTGCTTTATCCCAGTGTTATTGTAAGCTGCCCACAAAGGTGGGCTAGGAAAGCAGGGCGCCTGCTCTGTACCTGCCATTTGTCTGCCTGCCATTCCTCGTGAGACCTTGAACACTCAGTTACCTTAGCCTGCTGCACTGAGTCAAGCAGTGCTGGGGTTAGGTGTGGTAGAGCACACCTGTAATCCCAGCACTGGGGAGGCCAAGGCAAGAGGAATTGCTGCAAGTTTGAGGCCAGCCTGGGCTACATAGTGAGACTCAGTCTCAAAATATATACATAATAAATAAATAAATAGTGCTGGAGATAAAGTGCTCAGTGTTTCTCAGTCCCTGACTCTCTTCTCTGCTTCCACAAAATGGGACTGAGGGAGAGGGACATGTTAACTACTTGAATCACCATGAAATTAAGAGTAAAGGGGTTCTGGGACTCAGTAAAGGCCCTGAGTGCTTTGGTTCATCCTCCCACGACCCTGCCTTCTACTGTTGCCCAGTTAATCTGGGACTGCTCTCCCCATTGATCCTTGCAACTAAGTTAGCTACACAGCTGCTCCGACAACGGGCCTCTTTCCAGGATTCAGAGGCAAGGCCTGGTGCTCTGCTCCTCCAGGCCTCCGGCTAGTGTTAAACCATCCTCCTCATGGCCCCTGTGGTAGGGTCATTTCCTTCATCACAGTGGCCCACTCCCTTCTCAGTTGCTTTCTCTCTCTTGCCTCAAGAGGGAACATCTGGACTCCCTCCCTATATTATAGTAACTGACATAGTCACTGTGACCCCAGATTCCTCAGAAATGGCCCTCTTGTTGCAGGACTAGTATGATCTCCTCCCAGAGTCCAAGAACAAACTAGAAAAAACAAAATGTCTCTGCTGTGGGCATTCCTCTCCACATTCCTCAGATTTCCCCCAAAATGCAGAGATGAGGAATCACAGAATTTACTTCCAGCCTCATGTGACATTCCCCAGGTCCACTGTCCATTCAGGTGGGAGGGAACCTTTCATTCCCCTTTCTGAATACCTGAAACTTCCCTATGTCAAAACCCCTCCTTGCCCGCTCATCTCCAGGTTGAGGCTCAATGACAGACAGAGACAGCATGTGGGAAAGACCTACTCACCCATACAGGAGCGACATCAGGAGGCATTTCTAAAATAGTATGCCTCTTCTTTAAGCCAACAGGAAATATATCATCTGGTTCAGGATGAAAAATTCTAACTTGATTTGGATCCAAATGCAGTTAGGAATTTATTAGATGCCAAATATCTGTCAGCCTTTAAAAACAAGGAGTTTTCTGCTAGGTACTATATGTTTCATATGTTTCCATTTATATAACACTCGGGGAAAGACAAAGATACAGGGGCCAAAAAGAGCTCTGAGGTTTGGCTGTGGGTGGAGGGCAGGTGTGATGACAAAGGAGCAGAGAGAAACGCTTGAGGATGGCAGAACTGCTCTTCACAGTGGTCCAGTGGAGGTTGTATGACTGTGCAGGTTGAGCATCCCCAACCCGAAAATCCAAAATGTTCTGAAATCCAAACTTTTTTAGTGTGACAGAACAGTTCCCATTTCCAGATTAGGAACATTCAGCCAGCAAATTCCGTGTGAATTTTTCAAAATCTTAAAATTCCAAAATCTAAATGCTTCTGGTCCCAAGCATTTCAGATGAAGGATAGTTGACCTGTATATGTTAAAACTCATAGAACTGTGCAATAAAATGACTGGATTTATTCCTATGTAAATCAACTCAACAAAATTGACTTTTATTTTAAAAGAATGATAGGCTTTCATATTCATTTGTTGAGCACTTACAAAATAATGCACTGCTGAGCATGGTGACGCACACCTGTGATCTCAGCACTAAGGAGGCTAAGGCAGGAGGATTGCCATGAATTCGAGGTCAGCCTGGGCTACATAGTGAGACCCTGTCTCAAAAAAACAATAAAGAAAAGCACTGTTCTAACCACTGTTAGTGCATTTAATCCTCACAATAACTCTACTTAGTTATTAGAATGTACTATTATTATTACCATTTCCACCTTTTAGATAAGGGACTTGAGATCCAGAGAAGTTAAGTAACTTGCCCAGGATCACACAGCAGGTACAGCTAGAATTAGGACCCAGGTATGTCTGATGTCAAAGTCTACGGGTTAACCACTATGTTATATGATCTCTCTAGATAAACGAGTAACATTTGTTTGCCCTCTTCAGAGTCTTTACTTCAATCACATCTACTCTCATATTAGAAAATAACAGTACACAGTGCACCATAGCACACACTCATCCTGGGAACATTTTCTCCAGTTACCCTAATCTAACATCCTCAGACCAAAAACCCCTTTGTCAGTAGTTTTATGGGGTCTAAAAGTGAGTCAGAGCTGGTGACTGTTGGTTAGGAAGATCTTTCAGAGATTTCTAGGGGACTGTGCAGCCCACCACACCTGACTTCCTGACCAGGACCCCAATTTACACTCCACAGTGGGGGCTTGCAGTTCTGACCAGATACCACAGTAGCCTTGCACAGCAAAATGAAAACATCAGCTTCTTTCCCTGTGAGCAGAGGGCTCCCTTTTCCCCAGTCCAAGAACTGCCAATCCTACTGCTGCAGGTAGCCACAGAGTGAAGCCTAATCATTAGTGGCAGATCTTGGATCCACCTGCGACAGGATGTGGCGGAGACTTCCCAGCTGCTTTTCCCTATGACAGACTGCTTTCCGTACTCCATCACAGAGCGCTCCCTTGCAGGACAGTGGTGATGTCACCAGGCTGGGGCTGAGCATCCCTGAGGCTGAAATAAGGCACCACCCCACCATTTAAAAATAAGTTTGCGGGTTCACTGACTCCCATCGTGGAAAAAGAATTTTCTGGATCTGTAAGAACTGTGAGAAGAGTTTATTAGAGGGAGAGTTAGGACACACTCAAGAGTGGAGTATGGACGTTCAGAGAGAGGACATGTGCCCAGAGCTAGGCACATTTAAGGGTGTCTTCAAGATGGGAGATCTAGGACATGCGTCCTCACTGTCAGGTTATGTGCACACCATCTATACGTGTTTGACATTGAAAATGACAGGTTAGGAGCCCAGATTTACAGGCTTATTGTAAAAAAGACTTTCAGGGTTTTTTGGGGTTTTTTTAGAGAGTTTCCAGGAAAAGAAAAAAGGCTTGAGTAACTTTTATGTCCTGAAGCAGTTTTTCTTAAAAGCACTATTTTATTTATTTATTTTTCCCATTAAATTTATTGGTACAATTTCTAAAATAGCATGTCTCTTCTTTAAGCCAACAGGAAATATATCATCCTTGTCTTGTTCCTGATTTTAGTGTGAAGCTTTTCAGTTTTTGGCCATTTAATATGATGTTGGCGGTTGGTTTTTCATATATAGCTTTTATGAAGTTGAGATAAAGACCATCTATTCCAGTTTTCTGCAGGTTTTTTTTTTCATGAATGGGTGTTGAGTTTTGTTAAATGCTTTTTCTGCATCTGCTGAGGTGATCATATGGATTTATAATTGGCTCTGTTAATATAATGTGTTACATTTATTGATTTATGTATGTTGAACCATCCTTGCATCCTTGAGATAAGTCTGACTTGGTCAGGGTATATGATCTTCTTGATGACTCCCTATATTCTATTTGCCAGTATCTTATTGAGGATTTTTTTCATTGAGTTTATTTGTACTTTTTAAGTATATAGTACAATTCCATTCATTGCTGGGATCTTGTGCCTTTACATGAAAGATCTTAGTTCTAATTTTTTCCCCCATACCCATGCCCTCCCCCTTCATCCCCTCCACCTTATCATATTTACAAAGACTTTGTTTCCATTTTTTACTTTTCTCATATTTTTTTCTTTTCCCTTCTTTCCTTTCCCCTACCCTTCCCACTTTCGCTACACCTTTAGCCCTTTTCTTCCTATTTCACAATATCAGTATACAATTTGGATCTTATTTACACTTTTTGTTTTTCACATCAGAGAAACTATTTGGTATTTACAAATGTGTGTTTAATTTATTTCTCTTAAGAGTGTGACCTCAATATGCATCCATTTTTCTATGAATGACTCTACTTTCTCATTCTTTGTGGCTGAGTAGTACTCCATTTTATAGAAAAACCACATCTTCTTTAACCAGTCTCCAACTGATGGGCAATAGAGCTGTTTCCAAGTTTTAGCTATTACAGATTGTGCCACTATAACTTGGGTGTGCATATATAACCGTGGTATGATTCTTTTAATTCTTTTGGAAAGATACCCAGCAGAGGGATAGCTGGGTCAAATGGAACCACTAATCCTAGTTATTTGAGGTATCTCCTTATTGATTTCCACAGTGGTTTCACCCTTCTCTGCACTCCCACCAACAATGGAGAAGAGTTCCTTTCTCCCCACAACCCCACCAGCATTTGTTATTGGTTGATTTCTTGATAGCCGACAATATTTCTGTGGTGAGGTAGAATCTCAGTGTCATTTTCATCTGCATTGCTCAGATGACCAGTGATGTTGAACATTTTTTCATATATTTATTTGCTGCTTTTACTGCTTTGTCTGAGAAATGTCTGTTCATGTCAAGTGCCCATTTTTGAACTGGGTCTATATTTGGGGAGCCTGATTTTTTCCATATATTCTAGATAATAGTCCTTTGTCTGAAGAGCAGCTGGTAAAAATTTTTTTCCACATTGTAGGTTGTCTCTTAGCTCTGTTGGTGATTTCTTTTGCAGTGAAGATTTTTAAAAAGAAGAGATCCCAGGTTTTGATTCTTTGTGCTAGTTCCCATGCTACTGAGGATTTGTTCATAAAGTCTTTTCCTATGCCAATGTCTTTGAGAGTTCTGCCTAATTTATCTTCAAGCAAGTTTAGAGTTTCTGTTTTAATATTTAGATCTTTAACCCACTTTGATTTTAGTTTAGTGCATGGTGAAAAATAAGGGTCTAGTTTTAATCTTTGGCAAGTTGAAATCTAGTTTTTCCCACACCATGTATTAAAGAGGCTATCTTTTCTCCACTGAGGATGGTTGGCTGCTTTTTCAAAGATGAGGCAGCTGAGTACATCTGGAGTTGTTTCTGTATCTTCCAATCTATTCCATGATCCTCAGGTCTTTTTCTTTGCCAATTTCATGCTGTTTTTATCACAGTGGCTTTGTAGTATAGTTGCAAGTTGGGGATTGTGATACCCCCTGTCATGTCTGTGTTGCCTAGAATTGCTTTTGCTATTGTAGGACTCTTCTGGTTTCAAATGAATTTTGGATTGTTTTGTCTAGTTCTGTGAAATATACTGTTGGAATTTAAATTGGGATTGCATTAAATCTGTACAGCAGTTTTGGAAGTATAGCCATTTTCACTATGTTGATTCTTCCTACCCAGGGGCAAAGGATACCTTTCCATTTTCTTATATCTTCTTCAGTCTCTTTTTTCAGAGTTCTATAGTTTTCGGTGTAGAGGTCTTTTGCTTCCTTTGTTAGACTGATTCCTAGATACTTCATTTCATGGGGGTTGCTATTGTGAAAGGAATCGTTTCATTAATTTCTCTCTCAATAAGTCTATTATTTGTGTACAAGAAGGCTATTGATTTTTGAGTGTTGACCTTGTATCCAGCTACTCTGCTGAAAGTGTCAGAAGTCTAGAAGTCTTTTGGCAGAGTTTTTTGGGTCTTCATTGTAGAGTATTATATCATCAGCAAATAATGACAGTTTAACTTCTTCCTTTCCTATCTTTACTCCTTTTATTTCTTTCTCTTATCTAATTGCTGTGGCTAATGTTTCCAGAACTCTATTGAACAGGAGTGGTGATAGTGGACATCCTTGTCTTGTTCCTGATTTTAGTGTGAAGGTTTTCAGTTTTGGGCCATTTAATATGATGTTGGCTGTTAGTTTTTCATAGATGACCTTTATCAAGTTGAGATAAAGACCATCTATTCCAATTTTCTGCAGGTTTTTTTTTTTTTTTCATGACTGGATGTTGAGTTTTTCAGCATCTTTTGAGATGATCACATGGTTTTTGTCCTTGACTCTGTTAATATAGTGTATTACATTTATTGATTTATATATGTTGAACCATCCTTGCATCCCTGAGGTAAGTCTGACTTGGTCAGGGTATATGATCTTCTTCATGACTCTCTGTATTTTGTTTGTCAGTATCTTATTGAGGATTTTTGCATATATGTTCATTAGGGAGATTAGCCTGTAGTTCTCTTTTTTGGTTGGGTCTTTCCCTGGTGTTGGAATCAGAGCAATACTTGCTTCCAGGAGTGAATTTGGAAGTACTGCTTTCCTTTCAATGTCATTGAAAAATTTAAAGATTAGTGGTAATAGTTCTTCTCTAATTGTCTTGTAGAATTCAGGTATGAAGCCATCAGGACCTGGGATTTTCTTTGTTGTTACATTTTTAATTACATTTTCAATTTCATTTATTGTAATTGAGATGTTTAGAATTGTTATACCTTCTTCATTCAACATTGATAATTCATATGTATCTAGAAATCTATTTCTTTCTTTTCTTTTTTTTTTTGTATCAGTGATCAAACTCAGGATCTTACGCTTGTGTAGCAGGAACTGGAACCACTAAGCTAAATCCCCAGCCCTGTCCATTTCTTCTTTGTTTTTCATTTTATTAGAGTACAGGTTCTTGAAGTAGGTATTGATGCTCTTCTGGATTTCTGCTGGATCTGTTGTGACTTCACCTTTTTCATTCTAAATTTCATGGATCTGAGCCTTTTCTTTCCTTTTTTTTTTAAAGATTGGCTAAGGGTTTATCAATTTTATTTATTCTTTCAAAAAACTAACTCTTCAATTTGTTGATTTTTTTTGTTTTGTTCGCTTTGGGTTTCTCTTGCTCTTCTTTTTCTAGGAGCTTAAGACTCACCATTAGGTTGTTTGAGCTTGCTCTGTTTACCTAGTGTAGGCATTCACTGATATGAATTTCCTATGTAGAACTGCTTTCATTGTATCCCATAAATTCCTTTATGTTGCATTGGCATTTTCATTAAATTGCAAAATCTAACTTCCTCCTCCTCTTCTTCTTCTTCTCCTTCTCCTCCTCCTCCTCCTCCTCCTCCTCCTCCTCCTCCTTCTTCTTCTTCTTCGATTGAACTCAGGTCCTTGTGCTTGCAAGGCAGGCCACCAAACCACTGAACTAAATCCCCAGCCCTAAGTGTGTTTCTTGTATACAACATATTGTTGGATTTTGCTTCTTCTTTTTTTTTTTTTTTTTTTTTTGCACTGGGGATCAAATTTGGGACCATGCACTTGCAAGTGAATTTTGCTTCTTAATCCATGTTCCAGCCTATTTCTTTTGATTGGTGAATTGAGGCCATTAATACTGATGGCTATAACTGATATGTATTGACTTATTGTCATGTTATTTTCCTGCTGTTGGCTCTTTTTACTTTTCCCCTCCTCCCTCTAATTTCTTGCCTTGCCTGATGAAATATTTTGGATTTGCTCTGTTGGGCCTCATAGAGTTGTGACCTTAATTTTTTTTCAGAATATTTTAAAAAATTTTTAGAGTGCTGCTCTGTTATTCATTAACTTTCTCAGGTGTTCTTTTCATGTAAAAATCTTATTTCCCCATCAGTTTTGAAAGATAGTTTTGCAGGATACATCAGTCTAGGTTGCAGGTAGTTTTCTTTTAAGGCTTGAAATACCTTGCTTCAGGCTCTTCTTGACTTGAGGGTTTGTGTTGAAAAGTCTGCTGGGATTCTGATGGGTTTTCCTTTGGATGTGATTTGTTTCTTTTCTCTAACTGCTTGTAGTATTTTGTTCTGTTGGGTTTCTGGGATCTTCACTATTATATGTCTAGGTGTAAATTTTGTTTGTTTGATCATGACTATTTGGAGTCCTATTTGCCTCACGTATCTGTTTGCCAAGTTCTTTTGCTCTATTTGGGAAGTTTTCTATCATTAATTCTGTGAACAGTTTTTTTTTTAATGTCATGTGTGCTTTCTCCTGCTTTTTTGTGGACTCCTATCAATCTTATATTATTCTTTTTTATTTTTTAACCTTATTAGTTTATTGGTACTTTTTAAGTATACAGTACAGTTACATTCATCATTGGGATCTTGTACCCTTACAGAACAGATCTTGGTTCTCATTTTTCCCCCATACCCCTGCCTTCCCTTCACCCACTCCACCCCAATCTTATGTTCTTCTTTGAGTCATCTAGGAGCTGTTGGATTGGTTTCTCATGGTCCCTTACTGTTTTTAAGAGATCTCCATTTTCATGATCACTGACCACCATCCTACTATATCTGATATTCTGTCTTCAGATTGGCTCAGTCTTCTGTGTATATTTTCCACAGAGGTTCTTAATCTCCTGGATATCCCTTTGAATCTGTCTCATGGATTCCATTTCTTTCCTATCTTGGGCATTCATGGTTTCCATTTCTTTCCTAGGCTGGGCACTCATGGCTTCCATCAAGGTCCTGAAGTCATATATTTTTTAATCTGTTTCTCTTCTAGAAACTCTAATCCTGTTTTTTATTCTGCTCACCATCTCTGTAGTTGTCTGGGAAATTATTTGTTTTGAATTTCTCTAAAGCTTCATTCATCTGATTTGTTACTTCCTGTGCTATCAGTTCAGGGTGCCCCCCCTGCAAAGCACAATTTTAAAATCTCAATTTCTTTATCTTCTTTCCACCTTATTTGTTCAATACTACCTCAGGCAGGCACAGCAGATGCGAGGAAATGTGGAGGTGGTTCCCACCAACAAAAAGGGCTCCTGAATCCCATATCTGGTCTTTTGGTTCTCCCATAGGCTGCAGAGCTCACTCACCATTACCAACGTGGTCAGGGAGAGCACCTCATTACTACTGTGGTTTTGTGCACATGCTGAATCCACTATGGGGGAAACTGAATTGGTCAAGTCTCAGTTTGTTCATCCAGAGACCTGACATTGGAAGAAGACAAAACAAACATGCCCAACACTAACAATTCATGCTAGAAAATAGCTTTTTGGGTTTTCATTGTATCTGCTTTACTTGGGGAGCAATATGGAATCTGCTGGCCAATCACAGACACACACAGGACCTGAGGAAGGGAATACTGATGCCATCAAGGCCATAGCTCTCCTTGCTTGTCATCAGCCTGAATGGCCTTTTACACTGGGTTACTGCAAGGTTCCTCAAAAGGGAACTTCCCCCTAATTCTTACTTCTAAGGGGCATATTATGCAAGCTAGGACTAGTTGGGTAAGTTGAGATGTTATGTGGAAAGAGGGAGAGATGAGGTAGTTAGAACAAAGTTGTAAATAGGGGGCCTTCCCTGATCTGAAAGAAAACTGCAAGAAGGTGGCCAGAGAGCCAGAGACATCTCCACACTGGAAACGAAGGATCCAAAATACACAGAGATCCAGAAAAGTCAAATTTCGTCTACCAAGATTTGGCATGGAGTAGAACCTAAGCTATTTTAAATGCTATCAGTTGTCTGTTCTTCTTCTCTGTAAAGGAGTTACTTCTCTCTTTTTTTTTTCCCTAAGAAGAAATCATAAGAATATTGGAATGGAAAAGGTAATAATTTTTAAAAATTGTTTTTGGCTGTGTGCTCAGACCATCATGGAAAAATTTATATTCAAAATTGTATTTTAAAAATACTTTGAAAAGCGAGTATCTACTATGTACAGAGCACAGGACTGATAAGGGAGGAGTGTATTTACACAAAGTTATGCTGCCCCAATACTTCTAAAGAAGAATCTTTCTGAAGAAGGGAAATATCATGGGGTGAAAAACTAAATTGTGAAGGTTTTATTTCACCAATTACTGCCATCTTTTCCAAGATCCTTCCCCCAACTTGCCTTTTCTCATCCATAAAATGTAAAAGATCCTGGTTCATTAATTTAGATAGTCTGCTCATTGATTGGTGAACATGGATCAAGATGCCAGACCACCACTCATGCAAAAGGGCCTTGCTCACCATGTAGAAACTAAAATAAATCAGACTTGGGGTCCGCAAGCCATGACAGTGACCTCTGGAGGCAGGGTCGGGGCACCCTTACAGGCCTTCTTTATCTTTCCTTCAATGTCAGATGGTGATTCACCATCTTACTGAATTTGTCTCCTAAAAGCCAGAAGATTCTGATCCTCCTCTGACTCATGAATATCGAGCTATCTGCAGGATGTACTTGTGGGGACAATTAGATGTCAAAGGTTCCACCTGGGTCAGCTTGCATGGCGTGGGGGTGGTGGTGGAAAGGCCTGTGAACATCAACAGTACAGGATGCTGCAAGTTTAGACTTTAAGAAAAATGAGCTGGGCATCATGCCACACGTCTGTAATCCTAGCATGCAGGAGGCTGTGGCAAGAGGATCACAGAGAGTTTGAGGCCAGCCTGGGCTACATAGTGAGTTCAAGGCAGCCTGAACTACATAGTGAGACCTTGTCTCAAAAAAGAAAAGAAAGAAAGAAAGAAAGAAAAAGATATGTAAGTTCACTTGCAGAAAATTTTGGAAATACAGGAAAGCACACACAAAAAAACTTTGTATCTAGTAATGTTTGGGCACATGCATCAATCAAAGCAAACTTTAAGAATGTATGTTTTGATGCTTAAGTAATCCAAAGGAATTGAAATCACTTCATGTATATTATCAGACCATAGTGCCATGAAAGTGAAAATCAATAATAAAATAAACCACAAGAAATTCATAAATATGTGGAAATTAAATAAGCTACTGAATAAACAATGGGTCACAGATAAAATTAAAGAAGAAATTGGATAATTTCTACAATTAAATGATAATGACAATACAACATACTGGAACTTATGGAATACAATGAAAGCAGTCCTATGACAGAAATTTATAGCAATGGAAAAAAAAAGAAATTTATAGCAATGAATACCCACAACAGGAAAACAGAGTGGGCTCAAATAAGCAATTTAATGTTGAACCTCAAGCTTCCAGAAAAAGAAGAGCTAGTCATGCCCAAAGCTCAAACAATGGAGTAATTATAAAAATCAGAGTGGAAATTAATGCACCTAAAAAAATACAAAGAATAAATGAATCGAAGAGTTGGCTCTTTATAAATTAAATAAAACTGACAAACCCTTAGCCAACTTTATCCAAGAAAGGAAAGACTTAAATCCATACTATTAGGAATGAAAAGGGTGAAAGCACAACAGATCCTGCAGAAATCTAAAAGATCATCAATAGCTACTTAGAAAACCTGTATTCTAATAAGATGGAAAACACAGTAGACATAGACAGATTCTGAGATACTTATGAATGACCAAATGAATCATGAAGATATAAAAATTCTAAATAAACCAATATCAATGAAATTGACGATATAATTTTTAAAACCTACCTACAAAGAAAAATCCAGATCCTGACAGATTTACTGCTGAATTCTACAAGAAATTTAGAGAAGATCTAATGTCACTACTTTTCAATGAAACTGAAAGGGAAACAGTATTCCCAAAATCATTCCTGGTAGCAAGAATTATCCTTATACAAAAACTTGAAAAAGACCCAACTAAAAGAAGAGAGCCACAGGTCAATCTGTCTAATGAATATAGACACAAAAATCCTCAATAAGATACTGGCAAACAGAATGCAGAAAATCAAGAATATTATACATTATGACCAAGTGGAATTCATCCCAAGGATGTAGGGATGTTTCAACATTTGCAAATCAATTAATGCACCATATCAACAAAGCCAAAGGCAAAAATCACCTGATCATCTCAGTAGATGCAGAAAAAGCATTTGACAAAGTTCAACATCATTTATGATAAAAAAAACATTTTTACAGAAAACTGGTATGAATAGTCTTCATCTCAGTCTGATTAAAGCCAAGAGGCAACATCATGATAAATGGGCAGAAACTGAAAGCTTTCATTCTAAAATCAAGAACAAAACAAGGATGTCCGCCGGGCGTGGTGGTGCACTCCTGTAATCCCAGCACTCGGGAGGCTGAGGCAGGAGGATCACTGTGAGTTCGAGACCAGCCTGGGCTACATAGTGAGTTCCAGGTCAGTGTCAACTACATAGTAAGGCCCTGTCTCAAAAAACAAACAATAAAAAGACAAGGATATCCACTGTCATCACTTTTACTCAATATAGTTCTGGAAACATTATCCAGAGCAGTTGGACAAGTGAAAGAAATAACAGGAATAAGGATAAGAAAGGAAGGAGTTAAACAATCATTGTCTCTGGATGACATGATACTCTACATAGAAGACCCCAAAAACTGCACCAAAAGACTTTTTAATTTAATAACCAAATTCAATTGCATAGCTGAATACAAAGTCAACACTCAAGGACTGGGGATTTAGTTCAGTGGTGCTACACCTGCCTCCCAAGCACAAAGTCCTGGATTCAATCCCTGGTACAAAAAAAAAAAAAAAAAAAAAGTCAACACTCAAAAATCAATAGCCTTCTTGACAGCTAATATGGGGCAATGAAGTTGAAGATATAATTAAAAACTACTAACAAAGACAAGCCCAGATACTGATGAATTCACTGGTGAATTCTATAAGAAGCTACTGAGTTTGTATACAAATAACAAACTCACTGAGAGAGAAATTAGGAAAACAACACTTTTCCACAACAGCATCAGAAAAAATGAAATACCTAGGAATCAATCTAATGAAGGAAGCAAAAGACCTTTACATGAAAAACTACATGAAAAAGAAGATTGAAGAGGATATCAGAAAATGGAAAAATACCCCATGCTCTTGGGTAGAAAGAACCAACATAGTGAAAATAGCCATACTCCCAAAATTGTATACAGATTTAACACAGTTCCAATCAAAATACCAATAGGATGTCTTATAGAATTAGAGAAAGCAATCCTAAAATTCATTTAGAACCAGAAGAGACTTACAATAATCCTAGGCAACAAAGGCAAGATAGGGAGCATCACAGTCTCTGACTTGAAATAATACTACACAGCTATTGCGATAAAAACAGCATGGTACTGGCAAAAAATAAAAACAAAAACAAAACCCCAAAAACAAACAAAAACTGACCTGAGGATCAGTGGAACAGATTAGAAGGTACAGAAACAACTCCAGACACACTCAGCCACTGTATCTTTGGCAAAGGCACCAAATACCTGCACTGGAAGAAAGACAACCTCTTTAATAAATGATACGGAATACTGAAGATGGAAACTATACCCATATCTTTCACCATGCACTAACTGAAAATCAAAATGGATCAAAGATCTAAATATTAAAATGGAAACACTAAATTTGATGGAAGATAGGATAGGTAGGACTCTTGAAGACATTGATATAGTCAAAGACTTTATGAACAAAATCCCAGTCACACAGGAAATATCAGAAAGAACCAATAACTTGGATCTCATCTCATTAAAAAGCTTTTGCACAGCAAGAAAAACCACAACAGAATAAAGAGATAACTCACAGGGTGGGATTTTTTTTTTTACCAGCTATTCATTAGACAAAGGATTACTACCTAGAATATATAAAGAATTTTTAAAAATCAGACCCCCTAAATTTAAAGATCTAATCTAAAAAATGGCATCTGAGATGAATAGACACTTCTTGGATGAAGAAATTGAAACAGCAATAAATACATGAAAAAATGTTCAACATCACTGGTCATGCAAGAGACACAAGTTACACTGAGATTCCATCTTACTCCAATTTTAGTATATGTGCTGCCGAAGTGAGCACCATCTTACTCCAGAAAGAATGATTATTATCAAGAAATCAACCAATAACAAATGCTGGAGGGGATGCATGGGAAAAAGGTTGGTGGGGAGTATGGACTGGTACAACCACTGTGGAAGTAAGTGTGGAGATTCTTCAAAAAACTAGAACTAGAGGTTTCATTTGATTCAACTATTGCCTTTCTTGGTATCTCCCTGAAAGAATTAAAAGCACCATACCACAGCGATAAATGTACACCCATGTTTATAGCAGCACAGTTTATAATAGCTAAATATTGGAAACAGCCCAAAGGCTCACCAGCTGCTGAATTGTAAGGAAGATGTGGGTTTTTTTTAATACAACGAAGTACTACTCTGCCATAAAGAAGGTTGGGCTTCAGACGTTTATTAATGGATGGGCCTTGAGAGAACACTCTTAAGCAAAATAAATCAGACACACGTTTAAATACCACATTGTTTCTCTGGTGTGTGAAACCAAAAGTGGAAATAAAGACTAAAATATATAATAGGTATTGGGAAATGGGAAGAAAATATTCAAATGGGAATGGGAACAAGGGAGGAAGGAGTGAGAAAGGAAGGAAAGCATAAGAAAAAAAAGTGAAAATAGAAGAAAAAAATGGAAACCGTACTTTTGCTATAGGGAGGGGAGGAAGTTTGAGGTGAGAGAAGGAATGAGAAAAAGAGGAAGGAAGTATCGCGTACAGGTACAAATTCCCTGTGATGAGTGTTATTATTATGTATGCCTATAAAATGTACCAATAAACATTTTGCTATTTAAAAAGTGTGTGTTTTGGACAAAAAAGAGGCAGTATGTACAAAGCCTATTTCTACTTGTTTCTCCTTTCTTCTTGTAAAATTTGTTGCCCTATTTTCTGATTCCTTCACTCTGAGGCTGGGGGTGTGTGGGAGAGTTGGAATCCTTAATGCAAGATCCCGGCTCAGAGTCTCTTCCCAACTATATGGGATCAGATAAGACATATTCAAGAAATGCAGTTTCCCCATTTGTGTCTTCTGTTATGGTTTGGGTTTGGACAGTTGAAGAGAATGCTAAGAAAAATACAGTCTTTCTTCATCCAGAGTGGCAGAAACCTTTCAGAACCGCATATCCTCATTTCCGACCCAGCCACATTGATTATGAATCTGTGTTTTATGGAATCCCCAGATGCTCTCAAAGGGTGCCTCTTCCCTTTGAGAAGTATAGGCCTATGGAGCCCCTTCCTGGCCTTCCTCAGGGCTATGGATTGTCAGAATTCGCACCTCCTTATTGCTGAAACTAGCAATAAAAGTTCCACCTCAGTGGCAGTGAACAGTTTTTGCTGGGGCCACAGACCCAGGTTCTTTTGGGAAACCTTCTAAATCCCTGAGAGTGTTAGGGAGTGTCCAAGAGAAATCAAGGAAAGAAACTAACTCTTTTATTTTGCCGCCCCATCAAAGTCCATTCCAGGATCAGAGCTGGTGTGTTTGCAGGCCTCTTCAGCCATAGTAAATCATTCACCCAGTGGGGAACAGGAGGGAGATTCGCAAAAGAATTCTTTAAAGTCTGCTGGGAAAGAGCCATCGGGCCCATCACCTCCTCTCCACCATACCTGCTTTTAGTTTCGGCCGCAAATGATTCCTTTATCCCCTACTCTTCCACCAGGGGGCCACAGAGGGCCCAGGCATGCCATTTGTGACCACCCTGAGTGGGGTGAGCAGAGATCAAGGACCTTGAGCACATTTGCTAGAGAGAGGGAAATTACAGAAGCCAAAACAATCCTAACTGTCCAAGCTCCTGTATATTCCTCAGGATGTGTATCTGAGAGGGAAGGGCTCACAAGGGTAGTTTTTCTTAGGGCTTCACTTGGAATCTGAACCCAGGCAGCCATCTGAAGCCCTCTGCAGAGAGCAGCATCCCCCTCCCAACACTAGCTGCTCCTAGGGGCAGTGCCACTTTTCTCTCCCCAAGCTCTGAATTAAATGGAATCCTTTATTGTAAGCCAGCTGATCCAGATCGGGCTCAGGCCTCCAAAAGCTCTGAACAAAGGAAAGGTAGTTTGTAGGGTCCTTTAAAGGGCTCTTCTATTTGGGGAGGACTCAGGGAGTGGGGGAGCACGTCCGAACTTCTCAGGAGCAGGACTTTGCTAAGTCAGTGGGGGTCAGGGGCAGTTTCACAAAGTTTAGTTAAAACAAAGTATCACATAGGTGCAGGAGTCTTCTGTTTACGAGGTAGCAAAGATAACACAGTTGCAGACTCAGGATGCAGCAGTCTCTTATGCATTAACTGAGAGGACTCCCAAAGGGAAAGGGAAAGGGAAAGGCGGCCACCTGGAATTGCTCAACTTTACACAAATGGAGTCAGGTACGCAAATGGAGTCAGGTTGGCTATCACAATAAAAAGAGGGAAATGTGGACATAGCCACGCATGAAGAGAAGAAATTGTGAAGACACCAGGAGGAGCCATGGGAAGATGGGGCACTGCAGTGATCACCTCCTAGCCAAGAACACTAAGGCTACCAGAAAGTAGGAGCAGTGTGGAAGAGATCATTTCCCAGCCCTTCAGAGAGAGAAGGCCCAGCTGGCACCTCAATTTTGGATGTCCAGCCTCCAGGACTATGACACAATACATTTCTGTGGTCCTTAACCACCAGCTTACTGTGCTTTGTTATGTGAACCTTAAAAATGAATGCACTAAGACAATGAAAGGTGGTGGTGAGGGAAGAGAGGGTGAGTGTGATAACCAGATTTTTCCGTGTGTGTGTGTGTGTGTGTGTGTGTGTGTGTGTGTGTGTATCTTGATTGTGTGAAAGCCCATCCATGGGTTTGCAATGCCTGAAGCACTTTCCTCTACAAAGTCACATAAGCTAAATCATATCTGACCTCCACTGAAAAAGGTAGAAAAGAGGAATCTTCTCTGAGATCGCGTACTCTTATAATCAAATCTGAGCCCTCTGTTCCACAGCAAAGAAAGCAAGCAACAGGGAAACAGTTTCACCAGTGAGGAATGGAAATGAGCCTGGAAAGCTAAGTGTGGTGATACATGCCTGAATCCCAGCACTCTGAGAGACTGAAGCTGGAGGGTGACAAGTTCAAACCCAGCTGGAGA
Source organism: Fukomys damarensis (assembly GCF_012274545.1). Classification (NCBI taxonomy): domain Eukaryota; kingdom Metazoa; phylum Chordata; class Mammalia; order Rodentia; family Bathyergidae; genus Fukomys; species Fukomys damarensis. The sequence goes on from NW_022900926.1 coordinate 43,329,206, forward strand.
AACTTATCAAGATCTTGTTTCAAATTAAAATGAATGTTTAAAAGGATTAGGCATGTAGCTCAGTGTGAAGGCCCTGGGTTCAATCCCCAGTATCTCAAAAAAGGAGGGAAGGGAGGAAGGCAGAAGGAGGAAAGGAAGGAAGAAATGGAGAAAGAGCTCAACCACCCTGAGGCTTGTTTTTGATTGGCAAACTTTTTATTCTTCCTGTGACCCCTAATTTCACAAGATTTCATTCTGGTTCCTTCTTTTTCTCTAAGCTTTGGTTGAAATATGGAGAAGTGTACACAGACCTGTAGTGGACAGCTCAGTGTGCCCATGTCCATGTGAGCAGTACGCAGACCAAGAATTACTGTATCACTAGTCCTCCAGCTCCTCCCAGACACTAACCAACAAAGAAGCCACTATCCTGACTTCTAACATTGAAGATTGCTTTTGCCTGTTTTGGAGCTTCCTATAAATGGGATTTCACAGTACTCTTTTGTGTCTGACTTCTTTGCTTCACATTATGTTTGTGAGATTTGTCTGTGTTGCATATCGAGTGGTTCATTCTCACTGTGCAATACAGTATTCTACAGTTCTGCTCTTCTGAGCCAAAAAAAGATGTACAGAAGTGTCCTTAAGGGGGGGGGCAACCAAGTTGTTGAAACACACTCACAAAGTTAGTTGAATTATAAGTTGGATCCTATTTATTAGCCATCTACTAAAAACCGCTCTCCCCAGATCACTCCCGTATTCTTCCTATTTCCTTGGGCTCCTGCAGCCGAGTCATACTAGATGGCAAGGGACTGGAGGTTGACTAGCTGTGTTCCACATGGGTGAGCCTATCTGGATTGCAGGCTGACTCGAGCCTAGATTGTCTCCCATTTGGCCAGTAGGATTCTGACATCTTCAGCAGCATTGTGGACACCTTCATCCACAGCCAGAGAAGCTCCTTCCTACATTGGAAGTTTTGGAGTTATTCCCCTTGTCCCTTATTACAGGTGTCAGAGTTTGCCTTCAGATAAGGCTAGGGTGACCCCGGTCAGTGAGAGATAGTGCTACTGGCCACTAAGATCCATACCCTTAGATTCAGCTGCTTGCCACCAACCAAATCAAAGGAGGCCACATATTTGTGTAAAAAGAAAGAGGTATTTATGTATTCAAAAGTAGCTCCAAGGAGATGGAGGTTCTTATTTGCTCCCAATCCTCATCTCATCAGGTACAAAAGCATTGGGGTCTTTAACAACAGACATTTTTAGGCTAGTTCTACCCTTTTACTGAACCCAGACCTCTCTCTCCATTGCCTAAAGGAATGAAACTGGGCTTGACCTCCCGGTGCCAGGAGCTCATATTCTGCCCATTCCTCTGGGTGGAGGAGAGGTTGGGGAGCCATTTATGCTCCAGGCCTGAAGAAGTGTGGAAGCCACTTGACTCCAAAGGGGAAAAAAAAATCTAGCTTTAAAATTTCCATTTTGCAGTGCCAGTTCCAGTAGGGTGGATTCTGCAGAAGAGGCTGGTCCTCTGCTGTGTGCCTTCCTCCCCTGGCAACCGCTGTTGTGAATCACTCCCACAGCTTTCTCCAGCTCAGCCTTCCTTTGCAAGCCTGGCCTGACTGCAAGGGGCTATTTTCACCTTCTCTCATCGTTTCTTTGCCAGACCACAATCTGTCCTGATTTCTACATGATGACCAAATTATCTGGGGTCTCCTTTCTGCTGGTAACAATGACTTAATCCGTAAGTGGGATTTTAGAGGAGCCCTGATGCAAATTAGCATGATTGCCTGTCCTGAGCTCGAGTCCATATATGGTGCAATCCCTGAGCCGTGACAGGGATAGTGCAGACTGTAATATAACACAGCTGGTTCACCAGCTGTCCCTCTGCTTTCTGAGTTGTGCTGGACCAGGCTGGTTTCCTGTAAGGTCACTGCTGCACCTATAAGAAAAGGTAAAGACAGCTACTGCATAAGACTTCGTACCCTCATGAGCCTGCAATTTACTGTTTCCTTTTTCTTGGGCTCCCTAGTTCCTGGGAGGCTGACTTTTCTGGAATGCAACAATTATCTGACTGGTGCTTTTTCTGCAGTATTCCTGTTGTGAGCATGGCCAAGGAGACAGCCCCATTTAAGGGGCTTATTTAAACTCAAGTGCATAGCACAGTTTTGAACTGGAAGCAGTAACAGGGCCCCACCCTGACCTCAGGCAGAGGTCAGTATTCACAGCCCATACTTGCAGCCTTAGCTATCCTTTGGTCTCCACCCTCAGCTATTTTTTGCTTGGCTTTTTGTTCAACATGAGGAATAGAACTAAGAAAATGTCAGGCAGAAAAAAAGAATCCTGAAATCCGGATTACCAGCTGCAGCCAAAGCTCTTAAGTGGATAATCATGTTCTTTTTATTAGCATCCTTACCACCATTCCACGCCTATTAAAAGTAAAGCATAATACTAGACTCCAGCAGTGGTGTGTTCGAGCTGGCTCAAAGCAGTTTGTGAGGTCCCATTGTTAATTTTCAGGAAATTTGCAAGCAGATTGTTAAATACGGTTATCTAAGATTACATTGCATAAAATTACAAATGAATAAATTCGATTTAAAACAGGTAATAAAATATCCCACCTTACCACATCCTAATTATTTCACTCTTGAGGTTATTTACATGAATGATATCTGTATGGTGGAAATACCTTCTACTGCACATACCCTCCCAACTCCTTGTTTAGTGACATCACACTAGTAGCTAGAAACAGCCACAATGGTTAGCACACTTAGAAATAAATAAAGGAGTTGAGTGAGCCACTCTCTTCCCACCATTTAATTCTAAACAGTACCCAATGGTTATTCTTGCTTCCATTATCCTAAGAGAGGTACAAAAGCCTAGGAGATTGACATGCCTAGGTGGCAGGACACTGGTGCTAGGGAAGATTCAGTAGGAGGCATCTAAAGCCAGAGGTGTATGGTCTGAAAGTCTAAGTTACTGGCTGCCTCTTTTCCTTTTTTCCTGTTGCTGCTGCTACTTTTCCCATGATTTTCAATAAACACAGTTACAAACTACTTACTACTGGGTGTGCTTGGCAATACTTTCTTCATCATACACAAGAACCAGGACTATTATTGGCCCATTCAACTGTAACAGTGGGATTTTCAAATGTGGATCACGGTGGTCCCTCCCCCACAAAAGTCAGTCCTTAACCATATACCAGATCTCCACTGACTCTAGGAGTCAATGGCAAATGAAGCTCAATTCCTGTTTTCAGAGTGCAAGGAGGAAAACAAGTCCTTCAGATCCTGGACTGAGCACAGTCTCTTCTAAAATTCTAAACAGTAGTGGTGAGAGGATAGAAGAGAAGTCACCCAGAAGTCTAAATGAGAGACCTATATTAGCATACTGGTTCCATACCATTCACTAGCCATGATACCCTAGATAAGTGCCCTCATATTTTGTTTCACTGTACTGGGGATTGATCAAACCCAGGGCCTTCACACTGAACTACATGCCCAGCCCCTTTGATTTCTTATTTTGAGACAGAGTCTCACGAAACTGCTAAATAAACCAGGCTGAGCTCCAACCTGTGCTCCTGGCTCAGCCTCCTAGAGTGTTAGAATTTAGATGTGTACCACCATGCCTGGTTATAACCATGTGATTTTTTTTTTATTTTATTTTTTGTACTGGGGATTGAACTCAGGTCCTTGTGCTTGAGAGGCAGGTGGCAGAACCACTGAGCTAAATCCCCGGCCCATGACCATATGTTTTTAAATCACCTGCAACATAGGAATAATAGCACCTCCGCACAAGATTTTCATGAGAATTTGGTGATAAAGATACAAGGGTACAGAATGAGTATATCTGATGGAGGGACCAGTATAAGAAATGGTGTAGGGTAAGGCAGGGATTTAGCTCAGTGGTGCCATGCCTGCTTTTAAGTGCAAGGTCCTGAGTTTGATCCCTGGTACAAAAAAAGGAGGAAAGAAAGAAAAGAAAAGAAGGAAGGAAAGAAGGAAGAAAGGACATAGGGTAGGGAAGTCAGAACTCTGGGTTGGCTCCATCTATCATCTCTAAGTGTCAGGGTGAGGGACACCAAGTTCAAGTTGGCAGGAGGTTGAGGAGCTGAGTTGAAACTGGCGGGAGTCATTAGGAATGTTGTATGCTGAGAACTGAGTCCCAACCTCACAGCCAGAAACCAGAAGCAGCCTGAATTTCAGTAGAAATAAAGGCCCAGCTTTGCTGGGATTATCTACCACAGCCGTACTTCTACAGCTGACTGGCTGGGATCAATCAACATGAATCTTGGCTCTATCTTGTCCTCTCTGTCAACCAGTGACAGTAGAGACTGGCTCTGAAGAGAACATTTTTTTCCCCTACTTTTCTGCCTTTCTTTGCTTTTTAATTTTATTTTTTGGGTATTTTTTCTCTTTTTCTTGATTTCTCTTGTTTTGAGTAAGAATATTGTTTCTTGGGTTTGGTTTTGTTCTGTTCTTGTGTATTTCTTCTTTCTTTTCTTCCTATCTTCTCTACCAGTTCCCAAAGCTTATGTAATCTTCCTCTGATCTTCAGCCTTGCTTCTCATCCCTTTCTCTTCTTCTATTTCTCTATTTTTTTCCCATAACTCTTTTTAAATTTTCTTTCTCCTGAGGGTAAAATTGCCACATTGAGGGGGTATTTATGGTACACAATGTTCTGGTTTGTTTTAAATTTGGTTATATAACTAAAAATCCTATTCATATGGTTAAAGGTGGCAAATTAAAAGTTACTACTGTTTGTCATTTTCTAGGGGGTGTTTCATGCTATTACTATTACTGATTGCACTGCTTTAGCCAAAGTGACAATTGTTCTAATCAGTTATTCTTCCCTGTATGCAAAGACTGAGATTGCTTGAGGGTCATAAACAATACTCTAGGTCAGTGCCAAGGAACCAGGGGCTAGACCAAATAGGCAGCAATTTCTCATCCCAAATCAATAAATGAAATACACCATATTAACAGAACCAAGGGAAAAAAATATAAGCATCTCAATAGATGCAGAAAAATCATTTGACAGGGCTGGGGATTTTAGCTCAGTGGTTTGGTGGCCTGCCTTGCAAGCACAAAGACCCGAGTTCAATCCCTGGTACCAAAAAAAAAAAAAAAAAAAAAAAACAAAGTCCAACACCCATTCATGATTAAAAAAACAAAACAAAACAAAAAATCCTTCAGCCGGGGATTTAGCTCAGCAGTTCCACTGCCTGCCTTGCAAGCACAAGGACCAGAGTTTGATCCCCAGTACCAAAAAATAAATAAATAAATAAATAAATAAATAAATAAATAAATAAATAAATAAAAGCCTTCAGAAAGCTGGGATAAATTGTTTTTATTTCAATCTGCTAAAAGCTGTCTATGACAAACCAATGACCAATATCATAGTAAATGGTAAAAAACTGAAAGCTTTCACTCCAAAATCAAGAACAAGACAGAGCTGGGGATTGAGCTCAGTGGCACCTGTGCCTGCCTCACAAATGCAAGGTCCAGAGTTTGATCTCCAGTACCAAAAAAAAAAAAAAAAAAAAAAAAAAAAAAAAAAAAAATGAGTTTATTGGTACATCCTAGGTATACAGTACAGTTACATTCATTATTGAGATCTTGTACCTTTACATGACGGGTATTGGTTCTCATTTTTTCCCCTTGTCCCTGCCCTCCCTTCACCCCTTCCTCCCCTCCCCATTTATAAACACTTTATTTCCATTTTTTCATTTTCTCATATTTTTTCTTTTCCCTTATTCCCTTTCCCCTACCCTTCCCACTTTCCCTACACCTTTAGCCCTTTTCTTCCTATTTCACATTGTTAATTATCTCATTAGGATCTTGTGTACTATTATAGTTTTTCACACCAGAGAAACTATTCAGTATTTACACATGTGTGACTCATTTATTTCACTTAGGAGTATATCCTCAAAATGTATACATTTTCCTATGAATAAATCTAATTTCTCATTCTTTATGGCTGAGTAGTATTCCCTTCACTGTCACCACTCTTACTCAATATAGTTCTGGAAACACCAGAGCAATTAGACAAGAAAAAGAAATAAAAAGAAGTAGCTAAATTTTCATTATCTGTGGATGACATACTTTTTATAGAAGACCCCCAAAACACCAAAATACTTCTAGAAGTAATAACCAAATTCAATAGCATAGTTGGATTCAAAGTCAACACTCAAAAATCAGGGACTGGGAATGTAGCTCAGTAGCATCGTGCCTGCCTGGCAAGTGCAAGGTCCTGAATTCAATTTCCAGTACAAAAAAAAATTCTTGTACACAAATAAACTCACTGAGAGAGAAATTAGAGAAACCACATCTTACAAAATAACATCTAAAAAATAATGAAAAACATAGGAATCAACCTAATTAAGGAAGTTAAAAACCTTTACATTGAAAACTTCAGTACTCTGAAAAAGATTGAAGGGGACATCAGAAAACGGAAAGACATCTTTTATTCTTGGGTAGGAAGAACCAATATAGTGAAAATGGTCATACTTTAAAAACTGTTATACAGATTTAGTACAATTCTGATCAAAATATCAAGAACATATCTCACAGAATTAGAGAAAAAATTATAAAATTAATTTGGAACCAGAAGAGACAAAAACAAAAGCAATTCTAGGCAACAAGGCAAGACAAGGGGCATCACAATCAGACTTGAAATTATACTACAAAGTTACTGTGATGAAAACTACATAGTACTGGGGAGAAAAAAAAAAAAGATCAGAGATCAGTGGAACAGATTAGAAGATACAGAAACAACTCCAGACATACTCAACCACCTTATCTTTGGCAAAGGCACAAAATACCTGCACTGGAAGAAAGACAGCCTCTTTAATAAATGATACGGGAAAAATTGGCTTTCCACATGCTAAAGATTGAAACTAGACCCACATCTTTCACCATGCATTACATAAAATCAAAATGAATCAAAGATATAAATATTAAAATGGAAACACTAAATCTGATGGAAGATAGAAGAGGTAGGACTCGTGTAGACATTGTTATAGTCAAAGACTTTATGAACAAAACCCCAATCACACAGGAAATATCAGACAGAGCCAACAACTTGGATCTCATCTCTTTATAAAGCTTTGCACAGCAAGAAACCACCAACAGAGCAAAGAGACAACTCACAGGGTGGGAATTTTTTTTTTTAACCAGCTATTCATCAGATAAAGGACTACTATCTAGAATATATAAAGAACTAAAAAAAAAAAACAGACTCCCTAAATTTTTTTTTCAGCTTTAATTGAGTTTATTGGTACATTTTAGGGATACAGCACAGTTACATTCATCTTTGGGATCTTGTACCTCTACATGACAGTCTTGTTTCTCATTTTTTCCCCTTGTCTCTGCCCTCCCTTCACCTCCTCCTCCCCTCCCCATCTACAAACATTTTATTTCCCTCTTTTCATTATCTCACTTTTTTTCTTTTCCCTTATTACCCTTCCCCTGGCCATCCCACCTTCCCTACACCTTTAGCCCCTTTCTTCGCATTTCACAATGTCAGTCATCTTATTAGGATCTTTTGTATTATTTCAGATTATTCACACCAGAGAGACTATTCTGTATTTACACATGTATGCCTTATTTATTTCACTTAGGAGTATATCTTCAATATGTATCCATTTTCCTATGAATGAATCTATTTTCTCATTCTTTATGGCTGAGTAATATTCCATTTTATAGAAAAACCGCATCTTCTTTATCCAGTTTCCAACGGATGGGCAAATGGGCTGTTTCCAAGTTTTAGCTATTACAAACTGTGCTGCTATAAACATGGGAGACACCCTAAATTTAAAGATCTAATCCCAAATTGGGCATCTGAAATGAATAGACATTTCTCAGATGAAGAAATTGAAATGGCAAATAAATATATGAAAAAGCATTCAACATCACTGGTCAATCAAGTGACATAAATTAAAACAACACTGAGATTCCATCTTACTCCAGATAGAATGACTATTATCAAGAAATCAACCAATAACAAATGCTGGGAGGGATGTATGGGAAAAAGGAACCCTTCACCACTGTTGGTGGAGAGTATGGACTGGTGCAACCACTGGGAAAGTAAGTGTGGAGATTCTTCAAAAAACTAGAACGAGAGGTTTCATTTGGTCCAACTATTCCCTTTCTGGGTATCTCACTGAAAGAATTAAAAGCATCATACCACAGTGATATATACACACCCACATTTATAGGAGCACATTTTTTGTTATTTTTGTGGGTTGTTTGTTTGTTTGTTTGGTACTTGGTATCAAATTCAGGACCTTGAGCTTGCAAGGCAGGAGCACTGCCACTTAGCTAAATCCCTGGCCCTACAGAAGCAGAGTTTGTAATAACTGAATCTTGGAAATAGCCCAAATGCCTATCAACCAACAAATGGATAAAGAAGATGTGGAGTGGTTTTTGTTTTGTTTTGTTTTGTTTTTAACAGAATAAAGTACTGCTATGCCATAAAGAAGGATAAACTTGAGACATTTCTAGCTAAATGGATGTACCATGAGACCAGACTCTTAAGTAAAATAAACCTGACACACATGTTCAAATATTGTATGGTTTCTCTGGTGGAAGAAATCAAAAGTGTAAACACAGAGTAAAATGTATAATAGATATTTTAAAATAGGAAGAAAATGTTTAAATGGAAAGAGGAAATAGGAGGGAGTAAGGGAAAAGAAGGAAAGGAAAAGGAAAAAAGATAATAGAAGAAAAATGGAAATAAAACTTTTGTTATAAAAAAAAGAGGGCAAGAGGGGTTGAAGGGAAGGGAAGGAAGAGGGAAAAAAGAAGAATTAAGGTATATCCTGTAAAGGTACACATTTCATATGATAAATTTTATCATTAGGTATATCTAAAATTTACCAATAAAATTAATTTAAAAATAAATAAAATAATTCATATCCCTAATTGAACCAACCAACCACCCTGCTGGGTCTGTCTCCAACTTTCTCAGATTACAGACTCAGTAATCCCTGCTCCCCTTGAAACGTGGATAAACACTTCTGCATGGCTACACTTTAAGAGACTGCCAATCCCAGGGGGACAGCCCTAGCTGAAGGATCTGACATCAGACTCCCAGGGGCACTAAAGGACATCAGACAAGCCTGAAAGGCTCACTGACTGTGGCAATGGACCATAACTTGTTCCTTCCATCTAATCTAGAGTGATCCTCTGTGCATTTCTTGAACCAAATAAAATCATTTTACTCAAGTTGGCTCTTTTTTTTTTTTTTTTTTTTTTTTTTTTTTTTTTTTTTTTTGGTTTTTTGAGACAGGGTCTCACTATGTAGTTGAGACTGACCTGGAACTCACTATGTAGCCCAGGATGGTCCTGAACTCACAGCAATCCTCCTGCCTCAGCCTCCCGAGTGCTGGGATTACAGGCGTGTGCCACCATGCCCAGTTTCAAATTGGCTTTTTAGATCCCTCCCTCTACAAAGTTACTATCCATCTCCTCTCACCTTCTGATGTGACAACTTTAACAATCTGGGAACTCCCTTACAGGTATCCTGGTACACTTCTTCCAGGGCAGTCTAAATGCGCAGTCTAAATGCTATCACATCTGAATATTGCCAAGATAGGGGAAAGACCTCTGAAAGACATCCCCCCAACCCATGGAGGTACCCAAAAATGCAAATACCTTGGTACACCTGATGGCAGAGCCTTCCTAAATCAAAAAAATTCCACTTTCAGCCAAGAGTGTCCTGCAGTATTACAACCAGCCTCACCCCAGTCTCTTTGATAGCTGCAATTTTTAGCTCCTCCTTCCACATACATACCAATTGGACTGGAACCTGTACATTAGGCCTCCTCACTCTCACCCTTTCCTTAGCAACATCTGATCTACTCATCCCTCTCTCCCCCAGTGATATAGGGCCTATGATATAGGACCTCAAAATAATCTAAATAATGTAAGAGAAATATTGTAACTCCCAACCTGCTAGATGTCTGACATGCTGAGTTCGTGTTCTCTAAAATTGAAGAATGAATTCTAGGAATAATGAGGATTAAGAGTAGGAAGAATTTATTGCATGACAGAATTTAAGAATTTCATAGAGACAAAAGCTGGGTTTGGTGGCTCATGCCTGTAATCCCAGCACTCAGGAGGCTGAGGCAGGAGGATCGCTGTGAGTTTGAGACCAGCCTGGGCTACATAGTGAGTTCCAGGTCAATCTCAACTACATAGTGAGACCCTGTCTCACAACAAAAACAACAACAACAAAAAAGAAATTCATAGAGACAGAAGGGGGATCAGAAAGTGGGTTACCTTCCCACCCCACTTCTCAACCACTTCTCGGTGTTTTATTAAACAAAGCCAAGAAGTGTGTTAGATACAAGACAAAAACTACAGCCAACTAATAAGATTACAAGTCTAGTCATTTAGGTAATATTGATCCAACAGGAAATCATGAGGTGGGACAAAGCTATGATCAACCAATAAGATTACAACCAGTATAGTCACTTAGGTAATATGATCAAATGGGGATCAAATGAGGAAGCTAGTCATTATAGCAAATGTACACGGACCAAACAAAGATTTCCAGGAAGGAATGGACTAGGGAGGTTCTGGGCCCCAAGCAAAGTGATTGATGCCTATTTAGAATATTAGTGACTACAGTTCACTCCTAGAGGAATTATGTGGGTATAGTTGTTCTTCTTTTTCTTGAAGCCTGGCCTTTGGTGAACGAGCCTCAGGCCACAAGTCTCTTCACTGCTGAGGGCCTGGCCTTACAATGTTTTCTAACTAGCTTAGCTGTCTACAGTGCCACAGTCCATGTCAAGACACAATGCTCTGCACAGCTAGTCCCCTTATTGGCCACCCTGGGAGTAATCACAGGAAATGTGACAAGAATTGGGGCCCTAGGAGTCTCTTTCAGAGTTCTCCAGGCTGTCAAAAGAACTTGCCAAGGGACTCAAAGAAGTCTCCAACCAACTGAGACACTTGCAAGACCAAGTGGACTCCCTAACTTCAGTTGTCCTCCAATGCCAGAGAGCCTTTTTGATCTCCTGGAAGCTTCACAGGACAGCATATGTGCTCTACTCCACCAACAATGCTGCTTTTACACCAACAAACCCAGTCAGAGATGGTAAAACGCCTTCATGAGTCGGCTTCCAAATCCTGTTAAGGCTCTTCCAATGATCTGTTTCTCCTTCCTCTTCCTTGGCTCCTATCCTCTTGAGCTCCTTAATGCTTATCACTGTTTTCCTACTTTTTCTCTCTGTATAATTAGTCTATTCCAAAGATTTTTTTTTCAGGAATGAATAGCACCCATCTTGCAAGTGACTACTCAAGAACACTTCCAAATGGCCTTTTTTTCTCCAAAATATTAAAAAAAAAAAAACACTTTGTTGCCCCCTCTCATCAGGAAGTAACCAATAAAAGAATAATAACCCATTTCTGATGCCCCTTTTTTAAGGGTTGGAATGATATAGCCCAGGTAGCCCGGACAGGAACACTGCCAGTTCGATTGAGCCCACCTGTCATCTTAGAGAAATGTAGGTTTCATTTTACTTAGGTCATCAGTAGGTCCTAGAGAACATATCAGCATGATATAGGGGAAGTAAATATAACTCAACTTGAAGATGTCAGATACACTCAATTTGTGTCCTCTAAAATTAAAAAAAAAATGAATTTTAAGGAACAGTGGAGGTTAAGACTAGGGAAATTTATTGAGACAGTTCTTGAGAGACAGGAGGGGACCTAAACGTGGGTTGCCACAGAACGCACTTTTCTGAGAGTTTTATAGAACAAAATCATGAGATGAGTACAAAATGTGTCAAATTATAATCAACCAATAAGATTATAAGTATAGCTGCTTAGCTAATATTGATCCAGTAGTAGCAAGGGCTAGTATGATATCATTAACCTTGGTTGATAATCTATACTTTTAGTCTTGTTTTTAGTCTAAGTCTTCCTTTTAGTGGTTGGGAGAAGGTGGCCCACCCTTAATGAAAAATGATTTATTAATATGGAAAATCTCAAAAGGGTGGTACCAATAAATCTCAAACTTTTGTTTATCCCTTAGGGAAGAATGTAAATCTGACCATTGTGATTTTAGTCTTTTTCAGATGTGCCTCTAACCACAGTTTTGATGTGTTTTTGTTTTTTGCACTGACTCCCTCCAGGGCCCAGCCTTATAATATTACTATGTAACTTAGCTATCTATAATACGCAGGTCACAGAGGATGCATCAGCAAACCACGAGCCCATTTCTCTGACCCACCCACTCAAAAGCCTGCCCCCTCCAAAAAAAAAACAACAACAACAACAAAACAGCTATAAGAAAGTCTGTACAAGATACCTTCCCTGTCCTGATCACACAGAGAGGGCCCTCTCAAGTTTAGCAACAAACCTGCTTGGATTGTAGAGTTCATGTCCCTTCTTTTCTGCTCACAAAGAATGGCCAATGGTTTAGTGAATGTGAACATTAAAACTTATTAAGGCTGGGTCTGGGGGTCCCTAAGGCTGAAATAAAGAATTTAGCCAACGCTTTTTGTAAAATAAGTTTGTGGGTTTGCCAACTCTCATTGCAAAGAAATTTAGGAGGCATCAGTAAGAGGCAAGAGAAGGGTTTGTTTGACAGAGATAGGATGTGCTTAAGGGCAGAGAACTGGGGATATTTTATGTGTTTTGTGTGGTGGAAATCTGTGGTGTTTGATAATTTATTGTCTTAGTCTTTTCCACTCTGTGGGAGAGAATTGTCCATTCAAATGGGAAATCCTCAAAGGTGGTCTATTCACAGATAAAATAGGACCAGTCCTGACCTCAGAAGCTGAGCAGGCCTGGTTTGTACTTGGGCGGGAGATAGACAAAATAGGACCATTAAGAAGTAAAAATGGAATGGGCAAACCTATTTGTAGGTGAAAGGGAGTTGCCCAGATTTACTATGCTCTGGAAGAAGAGAAAGAAAAAAATCAGATTGTGTCTTGATGCTGCATTTTTTTCTTCAGAAATACAGTTTTTAAAATCTTGATTTCCTTGTCTCCATAATGCTTTGTTTTTATTTCTTCTATCCTACCTCAATATCAGAAACATCAGGATGGACAGAGTACAGGTATGATGTGACCCTGGAAGTGTAGGATTAACCAGGAGAGAAAAGCTGAGGCTGAATGACACAGGGCAGGGCAGAGTGGACCACTATGAAGTCAATCCAAACAAGCAAATGTGTTTGAAGGACAGCGAATTCTGTCACTGCATGGGTCAGAGTGAGACAGGGAGGTATAGTGTGGCTAAAACTGGCTGGAGAAGGAGGAGTGACAAGATCATGGAGCACGTGCACAGAACAGTTCCCAATGCCCTGCTTGTGAATTTCTCATGAGAACTCAAGCAGATTTTAAATAGGATGTCCTAGGCCTGACATCAGCCTGAGTGGTGAATAATATAAGAAGACAGTCCACGGGGCAGGGATATAGCTCAGTGGTGCCACACCTGCCTTGCAAAATGCAAGGGTCAAGGTCCGGAGTTCCATCCCTGATGCTGGGAAAAAAAAAAAAAAAAAGTCACTCCACATTGAGTTTTTGTCACTGTGTTGTCTTGCATGGTGGCCCACCCTCATGTTGTAGGTTGTACTTTTTCTACTTTTACTTGGCCCAAACTTACATTGCAGAGCCTGTTTCTTTTCAACTTTTAATAAAACTTTGCTACTGTTCGTACTTGTCTTGACCAATTCTTTGCCCAGGACAGAAAGAACATAGAAACCACCTTAAGGAGATTCTAATACCCCAGTACAAGAGGACATCCCCCAAAGAGGAGACTGAAACCTTAACTCAGCCTGCCAAGTAGATTCTTGACCCCTCTCAAAGAAAAAGAATTTTGGGAGTCATAAGTGAGAAGCATAGAGCAGTTTTATTCTACAGAGTTAGAGAACTACTCACTTATTCAGTGTGTTGGTACACTTCTATAATCTCAGCACTGGGAAGCTGAGGCAGGAGAATTGAGAGTTCAAGGCCAGTTTGGGCTACATAAGAGTTTAAGACCAGCCTGGAGTAAAGAGCAAGATGCTGTGTATAAATACATAAATAAATAAATAGATAAATGTACTCAGAAAGAAAGAGTGAGGATGTTTTAGGTTTGGGGCTGCTGGAGCTCCCTTCTAGAGGTGTTTTCTAGGTGCTTTCTGTCCTGAGCAAAGAATTAGCCAAGCCAAGTACAAGTACACTCTCAGGAGACTTCGGGCTACAGTAGCAAAGAGCTCAATGATAACTGTCCTTTTTGTATCTCCCATTGCTGCAGCAGCCTATGGTCTAGTCTATCCTATCAGAAAACTACTCTAGTTCTCACCAGATATCTATGCGCAGGCCTTTGGGAACTGTTCTGCCCATGAGTCCTGGGTTTTGTAATTAACAGGTTATGCCTGCTTTCCCAGATAGTCTTAGCCACTCCACACCATAGCCTTCTGCCTCAAGGTGCCTCAAGGGAGAGGAGCACTGTAGTCTGGGGAATATACCCAACCTCAGCCTATAGTATGCTCCTCTAGAGTCTCCTCTCTATAGTCTTAAAGAGTTCCTTTCAGATGGGTGATCTGGAGGTAGGAGATTAGAGCATGGCAAAATTGGCTGGGGAAGTAGATGTGACCCGTTAATTACAAGATCCCAGAACATGCACAGAACAGTTCCCAAAGCCCTGTGCTTGGACTTCTCATAAGAACTAGAGCAGGTTTTCAATGGGATGTCCTAGACCTGACGTCAGCCTGAGGTGTGGGATCCCAGCACTGCCTCTCAGGCCCACAGGTAGGAGTTCTGGAGGGTTTCCTCAAGATGTGGACAGTATGGAAGGATGCAGACACCACCAGGAGCCCGCTGCGTGGCTTTCCTCACAGTAACCCACTCTGCTTTCTCTGGGATGTACTTTTATCTTGTTTTTTCCTCTTACCCAGCCCAAGTTCACTCTGCAGAGGCAGTTTCTCCCTCACTCTTCAGTTTCACTTTTTCAAATAAACTTCGTCATTGCCTTTTGTTTGTTTCATCCAGTTCTTTGTTCGAAATGAAAAGAACCTGGAATCCAACTCCTGAGGGAGACAAGAGCAACTTAGAACCCAGTAACATTAATAAGTGAGCACTTTTTTTTTTTTAAGCAAAACTTTTACGGTACATTTTATATATAAATAATGATACCATCATAGGGAATTTGTACCTGTACATGATATATCTTGCTTCTTTTTTTCCTATTCTCTTATCCCTTTGACCCCGTCCCCCTTCTTATTTACAAAAGATTGTTTCCATTTTATCCTTTTGTCCTCTTTTTTTCTTGTTCTTTCTTTCCTTTCCCTCTTCCACCTCCCTTGTTCCCTTTCTCATCTGAACATTTTCTTCCCATTTCTCAATATCTATTATATGAGCCAATTTTAGCAGGAGCTGTCTGATAACAATCTGAGGCTGGCTGTGGTAGCATACACTTGCATTCCTGGCACTTGGGAGGCTGAGGCACTAGGATTGCTGTGAGTTCAAGGCCAGTCTGGGCTACACAGTGAGTTCAAGGCAAGCCTAACCTGCGTTATACATAGTGAGATCCTGTATCAAAAACAAATAAGCAGAAAAAAAAAAAACCCACCAAGATGGGTGATCTAAGATTTTTTTTCTAAAAACATTCTCGGTTTTTGTTTTTGTTTCTATTTTTAAAATGTGGGCTGAGTATTTAGCTCAGTGGCGCTGCACCTGCCTGTCAAGTGTGAGGCCTGAAACTGTAATATTGAACTAAAAACTTACACTGAAAAGGATATGTATATATAGCAAAGGAATCCAGACATGCATACAAATAGTTCATATCAGTGTCCTAGAACTGCTCTGGAGAGGGAATACACCAAACAGAAACAAAGAGCCAAATCAATTGAGACAAAATATTGAGGCCTGATGAAGCAGAGTGATAAAGGCAGTGGATATATTACTCTCAAAATTTTTTGTATGTTTACTTTTTTCTTCCTCCCTAATTTGTTAGTATATGTTTGCAACACGTAATAAATACTCATCATGGGGAATTGGTACATATATGTACCACACCTTGATCCTTTTTACCACCCCCACCCCTACCCCATATCTCCATCTCCACATGCCTTTCCTATCTTCAAAACACTCTTTGAATCTCTTTCAATCTTAAGGCCAGGTTGCTGCCCTTTACCTTATCAACTAGGTTAATTTATGGATTTCTAGTATCTTTGAGGGATTTGGTTTTGATGGGTCTGGACAGGAAAAAAAAAAAACGCCTAGGGAGTAAAAGATGTAGACTACAGATATGGATAACCTTGAGTAACTGATTGTGTCCTGAAGTTGCAGTCTTCTTAAAGGCACAACTTTAAAATCACAATTTTCCTAGTTTTCTTTTCCCTTATCTTCATTTCTTCTATGCTACCTTGGTTCAAATATAATTCATTCTTTTTCCCAGTACAATCTGAAGGCAGTGTCAAGGGTAGTAAGAGATCTGTCCATTCAAAACTATTCTGTAAGCATAACTAGAAATATAAGGGACACACTCTGCTGCTAAAGAGGGGGCCAGAAGGAACTAGACAGAAGGCCAGAACCAAACAGGTGTGGAGAAACATGCGTGTGGTCACAGCACTTGGGTGGCTGAGATGGGAAGATCCTCTGAGTCCGTGTGTTCGTGATCAGTCTTGGCAACATATAGAGACTCTGTTTCAGAAAAAAAAAAAAAAATCTAAAAGTTGAGGGAGGAGGTAGGTATCAGTACTATAATAGGTCTAAAATACTAGGTAGGACAGGCAAGGAGACAACCAAGTAGCAAATCAAGGCATATTGGAATGGACCAATAATGAAGGGATTGCATTTCAGCTAGGATGTGTTCAGCCACAAGTAAAACAACATCTGATTAATGGTAAGAGCAATAAAAATACTTAAGTATGT
This sequence comes from Fukomys damarensis, assembly GCF_012274545.1. Classification (NCBI taxonomy): domain Eukaryota; kingdom Metazoa; phylum Chordata; class Mammalia; order Rodentia; family Bathyergidae; genus Fukomys; species Fukomys damarensis. The sequence continues at coordinate 43,346,045 of NW_022900926.1, forward strand.
CATAAGAAGCCCGGAAGTAGGTGGTTTTAGTTTGGTGCAGTGGCTCAGCATTCGCACCAAAATGTCAAGCTCTTTCTAGCTTTTCACTCTGGTCTTCTCACTGCTGTGCTTGGTGTATCAGCTCTTATCTTGGCCTTGATGATTTATGGACATATGATAGCTTCCATAGCTCAAGCCACCTCAATCAAAGTAGGATAGGAGTAGGGCAAATGACAATGTTTCTCTTTGTAATCAGGGAGAAAAATCCTTCCTCCGAATCACAGCAAATTTTCCTTACATTTCTTTGGCCAGAATGAGTCACATATTATAGAAGGCAGAATAATGCCTTCAAAGATGTTCACATTCTAGACCCCTGGAACCTGTGACTATGTGACCTTACACCACAAAGGGGACTTAGTGATCAAGGGCATGAATTTGAGATGCAGGTTCTCCTGGATTATCTGTTCTCAGTCTAAGAACACCAGCCCAGCTGAGGGACAGAGAAGAAGAATTTGTGACTGATTCTGAGATGGAGGGGCCCATCTAACAGCCCAGAGAGTGGTTGCTAGGAACTCACAGAGTCCTCTGCCTGACAGCCTGTAAGAAAACTGAGACCTCAATTCTACAGCTTCAAGAATGTAAAACCTGCCAACAGGTTTTGCTCCTTCTTCAAAGAGCAAGGAAACCATCTCTCTCTTAGAGTCACCAAAAAGGATCATAGCTCTGTGCACATCTTGACTTTAGCCAGGTTAGACCCATTCCTGGACACTGAGCCAACATAACTGTAAGAAATAAAATTGCATTATTTTAAGCTAAAGTTATAGTGATTTATTACAGCAGAAACAGAAAACTACTACACATGCCTACCACTAAAGGAGTCTAGGATAATCATGCTTGGCTTAGACTAATTAGCAAATATCTTCTAATATTGGATGACAGGCCAAATTACATGAGTGTGCTACCAAATATCCAAAGGAGAGGGCCAGGGATTTAGCTCAGTGGTTCTGTCGCCTGCCTTGCAAGTGCAAGGACCTGAGTTCAATCCCGGGTACCCCCCGCAAAAAAAACCCCAAAGAACAGGCAAATACAAACATCCAAAGGAGGGATGAGGGCAAATTTGGTAAAGGGTTAGGAATGAACAAGTAAGTATGGTAGCGAGGCCTGGAGACCAGCAGGTAAGCTCCAAGTTAGAATGCCTGTTGTTTTCCACTGTCTTCTGTTCTAATTGGTTTGGTTGTTAAACACCTGGACTATTATTACGTGTGTTTGCAGCTAGGTAGCTATATTAACGGGATGGAGATCATTCCTTACACCACCCCTTATTGTAGTTAAAAACTCAGGGAATGGATATAGAGGTTCTCAGCCTATAGCTGAGCTTCTAGAGTTTAAATCTGAAGCATTCTATTTATTGTTCTTCATCAAATTTGAGGTGCTTTCAGTTATATGATACACTTATTTTATGAGGGAAAAGTGCTGTGAAATAAACAACATGATATCAATTGCAACAAAGTGTACATATTAGAATACATCAAAAATGATACAAATTTTCCACCAAAAGGGGTGGGTACTCACCAGTTTCTAGGAAACCAAGGTGAAAAGGGGAAACTTGCTCATGGAGCTCCTAGAAGCCAACATGAAGGATGTGCTCTCCCTGCAGCAGGCAGTGGGCAGTCACCAAAGGCTTCCTAGCAGGGTGTCTTAGACACTTGCCTCATCCCCGAGACACATACTTTGGCTCACAGTTTGTAGTGGTCTCAGTCCATAGTCAGCTCCAAGGCAGGACAGGTTAGCCAAGGGGCATAGTGGAGGAGAAGGTACAGCATGGGAGACATGAAGAAGAGAGTTGAGGGAGGAGTTGGAAGGGAGATTTACCCTTTTGGGACACATCAACAGTAACCCAGCTCTTCTGAGCAGACCCCACCTCCTAACAGCAAGTCATTTATACTGCTCCCGTGATTCAATCCCAGCCTATTCAATCTCTGAGGGGAATTTCTAGCTATAAAGCATAATACAGGGTGTGTGGTGCTGGTGTCTGATCATATGGACCCTGGTATTGGTAACAGTATTTATGGCTCCTATCAAAGCATGAAAACCACTGCCTAAGATGGTTGGAATGGACAACACTAAGATCGCCTTTGAATGACATGGTCAGCGTGTTCACTCTGTCTCAAAGGAGAGGATGCACTCAAAGGAAAGTTTTTGTTTTGTTTTGTTTTGTTTTTTGCTGTACCAGGGATTGAATTCAGGACCTTGCAAGGCAGGTGTGGGTGCCACTGAGCTAAATCCCTGGCAAAGGAAAGTTTTCTATTCCTTTCTTTTTTCTTTCTTTATATTTTCATCTCTCTCTCTCTCTCTCTCTCTCTCTCTCTCTCTCTCTCTCTCTCTCCCTACAAGGTGCCATAACTTTATTAAGGCTACATATGTCAGACCAAGCTATAGTTACTCTTTTGAAATTCCATAAAAAGATCCTAACTTTCAGAGGGTGTATTAGTCACCTTTCTTGTCACTGAGACACAATACCAACCTCACAACTTAAAAAAGAGGAGAGATTTAATTTGGTGCACACTTAGTCCTTGATCTGCTGACTCCAAGGTGGAGACATCATGGTGGGACAAAGCGGCTTACTTCCTGGTAGCTGGGAAACAGAGCACGGGAAGAGTGCCAAAGAGGAAGGTGCCAGGGGCCAGGTATAGACCCCAAGGCCACGGCTTAATGATCCACCCAAACATACCCAGGAGTGTGCTCCACCAATTTCCTGAGCAGATCTCAAAGCCAATCAGGTTGAAATGCCATCCTAGCTGCCATAGGTGGTAGCACTGTTAAATTCATGATGGCATTTGTAATATCACGACTGCTGTGCTTTAGGGCTCAGACTGTCCTTGGTCTGCACGCATTTGCTTGTGACTTAACCAACTTTATGTCCCTAATTTCCACACCTGTTTCATGAACCTCTCTCTTCACTTTCCTCTTTTACTGGAGTCTATTTTCTTGAGGCAGCTTCATCTTGAACTTTGAATTCTCAGCAGCTCCTTGCTGAGATAAATCCTTGGTTTTGGCTTCCCAAAAACTATATTGGTATCTGAAGCTTTGCTCTTTGTCAACAGCTAGTTTTGTGAAGACAAATTGGAATGTCTTAGACATCTAGGTAATGACTAGTAGCCCCTGTAACCTGTTGAAGACCCAGTTTAGACATAACCTTTCAGGGCTTTCTTTTCCCTCCGACTCTCTTTTGCTTTTCAGACTCATTCTTCATCAATTTCATGTGCTCTACCAGTTGAGCAGGCCACTGTCTTTTAACAAGAAGCTCAATTCGCTTACCCTAAAGTGCAGGGCACGTGTGTCCTTTGAGTCCCCAGGTGATGGACAAGCCAACTTTGCACCATCCTTGGGATTCTGCCTGGGACCCAAGGGACAGCAGGGGATTGAGCTGGACTCTGGGAAAAGTTGCACAGATGGGAGGCTTTAGGACTCATCAAAGGTCAATGTGGCTTCTATTTCATCCCTTGGCCTAGAGTTGGCTAAGTCAGGAGATCTGAGTGCTTTTATAATTAGCGGGGGGGATCACACATTATGGTAAGGTAAGAGCTCTAAGAAATCACCTTAAATCCCTTTATTTTTTTTTTAAAATTAGGAAACAGAGGATTGGGAAAACAATGTCGCTGGCCAAAAGTAACTCACCTGAGGAGTTTCAGAGCTGGGCTAGAGTCCAGGTTTCCTGCTATCCCCAGGGCACATCAGAGAGGTAGTGAGTATACAGAAATCTCATCCCTGTACACTCTGGACATGCCTCTTACTAATCTGCAGCCCTGGGCAAGTTCCTTAATGTCTCTGTGTTTCCATTTCCTTGTTTATAAAATAGGGCTAGTGATAGTACCTACCACAGGCACTGTTGCAATGATGAAACTTAAAAATTTGCATGCAAAGCTTAGGCTGTCTCTAGCCAGCTGGTGATTGCTCCACAGAGAGTGGCTATCACTGTTATTCTTTTGTGCCACCTTGGGCTGCCTCCATCTCCTTGATTCTGCTATCAGGTCTGAACTTTGAAACTTAGGGACAGAGGCACCTATGGAATTTGCTCTGGAAAAATCAACAACTCATCTTTGTCCAGCCCTAGCAGAGACTCTGGAGATGTTAGATCATGGCATGGAGCAGTTTCATGGGAGAGGCACGGCATGGGTTGGGAAGGGAAGAGCCTTCCTGAGACTGGGGAAGGCAGTGAAGCACAAAGGGGAAAAGGTATATGAGTCGTGAGGCACCAGGGTGGGGGGCACTTGGCATGGGAACAGGGTGTGCAAGGCCAGGAAGAGGGATGTGATGTGGGCATTATGGCTAGAAAGGAAGGAGACTCAGAACCTATGAAAAGGACCATTTTCTATGGCACTCAGGAAGGGCCTCTCACAGGGAATTTCCTACCCGTGTCTCTGGGCCTTGGCTGCCTTCCCAGGGCAAGGTAGTGTTTGCTCTGGGAGCTTGTGTGCTACATGGCTTTGGTTCAGACACAAACAGTGTCTGCTTCCTTCCCTGGTGCAGCTTCTCCCCAGCCTCACTTAGCCGAGAATGAGCATGCTCTTTCCTTGAACTTCACACTCATGCCTGTGCAAGACAGGGACACTTCTGTCAAGGCAGAGTAGAACAGAGTTTGGGAACTACAAATAACACTGTAGGATGGGAAACTAAGAGCTGTGAGGGACAGTTTCAGAGGACTGGGCTCTAAGCATGAGGCTTTAATGTGGCCCTCAGATTGCTGGCCAGCCCCAGACCCTGGCTATTCGAGGGAGCTCAGTATGGTTTAAAGCAAGATTTCACTGGAGAAGAACCTTCCCATTAAAAATAGGACAGAAGCAAAGGACAATCATCTTCCTTTTTCTCTTCTACTCAATCCCAATAAAAAAGTACAGTATATACACGATTGAAAAATCACATCTCAGAAATAGCGTGTACTTTTTGACAGCATCTGCCAAGACTTCTGATGAGGCTGATAGAAACGTGTTCCATTTTCATGTTGTATAATGAGTAGATGGAAGTGCTTGCACATCTGTTCAGGCAAGATAATGGTAATATTATTACTTGAGGCACTGTGTTGCAAATACAGTCTATTTTTTATTTCCCTCACCTTGCTCATATCCAGCTTCACTGCTTTTCTTCTCTTCTCTCTTTACTGTTGTGTGTCTCCTTTCTTCTCATTTCCTTTGTTACTTTCAGCTTTCCTTCTCTCCCTCTCTCTCTCTCTCTCTCTCTCTCTCTCTCTCTCTCTCTCTCTCCTCATTTCTTTCTATACCTCACTACTCTACTTAGTTTGTAGAACCCTGTGAGAAGCAGGGACTGAGAGAAAGAATTGTGGCCAGGGGCTGGCTCAGTCCTGGTGATTCCTGAATAAAGGGCCCCTCCTACTTGCCAGTCAGAGTCTATCATCCCAGTTAGAGAAACCTCTGGACCCTCCCCATGCCCAACCTCATCAGTGAAAAATCAAGACAGACAGCAATGTGACCCACTAATTCTTGCCAAAGGATAAATAGACAGAAAGGGTTTAATGGTTTTAACATTTAGGAATATTTTGTACCATAGAAGGATACTTCTGGATACTGAATTGATTTATAAACTAATGAAAGTTTAGTGTTGGACAATAAGAATAGAGAGGCAGCATATAGGGTTGGATTTCATGGTTAGAGAAACCTTTGGGTTTCTCAAATCATTTATTCACTCCTGCATTTTCATGTGCTACTATCAGCTGTGCCCCTACTATGTGGCAGGGAATAAGCTGGTTCCTATGGCACAGAGATAGAAAGACATGATTGTTGTGCCTTTTAGAGCCTGAAAAGGCATCCCAAAGCAAACTTCTACTGAACCTAAACATAGCTTTGGTCCTGAACTTATTGCCTGTGTGAAAGCAGAATCCCTAGGACCCTTTCACCACAGAATAACTTTGGGCATTAATTTAAGAATGCAACGATATGGTGGGTGTGGTGATGCACACATGTAATCCCAGCACACTGGAGGCTGAGGTAGGAGGCTCACTATGAGTTAGAGGTCACTTTTGCCTACATATTGAGTTTAAGGCCAGCCTGAACTTCATGGTAAGACTCTGTCTCAAAAAAAAAATAGAAATAAAAAATATAAACTAAACCGAAAACAAGGGTGCAATGATAATACACTCCTGCACTTGGTTCATGAATCAGTCTATCCACCCATCTACCCTTCCATATCCACCTTTCATCTTTCCAACCATTCATTTATTCATTAATCCATCCACCTATCCATTCATCCACCCAGCCACCTATTCACCCATCTGTGTATCCATCTATCCCCTACCCATCTATTCACCTACCTACCCATCCCTCCATTACTCACTTATCCAGTATCCTTCCAAGGATGTGGTTAGAAGTCAATTACAAGTCAGTGACAATCAGGGCACACCTAACCAGTTATTGTGGTAGGGAGCCATGCAAAGATAGGACACTGGCAGTTGCATGCAGTGTCCACACCTGACAGTCACAAGAGAATAGCTCCTGAACACTGAGCTGTAACCTGAGGAGCTGAGATGGGGTAAATTTCAAGGGCTGGTAACAAAGCTCACAAGGAGGTGCCTGCGTTTAATCAAGATAGTGTCTAAGCTTCTCCCCATTGTATGAGGCAGCTGCTCAGAGTAGGCAGCATGAAAATTAAACAACAGGGGTTCCTGAATTCTATTTTGCCACATGAAAATTTTCTTTCCACTGAGTTGCTTCTGTAGTTTTTCTAACGCAATGCCCACTATGTCAAACTGCTGCCACTCTGGTCATTAATACTCCCCACTTGTACACAGATAAACTAAGGACCAGCATTTTCATGGGCAGTTTAAAGTTATCAATTTTTTTCCCCACCCAAATATGCTAGCCAAATTGGGGAGTTCAGTGCCTGAAATTGTTCTCTGCCTTCTCAAATATTGTATTTCAGTATTTTTTCCTCATTGGAATTCTGAGTGAAGTTTACTTGTCTCTAATGTCAAGTTGTGTCTCCTTTTTAAAATGCCACGTACTGGGGATTTAGCTCAGTGGTGCTGCCAACTGCCTCACAAGTACAAGGTCCTGAGTTCGATCCCTGGTACCAAAAACAATAAATAAATAAAATGCCACCCAAGCAAGCATGAGGCCTTCAGTTCAATCCCAGAATTGAAGGAAAAAAGAAAAGGGAAAAAAAAAAGCCACATTCTTCCCATCTGAGAGTCAGATGGCACATTCATTAATGGTCTGGAATTAATTTGGAAAAGGGAAGTAGGGGGCAATGGTTAGAGTCCTGGTACTGGCAGGAGTCCTGATTCCCACGCCTTACCCTGCTACTGAGTCACTAGCCAATGTGGGTACAGTACTTGGTTTTTCTGAGTTGTTGCCTATCGACTAAAAGAAGGCAGGCATGGGAATGGGATGCATTTTAATTTCACTCACTCTCATACTTAGTGTATTTAATACTGAGGTAGGAGATTACAGTGTGGCAAAACTGGCTGGGGAAGTAGGTGTGACCTGTTAATTACAAAATCCCAAGACATAGTACAGAACAGTTCCAAAGTATGGACTTCTCCTGAGAACTCAGGCAGGTTTTCAATGAGATGGCCTAGACCTGACATCAGCCTGAGGAGTGGGTGGTACAAAAACGACAGTCCATACTGAGTTTTTTGCCACTGTGTTCTCTCTTACATGGTGGCCCGCTCTCACACTGTAGGGTGTACTTTTTTTTTTTTTTTGGTATCGGGAATCAAACATGGAACCTTGTGCTTGTGAAACAAGTGATAGAACCAGTGAGCTAAGTTCCTGGCCCTGTACTTCTTTGTCTACTTTTACTTGGCCCGAATTTACTCTGTAAACCTGTTTCTTTTCCTATCTTTAATAAAATTGTGCTGTAATTTATGGTTGTCTTGATCAGTTCTTTTCTTAGGACAGAAAGAACTTAGAAACCACCTTTAGAAAGGGATTCCAGCACCCAAAATCTGGTAACAATACCTGCAGCATATAATTTTTTAACATTCTACATCTTTGAAATAAAGAAAGGGGAAAAAAAAGCAATTCCAGAAGCAATGCCATGAAAAAAACAATAAAATGTGTATTCTATTTCACTGTTTTAAATTTTAAACACAAATAACAAGTTCAATTGTTTAATGACAGAATTAAAATAATTTTAAGTTGTTTCTTGTTTACAATCACTGTGCTATTATTGCTTGTTTTAAATTTGTGATATGCTCTGCAAGAATCTATAGTACCATGGATTGAAGACACAAACTGTATCTGAAACAAAATTGGATAAGTCCAGTCAGATCTGAACAAATGTGTGCCTCAGAGACTTCATACTCACATATCTCAGCTGAGAGTAAAGATGAGAATTCTTAGGATTCATTGCATGAAGAATGCAATGTTTATTAGAAGTCCCTAGAATCTGCTAGGTTGAAGGATGTATACATATATAGCTCAATAGTATTTACAACAATTGTTTAGAAGCCGGAGCAGTGGCACAGGCCTATAATCCCAGTAGAAGGATTGCAAGTTGGAGGACACCCTAAGCAATTTAGCAAGATTATCTCAAAGTAAAAATAAAAAGGGCTAGGGGTATAGCTCAGTGATAGAGTGCTTCCATAACATGTGCCAAAAAGAACAAAGAAAAACAAAGAAAAATTTAGAATTTAGACCATTTGGGGAAGGACAAAGTATTTTATCATTGTTTATAATTGTCACTGCATGGTGATAACAAAAAAAGCGATTTATTCAAGCAGATTTAGTGCATGCCTATAATCCCAGAACTCTGGAAGCCTGAGGTAGAAGTATTGCAACTTTGAGTCCATGGTGGGTTATTTAGTGAGACTTTATGTCAAAAGGGCTGAGAATGAAACAGTGTAAAGGCTCTAGGTTCAACTCCAAGTACTGGAAGAAAGAAAAGAAAGCTTACTTTAAGTTTGCAAAAACATTTCATTTTGAAACAATTTTAGATTTACAGAGAAGTCACAAAAGTAGTATAGATTGTTCCCATATACCTTTTACCCAGTTTATGTAACCATGGTAAAACATAAAATACAGAAATTAACATCAGTACAATATTGTTAATCAAATTATGGCTTTTATTTGTATTGTACCAGTGTTTGCACTAATATATATTTTTTTGACCCTAGGGTTCAATCTAGCATATTGCATTCAGAGGTCTGTCACTTTTTTTGAAGTCCATTTACATGTCTACAACCCCTTATTGTCTGCTCTGGGAGCTGCCCACCCCAAGTCCCTCCATCCGTTGGTGCACTACTGATTCCAAGAAATCATTGTGATAGTGTGGTAAGGAGATCTGAAGAATGTGGAGACTCACCCTTTGGAGAAAGGTGCTATAGAGTCTGACATACTATAGTTAACTTCCAGAGCACAAGCATTTCTATTTTGTCTACTTGGCCAATGACTGTTAGGTAGGTGACATTTGCAAGGATCATGTGCCTAGTATATGGAAATCAGAAAGCAAGGCTTGTTTTGGGGCAAAAGTACACATGTCCTGTGAAACAAAGACGCAAAAATGTGAAAGGTGAAACTTTGAAAAGAAAAAAACCCCAAAATACAGATATTTTGAATGTGTGTTCCATACCATTTCTCCCTTTCACTAGTCATTGGAATTCTTATTTTGTTCACCCTGCCAATGATTGGTTTAGGAATGGGCTTGGAATGCAATTCTAGCCAATGAGATGAGGCCAGGTCTGGGGTTTCTGGGAAATTTTCTTTCAATGCTTAAAATGCCCTCCCCTTCTTGTTCGAATTTTGGTTTTGCTGTTTGGGTTACTCTTTGTTGAAGAATAAAATGTTTATAGCTGGGGCAACCACTTTGTAACATAAAAGACAAGCCTGAGACAAAAGCAAACTCCTGCTCAAAGTGGAAGAAGAATGAGACTCTGGTCTTTGATGCATTATTTATTTCCGGGAATGAACTAACCCCCCACTTCTTGTTATATGGGAAAATACATTTTCTGTTTTTGAGGAACCTGTGGTTATTGACAACAGATGGAAAGGCTTCATCAAGACAAAAGCATACTGTGCTCCATGTTGACAAGGATAGAGATGGCAGTCAGTAGTTTTAGAGCCCATGGCAATAGCATCTCTCAGTTCAATCATGCTTTCAATCAACTCTACAATAACACAGTGTGAGATGATTGTGTTTGGTACTCTAGGAATATGACAGTACTGTACTGCATTCTAGGGAAGGATTCCTGCCTTGAAAGGCCACACTGCAAAAAGGGGGCTAAAACGCAGAGGCAAGCACACTGATTACAGGAGACCTGGTATTACATTAGGTATACTGTACTCACAAGACGGTGTGGATGCCTCCAGACTAGTGCCTTGAAGATTAGGAAAGGAAAAGGTCTACACTCTCTATTGAAAGATAGCTACTTGTTAGGTAAAGAGACATGGAACAAGGCAATTATAAGGGAACAAAGACAGAGAGATTAGAAGCCACAGGTTCAATTTAGTAAGATTTGATGCAGTTGACCTATCAGCAGCCATGACTGGATTGGTACAGAGGAACACCAGGAGTTCACTGACAGTGCCATGCTTCGGGAAGCTTGAGAAGCCACAGCATATCTAACATAGGGAACTAGGTGCTGGGAGCCTGACTCTGGTCTGAGGCCAGGTTCAGTTACCCACTAATTATGTGGCCCTGAGTCATTCATGTGTCTTAGAACAGCTACAAGAAGAGCTTGATAGTAACTGTCTTGCTTCCCTCATGGGGCAACCATAAAATGAAATATAAATGTAGTGGGTTATTATTTCTTCCACCTCCAGATGTAACTAGATATTCACCCGTGCCTGTCTCAGAGTTTGTGTCTTGCTTCTTCTACCCAGGAGCCACATTTTAGCCTCCCCTTTGATCTCACCAGTGCCCTCCCATACTTGTAGTACCTTCAGTATCTTCCCTTGTCTCTTTCCTGGATTGTTATTGTGTTTCTCCAAACATATTCCAATCTCAAAAATTAAATATAATTTAAAATTCTTTCTTAGGTCTTCAAGTTTCCTCAAAACACCATTAATTTTCTCCTTTCTTATGAAACTTTTAAAAAGTAAACTATCATTCTACCTCTTTCTCATCTTCTCCCCAGAGTTAGGTCTACTCCAATGTTCAATTAAAAGTGGTCACTCAGAGATCATTAGTAAGCCAGACATAGTGACACGTCTATAATTCCAGCACTTGGGAGGCTAAGGTAGGAGGATCAAGAGTTTGGGGTCAGCCTGGAACAAAGCATGCCCTTGACTAAAAATAAAATAAAATAAATAAAATAAAAGCCATTGGGGGATGAATCTAGGAGGTTTCTCTTATTTTTGTCCTGTCTGATTCAACTCTCCCTTCTATAATCCCTGTGTCATGGCTTTTCCACCCACTCTTTCTTCCTTTCTCCTCTTTCTCTCCCTTCTGAGTGTTAGCATTCACTAGGATTATGCTAACCTCAGGCTTTTTCTCTCACCTAGGAACACTTAGTTATAGCTTCAACAGTCACACTGAAGAGGAGCCATAAATAGCTTTAGTTCTGATTTTCCCTCCCCAACAGTTTCCAACTAAATTGTCCAATATGGATTTGAATGTTCTGTGACTCCTCAACCTCAGCTTGTTTTTTTGTTTGTTTTGCTTTTTGTTGTTTGAGATGGGATCTCTCTATGCTGTTCAGGCTGGCCTTAAACTCATTATGTATCCAACACAGGCCTCAAATTCATGGTAATTCTCCTGCCTCAGCCTCCCAAGTGCTGGGTTTACAGGCACGCACTACCACACCAGCAATTCCAGCTTGTTTAAAGCCAATTCCCCTCCCCCATCACACACACACACACACACACACACACACACACACACACACTTGGGTTTTTTTTTGGGGGGGAGGTGGTGCTGGGATTGAACTCATGACTTTGTGCTTGTGAGGCAGACGCAGTGCCCCTGAGCTAACTCCCCAACCCCACAAACACTTTTTTTTTAGTGTTCCCACCATCATTTATATCATCCTATCCTAAAATTTTTATTTCATTCAATTCCCTTTTTTAAGCAGTCATCAAACCTAATTGTCTAATTAATCCTTGAAATGTCTAAAATAATACAATTATCTTTTATTCTTAAGACTTTTTTTTTTTTAGAAGGGATCTCGCTAGGTAGTTCAGGGTAACCTCAGAGTCACAGCAATGCTCCTTCCTCAGCCTCCTGAAAGCTGGGATCACAGGCATGTACTACCACACCCAGCCATCACTTCTATGAGAAGTGCTCTTTTTTTTTTTGGTTTTTTTGAAACAGGGTCTCACTATGTAGTTGAGACGGACCTGGAACTCACTTATGTACCCCAGGCTGGTCTCGAAGTCACAATGATACACCTGCCTCAGCCTTCTGAGTGCTGGTATTACAGGCGTGCGCCACCACACCCGGTGAGAAGTGCTCATTTCTTTGCTGAACTGCTGTAATAGTTTCCCAAGTGATCTTGTTGACATCATTGTACTTAAATCAAAGTGATCTTCCACATTCCTGATAGTTTTCCTCCAAAGTCAGAGCTAATAAAATACTCTATTCCTTCCCATTGCTTTAGAATAAAGTCGTATTTCTTATGATGGTATTCAAAACTCATTACAATCTGGTTCCATCTATCTCTCCAAATTCTGTTTTCTTAGCAAAATCTGTCAGATAAAGGCCCAGCCCAAATGTCCTCTTCCTTACACATCAGAGAGAATTGACTTTTCTTTGTACTTGCAGGGTACATCTTTTTTTGTTTAACTTTTTTGGTACTGGGTATCGAACTCAGGTCCCTGCGCTTTCAAGGAAGGTGGGTGGAACCACTGAGCTAAATCCCCAGCCCCACACATCTGTTACTAGAGTCACCATCATTGCACTAAATTGTCTTTGTTTCTGTGAAAATATTACAAGCTCCATCACTGTGTATTAACTTCCTCTTACTACATATCAAAACATAAGATTTAGTGGTTTAAAACAGCAAATATTTATTATCTCACGGTTGCCATGGGTCAGGAATCGGGGAGTAGCTTACACCTGGTTTTTTCTGTGTAGTGTCAGAAGATGTCAAGGATCAGTCTGGGCTGGTCATCTGAAGGCTTCCGGGGGCTGGAAACCGCTTGTAAATCGCCTCCCTCTCATATGTAGTGAATTGGTGAAGGCTGTTGACAGGAGGCCTCACCTCTTGCTATGTGAACCCTTCCACAGAAGTATTCTCACAATGTGGCACATGGCTTTCCCCAGTGATCCACAAGAAAGAAAGAAACTCCAAATGCCTTTTGTAGCATAGTCTTGGAAATCACTGTCTTACTTTTCTCTTGTTGCTGAGACAAAATACCTAACAGCCAAATTTAAAGGGGAAAGGTTTATTTAGCTCACAGTTTGTACAGGTTTCAGTCCTTAGGTGGCTGGCTCCAAGGCAAGTGATACATGGCAGGAGGTGTCACAGGAGAAACAGTTCATTGCACGCAGAAGACAGCAAAAGCAACAAAGGGACCTTAACAGAGTCTTTCAGCCCCTTTTATCTTATCCAGACTACTTAGGGCAGGTAGCACTCACACCCTTAATCCTAGTGCCCTTGAGCCCAGCATTGCACCATGAATCAATTCTACCATCACACACTCTAGATCCAGCCACCTCTGAAAAAGCCCCACCTAAGATCACAGGAGGCTTGAGGGGGGACATCCAAATACAATCCACAACAGTCATCATTTATGCCATACTCAATGTGTTAGCAGCGAGCCACTAACTCCAACCCACACTTACTGGAAAGGGAATGAATTGCCACTTCTTGAAGGGAAGGGAGAAGTATCAAAGAATTTGAGGACTACATATAGATTATCTTGTATCTTAATACCTTATAACTAGCATATAGTGTCTGGCACACAGTAAGTGTGCCACAGACATTTCTTTCTTCCTTTTTGTTTTTTGTACCAGGGATCAAACACAGGTCTTTGTGCTTGGGAGGCAGGCGGTGGAACCACTGAGCTAAATCCCCCCCGCCCCCAGACATTTCTTAATGGAATGAAAGTTCCAGGGAGAGATACTGGAAGCAGTGGGATCCATGGGTAATTTGAGTGGGGTACATATAGAAAGGTGAAGTAGGGGTTGGTGAGAGAGGTTCTGAGGTAAGAATTCATGGGACTCAGTGATTGAAAGAAAGGGTTGGGGATTTCTCCAAGAGGTGAGGTGTTGTCAGTCTTTAACGTTGCAAGTTGAGGCTGAAAGTCTTGAGAGAGCAAACTAATCATATGAGTTGAAGATATGTTTTGGGAACTTAGCCATAAAGAGATAGCGATGATGGGTGAAGTAGGCATCTAGGACTTCTTCCCTAGGCTGTTAAAATGCCAAACCATGCCTCTTAAAATCTTTTGTCTGTTTCATTATGCTTCAAAGGTCAGACTGGTAGTCAGCAGCAAGCCAATGTCTATACCTGCCCGTTACCTCAGGTTTCTCATTTATAAACGTGGTGGTTATTAATTACCTATTTCCTAGGACCTTGGGCCGGAAGAAATTGACAACATACCAACTTAGGCAGGAAATCTCCACTACCATTATTATCTATAAATTGTTATGGGGACAATGTACTTTGAACCATTCTGAAAACTGTATTCCAAGTTTTGACCCATAAAGAAACAAATTTAGAGTTCAACTTAATCGACAGGGACTCCAGTTGAAAATTTGAACACAGCTCCTTCACAGATAGAAAATCACTCCAAAATCATTGACCTTTCTTTTCCTCATAAAGCTAAAGGCCAATTTTAAGAAAAGTAAGTCTTTAATGAGATTTAGTTCAACACAGGCATTACTGTACCTTTTAATTTCCTTGGGAGTCCGATCGGGGAATTAAAGACCTAAAACTGTATGCTAACTGCGCACAGAACAATGTAGTTTGGAAGTAAACTTCCTCTAGGAACTCCATCCAGTCTTAGTCACATTTCGGACACCGTCATTTTTAAGAGTTATATTTACTTAGAAGCAGAGCAAGCATGGGACTAATTTTTAAAAAAGGAATAGAAATTAAATAGTTATTTGGTCATTTGCATTTCTATACAACTAGAAATGGGTTAGTTGGCTCCTTTATCACAAGTAGGATTAAATTCAATATTTGCCAGTATAAATTATTAAACACCACTTGTTTTTGTAAGAGTACATCTAAGAGTTAATATTTAAAAAGAAACGAAAAATGAGAACGTTTCTTTTTGTCTTCTGTAGTGTTGATTCCTACATTTCTCCAGATCACCTGGCACTGACGGTAGAACTGGGGTGAGACTTGGAGTACAAATTCGTGGTAGCTGCGTGGGGTCTCCCAGGTCACAGGGCGAACGCTGCCCTCCTCGCACTCCGCGCAGCCCTGGGGTCGGGCCTTTGTTGCTGGCTGCACAGCGCAGCGCCCGGGCCGCTCCTCGCCCACGGCCAGCTCTGCCCATTCATTCGACGTCCGTGC
>NW_022900926.1:43362175-43382356 GCF_012274545.1 Fukomys damarensis
CGCTGCGGCTGGGAGCCAGGGTGCCGGCCCCGCCGGCCGTGCGCGCCCGCTGCCATGGCTTTCCGCAGGAGGACGAAAAGTTACCCGCTCTTCAGCCAGGAGTTCGTCATCCACAACCATGCGGACATCGGCTTCTGCCTAGTGCTGTGCGTCCTCATCGGGCTTATGTTCGAGGTGAGCGGGACTGGGCAGGGGTGCTGGTGCGCCGCGGCGCGCACTCCTTTAGGTCCCCGGGCCTCATCCGAGCCAGGGCGTCTGGTGCCCTGCACGTTATCTGTGCCCCTGGCTTTGTGCACTGTGACCCCCGGCCTGTCCTCGAGTCAGCCCAGACAGCGCCTCACATACCCGCTCCCTGCTCGCGGTGCCGTGCTCTGTGGCCCCCTCCGGCACCCACCTTATTTCTGTAGCTCGCTGAAGCCCTGAAACCCTAGCCTGGTCTCGAAGCAGCCGCAGCTCTGCCACCCTGGGCCGACGCGTGTGGCTTCCTTTCTGGCGTCCGGGAGCCAAGCCTGGAGACTCCCTGACTGTAGTCATTGCACAACCCCCCTCCTCCCAAGTGGGGTCCACCGGCTCTTCTGAGTTCTTCCAGGGGGCGGGTCGCCCTGGCCCTTTCCCATCTCCCTTCTCATTTTCTAATAGTTTGCATCCTCGCCACTTATGGACCGAGCTGCAGGTATTCACGTGTGGCGCTGGCTCCATCCCAGCCTGGCCTTCTGTTCCTTTTTTTTTTTTTTTATCATCGTCTAAAAGGTTCAATTTGAGAAACCCTTTGTCATTCTGTAGACTGTCCCATTTGGTCCATATGTGGTGTACCCCAGAGTTTCACCCCGTTTAGAGGGTGGAGGAGAGGGACAGGGACAGTCTCCACTGTAGCAGGGATGGGGGCAGAGAATGGGATCCCTCTTGGACAGCTGTGTAAGCTACAGCACAGGGAGCACTAGTAGGCCAGGGTTCAAAATCCAAGAGGGCTGATGGGAAGGACTCCCCACTCCTACAGCGTAAGTGTGTTACCCAGAAGTTGGAAGAACTGGAGAAAATCAGGAATGAGTTTGAGGTGGTCTTCTTGTTTCAGAGTGAGATATGTAGGTGGCACTTCCCTAGTCTCGTTGGTTCCTCTGTGAGGGATCCTTGGCCTTCCTTTGGGTAGGTTGTTATCTGCTTTCTGGGGGATGTTTTTGGAAGCTCTAACCATTTCCAAACTGCTGTAGAAAGGAGGACTCCCATTGGGGCTCATTTTTCCTTCCATGATCCTCTGTTGCTGGGTTCCTTGTCTCCTTTCTACAGACGACAAGGGCCCTACTTGGCTGGTGGAGCTGCCCTCAAGCTGGGAACATTCTTGTGGCCAGGTCAGGGTTGGATGAGTGCATGTGGGCTTGCCTAGGCTTCAGGATGTATGGGAAACAATCCTGATTTGCTTTTGACGGTGCTCTTTCACTTCAGTGCTTCTCCTCCTCACCATGGCTCTCCTGTCAAGTATGGGATAGGTCTGTGTCCCACTATGTTGCCATTGGTTTGCCTGAAAATGGACTGCAGTCTCAGTTCCCCCATTGTTGAAGACACTGGTTAAATCTGTTTGTCTCATGGGAAGGTTTTATTTTTATTTTTTGTTTTTTTGAGACAGGGTCTCACTATGTAGTTGAGACTGACCTGGAACTCACTATGTAGCCCAGCCCAGACTGGTCTTGAACTCACAGCGATCCTCCTGCCTGGGACTACAGGTGTGTGCCACCACGCCTGGTTTAGGAAGGTTTTAACTGAGATCATGTTAGCCAAAGAGCCCTGTTTCCTACTAGTGAGTGAGTCAGTTTCTTGCTCCTAGAGCCCTGATATTACTTATAACCATAATAGTTTAATGAAATAACCAAGGATTTGTTTTGCCCAGCAAATATCTTTTGTGTCTCCTCTGTTTTAAGTACCATGTTCCCAGTCTTAGAGGGCATGGCTGGAAAGACACACGTGTCAGCCATAAACCTCATATCTACTGGCTCTGGGGCTGGCTTTGTCTCTTGCATTGTCTAGGACTCTGCTCTTTTTTTAGTGTTTGTTGAGGTTTCTGGCTCTACCTGTTCTATCTGTGAAAAAAAAAAGGCTACCTAGTTTTGAGCTTCATATCTCCTTACCCCACTCACTTTGGTCTTGTGGAAAATCCTATGTATTAAACCTCCCAATCTGTGAAAGGTGAAATGTGGTAGGAACTGTTCTGCCCAGTACTGAAGGATAAGAAAGGCCCATGGTGAGGAAAAACAAACACAGCTGCTCTCTCTCCTGCCTAGGAATGGACTGGGGAGTATGGAAAGGGTTACCATCCCTGCTTGTTCTGTAGCACCTGGGATGTGCAGTATGTACAGGGTAGGTATCTCCATGGAGATGTTGTAGGATCATCAGTCTGCACTGGTCTAGAAATAAGCAGGCTTTGCCTCAAACCTCCAGTACGAAGGCCTTGTGTTCTGTGCTAGACTCATTGGTCCTCATTGTCAGTTCCCACCACCAACTGACTGTGTAGAGAGAGAGACTTTTGTCTGTGCATGTATGGGTTGGGGTTGGAACTCTGGTGCTCCTACCAAATGAGAGCAAAGCTGTGTGTGGTAGTGTACTCCTGAGAGGTGGTGCACTTGAGAAGCTGAGACAGGAGGATCTATGTGAGTTTGAAGACTACATAGTGAGTTCATGGCCAGCCTGAAATGCATAGCAAGACCCTGTCTCAGAACAACAACAGAAGCATCTTGGGACCTGATGTGAATATTTTCACTTCATCAGTAAAATGGGGCTCGGAAGAGGATAGTGTGGAGGTACCTCAAAACCTAGCACAGGGCTGACTGGAACTTATGCAGCATCTTCTGCATTCTCCCCTGGGGGTGTGGGTATATGTGTGCATGTGTAGGGATGCACATGGTGGGGAAGGATGGAGTCCAGAACCTAACACAGTTTTTCCTAGAAGCAAGGCCAGAAGGAGGTGCTGGGGAACAGGAGGAAGCCAGGGGCCAGCAGGCTGTTGACTTTCTGTGTTGGGCCAGGCTAGGTACGATTCCTTCATTCAGAAGCTGACTGCAGAAAACAATTATAATTCTTCCCACAAAGAGTGATACCCCCAACTCCTTCTGGGGTCCCTACCCAGTTTTTGTCAGTGAGCTGGGCCCCAAGTTATCTACCAGTGCACACTCTGGGCAGTCATAGTCCTTCATGCCCATCTCAGTCCTGCCTTGCTTGTGCCCTCAGCTGTATTCATGGGACATTAATTTCCTTGGAACCTTAGGACTTCAGTTGTCTGTCTTCAGGGAGAGGTTGACTATAAGTTCCTTCCCTTGGGAACACTTCCTTTTGGGAAGACTGAGCCCCCTAAGTCCACACACTTGCACATGCACTTTTGCTTTAGTTTTGGGTCATTCTGTTTCTAAGGCCAGGTCCTTCCCCCTGAACCCAGGTTTCTCCAGTCCTGCAGGCTGTTTGGAATAGAGCTGTTCTGTGCAGCCACAGCACTTGGCTAAAATATGTCAGGAATGTGGAACTTTATTTTCCCCCTCCTTCCTTTCCAGCTTTCTCTTTCTTGACTTTGCTTTTGGAGAGGTGGCACAAGGGGGAGGTTTTTCTTCCACAGTTCAGTCCTTCAGTCCTTTCTTAGAAGGAGTCTGGGCTGTGGGTCCTGCCGGGTATGGGTGTCCATTTGGGCTGTGTGTATGTATCAGTTTGGAAGTAGTCTCCCCTCTCCTTTTCCTTTAAGTGTCCTGTCTTGTGCCACGTTTCCAACTGAGAGAGATAGGAGAAGAGGAAAACTCTTTCATTAGCAGATGGAACATGAGAAAAAAGGGGGTGCAGGAAGAGAGGGAGTCTGGGCTGTGGGTCCTGCCGGGTATGGGTGTCCATTTGGGCTGTGTGTATGTATCAGTTTGGAAGTAGTCTCCCCTCTCCTTTTCCTTTAAGTGTCCTGTCTTGTGCCACGTTTCCAACTGAGAGAGATAGGAGAAGAGGAAAACTCTTTCATTAGCAGATGGAACATGAGAAAAAAGGGGGTGCAGGAAGAGAGAGGAGAGAGATGGCAGATCTACCTTTTCTCCAGGGAACTATTTTGTTCCCTGTTCCTCACACCATGATTACTTGTTAGAGTGAAGAGTTTGCAGCATGTTTAACGGGAGCATATTGCCTGTGTCAAAGTGTGTGGGGTCTCTGGCCCTGATCACGATCTCCTGGATATATCTGTATGCTTCATAACCTGAAGTGAGGCTGCCATTCCTTTCTGTTGATGGTAGCATTGTGAAACAGTTCTGCTTCTGTCTTGGGAGAATATGTAAGTGGCACAGACATGCATCTGTGGACATAAGTTGTCTTTCCTTGTCTAACTTCTCATGTACATTTGAAGAAGTTTCTTGGCCAGTTTTTATAGTTCCTGATGTTGTGCATCTTGCTCTTTAGCCTGTGATGTTGTTCATGAGTGTTATAGAACAGCCAGAGCTCACTTCATTCTCTTGGGTTTGGTGTTGAATTCTCTTGTTTGGTGGGTGGATTTCTATATGCATACCTCAGTGATTTGAGCAATAGCAGAAATTTGAAGCTAGATTTTTCTCTTCTTCATTGTACCCTAGCCTTTGGGATGTAAGACATAAGCCTAATTCATATTTCTTCCCTCTGCAAAAATGTGTTATCTAGAAAGGTAACATCGATCACTTAGTGAGTTTTTGACCCTAATTGCAGGATGAAGACTAGCACATTCGAAAACACCCAGCATGGTGGCTGGCACACACGCACTTCTTCCATGGCTCCCAACAGCCATTCTGATGGCTGTTGTTACTGCCATAGTCATGGGATCCGGGTGTTCACCTCCCACCCTCAAATGGTTCATCAGGCTACCCTACTTGTCGTTCTCTTAAAGATGACATGTTTAGAGATGGAGACATTTCCCCCAAGTTCTCCAGCACTGTCCATCTACTCTTCAGATGGCCTAATCACTGGCTCTGCCTTGAGCTCTTCTTTTCTCCAGGGATCCTCGTGTTGTGGCTGCTTTGTGCAGAACCTCACTTTTCTCTGACATCCAGCACACAGGCCTTGGGTACAGGAGGGTCCTCTGTGCTGCTGCTGTCAGCTTTGCAGAGAAGTAAAAACCATGGGGAGACTGTCCCGCAAGCTAAATAGGTGCCACTTTTCTCTTGCTTGCTCTGTTGTGTGAACCTCAGTCGTGCATTTCTCTGAGGCACTATCCAGACTGGTCACAACAGAGCGCCTTAGTCCTGACTGTTTGTAGAATAACATGTGTTGCTATGGTGAAAGCTTCACTCTGGCAGGCATGAACTCCTTTTTGATCTGCTGCTTCATGGGCAGGGGCCCCAGAAATCACTCTGGCATAGCTGATGTACCTCTCATTCCCACCCTGATAAATGACGAAGCCAGAGGTTTGATAAGAGTGGATTAGAGTTCCCTAATGACAGAAGTACTTTCTAGTCAGTGTGAGCATTATTAGCAGGCTTTGGTGGGAAACTTTCCTGATACTATCTCTTAACCTTTTTATCTAGAGCTCTGTATCTGGTATCTTTTGGTACCTAATAGTAAAAAGGAATGGGGCTGGGGGGTGGTGGTGGTAGAGTAAACTGTAAAACTAAAGTGATTCCTGAAAAGACCTTCTTGTTTCATAAGCAGACCTTTATTTTTTCCAGCCTGCTACTTTGCCTTGATTTACCTTCACTGTTTCAAGTCTCTTGCAATAGAAGAGAACCAAACTTAACTTTGTCATAGCTGGTTAATGTTACAAGTGAACTGTGTGGTTTAAAGAGCTTTGCAAGCAATTCTTCTGGGTGGTGTAAGTTCATATGGCTTTCCCTGCGTTTTAGCAGGAATAAAAAAAATGGGGCCAGGTCTTGAAGTGAGGGACTCTGAGTCCTCTCGGCCTCCTGTGAGTTTGTGGGAGTCCAGGGTTAGAAGAGGGCTGCTTTATGGTTCCCACCACAGCCACGTTGCCTTTTGATGTCTTCCCTCATTTGGCTGGGGTGGGGTGGGGTGGGGTGGGGGGTTGGCAGCATTTTACATCTGTGAAATGCTTTACTGGCCTCATCCTGTAATCGGGATGGTTTATGGGGGTTGTCATAACCATCCAGAGCCTGGCTTCTAGAGCAGAGACTTGGCCAAGGACCATCCACTCTGTGTTAGAGACGGAGCCAAAATAAGAATTCAGCAACGTCTGGCTCACATTTAGAGCTCCGCCTGATGCTTCCATGAATGGGGCGTCTATGGAATGTCGCCACAGGCTGCTTTATTTTTCTTTGTCTGAGTGGAATCTGTTTATTACCTGGAAGTAATGTCTGTGGGTCATTGTTCCACTTGGAGGCTTTCTGCCTGGAAAAATCAGTGAAATTTGCATTTCCCTGAAAGAGACTACAGAAAATAGCTCAGATGTGTGTGTCTATCACATGTGAATATGGGTGAATGGGCAGAAGCTTTACGTACCATTGAGGTTACCTCATGCTGTTACCCAGCATCTGTGTAAGAAAAGGTGCTTCTGGTGGTCATATGTTCACAGCCCTTATCCTTAGGTTGATATTGTGGTTGTGACTCAAGGGTACATCTTTTCTCCTTACTTTACAAATGATTAAACTTATGTAAGTTTCCCTTAGAAGGAAACCCAAGAGGTCTCCTAATGTTTACAGAAGAGGAAATTACGCTTCCCCCTCCCAGTGTGGGAGATTGGCCCAGGACACAAATGTGAATTTTTGGCAAAAATGGCAGCTACATCTTCTGACCTTTCTCTTGTGCATTTTCTACACCTATACTCACTGGAATGCTCAACTCTTTAAATGCCAGGCTACGGGTAGAAGTTTTGAAATTATATCTTTCTTAAGAGCTCTATACTTACTTATTTGGCAGGTCTTTATTGAGTGCCTGAGACTGAGATCTGGGAATGCAAAAACGAATTAAGTGGGTCCCTGTCCTCAGAGAGATTACAGTGTAGTGTATTAAAACTGAGAGCTGGTTGGGTGCAGTGGTGCATGCCAGTAATCTTAGCATTTGGGAGCCTGAGACAGGAGGGTCACTGTGAACTATGTAGTAAGTTTAAAGCCAGCCTGAACTACATAGCAAGTAGTCTCAAAAAAATCAAAACTAAAACCAACCAACAAATTAAAAACTACCTTCTATGTGGATAGGAGTCAGGTCTTAAACAAAATAGGAATGGCAGGTGCAACCTTAGACACTTGAGCCTCAACTTGTAAGTCATTGTCCATGGTGGAAGGGATGTCTCATTAAATTGAGACTAAAACTCTGAATGTGGGGTTGTCAGTATTCAGAGAAGAATGGTGATCATGCCAAGTTACCCTCTGAGGCACAGCTGGTACTTTGTTTTTTTTAGACAGGATCTCACTATGTAGTTCAGGCTGGCCTTGAACGCAAGACAGTTCTCTTGCTTCAGCCTCCCAAGTGCTGGGTTTACAGGTGTGTGCCTTCATGCCTGGCTCAGTTGGCACTCTTAAGGCAGTCTGTTGGGCTGCTTTGTCACAAAAATTCTGTAGATTTGGAGGCTCACACAACCAATACCTATTTCTCACAGTTCTGCAGTCTGAACAAGTCTAAGGTCAAGGTACTGGCAGATTCAGAGTCTGGGAAAGATCTATTATCTGGTTCATATCAGCCATCTCTTCTTTGTATCCTCACAGAGCAGAAAGAAGGGAGGAAAGGGGAAGGGGAAGCTAATCTCAATGGCTTTTTTTTTTTTTTTTTAAATAAGAGCACTAATCTAATTCATGAGGGTTTTACCCTGTGATCTAATTTCCTGAAGGCCTTACCTCCATATGTTGAAACACTGGGGGGTTAGGATTTTAACCTAGAAATTTTAAGGGAACACAGACATTCCTCCCATAACAGCCATATGTGCACGAATGCGCTGGAAAGTCTTTTATTGAATGAAAACCTGTCTGAAGTTAGGAGTCTCATCCAAATGGTTTCTTAAGGTTTTGAACATCAAATCCCAACATTATCTCTAATGTCCTGTTGAGTTGTTGGAGGTGATCATCATACCGAGGTGGGAAGGACAAAGTTCTCTGAGTCTCCATGGCTCTGCTTTTGAAATAGGGAGAGGACTTCTTAATACAGTGCCTGGATTTTCTTTTTGTTTCATTTCGTTTCAGGATTGAACTCAGGACCTTGTGTTTGCCAGGCAGACACTGTGCCACTGAGCTACATCCCCAGCGCAGTGCCTGAATTTTGCAAGGACAGAGTATTGTTTATTTAATCAGTGTGTCCCCTCATCTTTTTTTAAAAGATCCAGATGTTCTCTCAAAGGGAGTATTTAATTTTGTGTGTGTGTGTGTGTGTGTGTGTGTGTGTGTGTGTGTACCTGGGATCAAACTCCAGACCTTGCACTTGAGAGGCAGGTGTGGCAGCTTCACTGAGCTAAATCCCTGGCCCTTAATTTTTTCTTTTTAAGGAGAATTTTAAAGGGTTTGCTGAGCAACTCACCACCATTATGGAGAGTCATGTGCTGTTGGAAAGGGAGGTGGGTCTTTCTTGCTCAGGACAGTGAGTAGTGATGGAATATGAGTAGTTGTGCCCCTGCTTCCTGTATAGACTGCTACCTGGTGCTTTGAGGGGCAGGGTACACAGGACCAGGTAGCACCTGTTGGCATTCTGGTCCTGGTGCCTGGTGTAGTGCCAGAATCTTCGAGAAAGTAGCATTCAGAGTAAGTGAGAGCATGACTTGAGCTTTGAGGTACTAGTGATGTGTGGTCAGCTTTTCCTGAAGGTTTAGAGCAGCCTGGGGCTCCTGCCTCAAGGAGCAATTCTTGGATAACAGGCCTCCCCTCCAGCCATTCCTGGTGTCTTGCAGGAAATCACAGGGCCTGTTCCACAATGCCAGGTTTCCGGCTGGGAAGAATTCCTTGGAACTTGGACCAGAATTGAAGTTTTCAGACCCTACACTTCTGGAGTTTAGGGTATGTTTTTTAGTTTGTAGTCTGACTGTACCAGATCAACTTTTGACCTCAGTGGGCAAGGAATAACTTGTTTGTATGGATTTTGTGACTGTTATTTGGAAGAGGGATGTTAAGATAGAAAGGAGTTGGTTATGGTTTAAAAAAATTTTTTTTAAACCTAGTAGTTTTTTGTTTGTTTGTTTTTGTTTTTGTTTTTGGTAGTGGGGATTGAACGCAGGGCAAGGCAGGCAGCAGAACCACTGAGTCAAATCCCTGGCCCTAAATCTAGCAGTTTTGTCTCTGATTTTGGCATGAAGGCAGGAACATGTGCTTCTCTCCAGAGTCTTCAAGGCACAGCTGTGGCTAGTGCTCTGTGAAGGCCCGCCACGGGAGGTGTGTAGTGGAAGGGGTGAGGACTGGGCCTGGAGTCTTCCAGTAAATAGCAGTGTGGCTCATGTAACACCTTCAGCCCTCCTGGCTGCGCCTGCTTCATTGTGGCTTGGCTGTACCTTGGGACCATAAGTAGACACCAGCAGGGACAGAAAATGTGGACAGGCCTTAAGTTGCCAGTCAGGAATTAGGAGGAGACAGGAGGAGGCACCTTCCTCTAGCTGTACAGACTCAGGACTAGTAACTAGTGTGCCTCTGGCAGGTTAGGAGGCTCAGTTTCCCATCTTGATTTCATTGCTTATTTTAGTTGAAATCACATTCTATCCCAGATTTGGAGTTGGCATGTAATTACAGCCTAGTGGAACTCAGGTTGGGGGAAGGAAAAAAACCCATGGATTAGAAAGAAATTGTTGTCTGGGATGAGGGGGTGTGTACTTGGCTTTGTGACTTTCATGTTAGGTGCCCAGGGCACCTGGGAAGACTAAATGGTGTCCTTTGCCTGAGTAGATTGGCCAATGGCTTCTGTTTCTGTTTTTGTTTATTTGTTCTGAGACAGGATCTCACTTTGTCTTTCCGGCTGGCCTTGAACTCACTCTGTAGCCCAGGCTGGCCTCAAATTTATCATGATTCTCCTGCTTTAGCCTCCTGACTGCTGGGATTATAGGCGTGTGCCACCATGCCCAGCATGGCCCATGGCTTCTGCTCAGCTAAATCAGGTTTTGTCACACTAGCCCTCAGAATGTGGTCTGCAGCCCCAGGCTTGAAGAAGTTATTTTCATATTTGATGATATGGTCATCACATACACACAAGGCCTTCTGTGGCTTATGTTTTTGAGATCAATAGGGTGAACCTAGTGACTGAACCTGACTGTTACCTTCTATCCCCCCAACCCTACACCCTCAATAGTGTTCTAAAGGCTTTGCTCACCATCTAATACTGTTAATTCTTCAAGTTCCCACTTCATCTTCCATTTCTCTTCAACTGCTCTGTCCAAAAATAATGTGCTTTCTTCCTCAAAATGATGGGAGTGAATTATAAACACTACCAGAGTGGAGAAAATATTGTGGCAGAGATGCATCAGTACTATTTTTTTGAGACAGGATCTCACTGTGTAGCCCAGGATGGGCTCAAACTCATGATGATTCTCCTGCCTCAGCCTCCTGAGTGCTGGGATTACAGGGGTGTGCTACCACACCTGCCTGCATCAGTACTGTTGACTCTCTATACCTGTACTGACCAGTATAGTAGCTACTTGCCGCATTTAGGTATTTAAATATAAACTCATTATGATAAAATGGGATTTTTCAGTCATATTAGCCAAATTTCAAATGCTTGGTAATACAGATATAGAACATTATGGTTATCACAGAAAATTCTGTTGGACAGTGCTGGTCTGTGTGTCTTAATTACTTTTTTGTTGCTGAGACAAAATGCCCAACACCCGAAGTTAAAGGAGGAAAGGTTTATTTCAGTGCACAGTTTGTAGAGTCCATAGTTGGCTGGCTCCAAGGCAGGGTGGCATGGCTGAGGGGCGTCACAGAGGAGAAACACCTCATGGCAGGCAGAAGACAGCAAAAGCAGTGAAGTAGTGAAGCAACAGCTGCAGCCACCTTCTTTCTGTCCCTTATATTCCAGGCAGGTAGCACTCACACCCAGGATGGGGCACTCTTAATCCCAGCATCGTATACCCTAGATCTAGCCACCTCCAAAAAGTCTAACCTATGATTGCATGGGAAGATATCTAAATACAACCTATAATAATTTATATTTTGCTTTTATAATAACATAGTAAGGGAGTCTTGTGATATGGTTCTGTTAGGAAACCATTACAGGCCATGCATCACAGTGGTTGAGAGCTCACGTAGCCCTTATACTGCCAGAGTTTGAATTCTATTCTACATTCTAGCAGTGCCATCTAGGCAAATTACTTAACTTCTCTGTGCCCACTTTCTTCCTTAGTTAAATGGGAATATAGTATGTCAAAGAGTTGTCAAGAGTGCTAGAGTGTTAGTACAAATAAAGCACTTAGGAAAGGGCTTGGTACAGCTAAGAGCCCAATACATGTATCTTATTGTTATTACTACATTTGCGAAGCAATGGAATAATACCTTAGCTGTGTGCATTTCCTTCCTGTGGCTCCTCATCCATTGGGAATACACAGTCATACCTTGGTCCTTGACTGCTTTTTAAAAACTCCTCTAACTTGGTAATCGATGCATTTGGATAGGAAAATTTTGTTCTGGTGTTCATCCTTTGGTACTTAACACACAAGCTAGAACTTATTGGTATTTTTTTTTAAATAAATTTTATTTTATCCCATCCCTCCCGCTCAAGCCCTCTCTCCTCCCTATGTACAAAACCTTTGTTTCCATTTTTTCTCTTTTTCTTCTATTTTAACTTCTGTTCTTGTCCCTCCCTTCCTCTCTCACTCCCTCCTCCCTTGTTCCCCTTCCCATTGATCTTGTTGGTATTGACTGCCTCTTGACTAGCTACTCTTCCCAAAACTATTTGTGTACCTCTCGTCGTTTTTGGTACTCATCACAGAGTTCCAAAACCAGTCAGAGTACTAGGAGCAATTAAGGATGAGTATCAAGGTACTTCCATAGCTGAGAAACAGGATGCAGGTCAGAGCAGCCCGAAGATGGTCGGTCCTATGCCTCTCCTCGGGTGCCACGCATTCCACAGCCCACCTGCACACACTTCACACAGCCTGGTAGAGCATGGTTATCTATTTTCCAAGCTTATAGGAGAGAAAAAAACAAGACAGTGGGGAAAGTGGCTGGGGTAGAATAGGTATTAGTGGTAGCTGACAGGTGGGCAGGTTATCCATTATTGAATACTTAGAAGTCATAAGAAATGAAAAAGAAAACATAACTGGTGTCATTTAGTATACAAACAAACAGCTACAGTAGATTTTTAAGGTTGTTATGATATCACAGTTATGCTGGAGTTCCATGTAGAGCATGCAGCACAAGGTGAGTATTTCTACTCCCCAAATCCAAAACCCAAAATGCTTCAGAATCTGAAACTTATTGAGCACTGACATGCTGCCGCAAATGGAAAATTGCACACCATGAATGAAGCTTAACTTCATGAAAAAATATTAAAAATGGTTATTTATAAAAGTATCTTTAAGCAATATAAATGAATTTCATTTTTTAGACCTGGATTTTATTCCCATGATTTCTCACTATGTATATGCAAATATTCCAAAATCTCAGAAGATCTGAAACCCAGAACACTTCTCACCCTGTGTACTCATATAGATTTTTAGAAAGATACGCATCCACAGTAACTAATGTTAAAGTTTCAAGCCTAGATCTTTAGTCATACAGAGGATTTGTCTCTCCAGGATGAATCATCCGTAGACATTTCTGGGGAGCTACAGTTTTATAGCCCTGAAATAAAAGCAGGGTTGATCTGCAATATACAATATGGATAGCACCCAAGAAATGCGAAAGAAGCATTTTTGGCATTCTCAACACCCAGCCAGGGAAGTATCCTCATTCAACACTATTCAACCACCTGACCTTTCAATTTTTTTTTTTTTAATCATTCAGCAAATACATCTCTCTTTGAGGCAGTTAACTCTGAAGTGGAAAGCAGCTGACACATTTGTTGACACAGCTTGCTCTGCTGTGGTCATTGCTGGAGCTTGAGAAAGAAGAGAACGTGTTGCCTCTTGGCTACTCTTTTCTGCATTTCTTGGGTCCAGATAACTCCAGGCACTGGCAATTATGGCCTTGCCAGATGTCACTGACGGCTCACCACACCTTTAATCTTTAGCTACAGTGTAGCCAAATGTCACTTGGCTGGTGGTGTTGGCTTCTCAGTCCCACCCTTCTGTGGTGTGGTGCACGTGGCCTCCAGGAGGTGAGCTGGTTCTTGCCCCCTCACTCTGTAAACCTTGATAAAACAGAGCTTTTGTGATTGCCATGTTCTAGGTGTTGGGGAGTCAGAGGAAAAGGACACATTGCCTAATCACAAGGATCTGACATTTCCCTTTAGTAAAGGATTGATAGGAAAGAAACAAGCACAGTTGCTTGAGCTGAGTCTGTTCCAGGTGAGCTGCCTCACTGGTCGCTGTGCTTCACACACAGTGAGTTCAATACATGGTGGTTTTCCAGTGGAGCTGCTTGGGGAACATGGAGGAAGGGCTCCCAGCTCAGAATTGGAGTAGGTGGATGCTAAGTAAGACAGAGTCAGAGGAGGTATGGGAGGATCTGGACAGGGAGCAGCATGTCAAGAGGCTGGGGCTGGTGTGGAGCATTGGGGTGCTCAGCAGGTAAGTGATATAGGGCCCCATCACACAGGGCCTTGTGGGTCCTGCACTGCAGTTCAGACTTTATTCTGGAGGTAATGGGGAGCTTTAGTGTGTTGGAGAGGAGAGTGATGTAATACCATTGCTCTGGAGGCTTCCCAGAAAGTGCCTTGTAAAATTGGATGGAACTAGGGAGTCTGGAGTGGAGGCGGTGGCACTGGTCTACCTGGAGACCTTTCTGTCTTGACCTCCAGACAGGAAGTTAGCTCCAGGGGACAGCAGGGACCTACACACCTGCACACGCACTGGTGTGCAGCTCTCTTCCCCATACATTTCATGTGACACAGGCAAGCAGAAAGGTGCTTATATGGGGCAGACATGATGCCTGAAGCTGAGAAGAAACAGCTTTTCCTTAGACATAATTAAAACACAGGCTGCATTGGTGTGGGTCTGGACCTTGAATATGTGTGTCATCCTACTTGACTGTCTTGTGTTGCTTTTGCTTGTCTTATCACTGAATCTTCAGACTTATGAAGAAGATATTTGTTTGCATGTAGTGTGATTTCTGATTTTTTTTAAAAGTGGGATTTTAAGTGAGTTAGGACATCTTTTCCCTCTACCTTTTATTTTTTTATTAAACAAGCCATGAAGAAGTTTGCATGTATGTTGACCTTACCCAAGGAAGCTGGTTTTGTGCCTAGTGCTTAGTTGGTGAAGAAGGTACAAGGACTCCCTTTTGTAGGCAGTGTTTCTCGGGCTAGTGGAGACGAGAGGAAACACAGTGTGGCTGGTGGGCAGAAGAATGTAGGCATAGCTTGTTGTAGACTTCATTTACCATATGTTGGGTTCTGTCTATTGTGTGCCTGACAGTACCTAATGGGGTCTCAGTAGATGGAACTCAGGACCTTGAGCTTGCTAGGTAGGTGCTGTGCCGCTAAGCTCCATTCCCAGCACCACCCCCCGACCCTTTTTGAGACAGGGTCTTATTATGAAGCCCAGGTTTGCCTTGAACTCTCAGCAATCCTCTTTCTTCAACCTCCCAAGTGCTGTTTTGACAAGGGTGCACCACCACTCCTGGCTCGAGGGGTCTTCTTACCAAAGCCAACCATGATACCCTCGCTTTTATTAGCTTCTCACTCTGGTGCAGGACTCTACTTTGCATCGTCTCCAGGAGTGCAGATGCCGGCCTGGAAACCATTACTTGTTCCCCTTGCCTTGTCCCCCACGTTTGTGCCCTGAGCCGGTTGGTTTTACTCCTGAGTCATTCCTGTCTCCTCTTGCCCTTAATGCTCTTTGATTTAGCTCAGACCCTTTACATCCCTCACCCAAATGGCCCTGGGGTGGGGGGGAGTGACTCTTAGCTTTATCTCCTCTGGCCCTTTCTGTACCCAGCTACCTCAGATTGTCCTCAAACACAGCTGAGTGAGCAGCTCTCCTACTGGATTCCTCCCAGGTGCCACCTAAAGGCATGAGGCTTCCTGTGGTCCTACCAGCCTTCCTTCTGGACTCCTCTGGCCCATCAGCCCTCACCCTGCCCAGCCCTCCTTGTAAACAGTCTCCTTGTTTCTGAGAGCCTTCTTCTCTTCTTTATTTACACAGATGGAAGCAACTTCTCTGCCTTTGTTCAAGCACTGCCATCTCACGTCTTGTCCTTGTCCCTCCTTTATTCTGTGAACTCCCTTGGCCTCTTTTGGTAACTCATTCCTCCAGATGTGGCCAGAGTGCCCTTGCTAAGTGCTGTGCTTGGGGAGGGCATGAAAGAGGAAAGGCCAAGATCCTGCTGATTCGTCTGGGAGCCCACTGCTGCACTTGTGTGAAGGAGGCAGTATGTGCGCCAGGGAGGGAGCATATCCTCTTTTGGAAGAGTTAAGGACAACGTACTTTAAACCAGAGAAGTCAGGCTGGGCTGTGAGGCCAGACAATGAGCTGGGGAGACAGAGGGTGTTCCAGGTAAGAAGAGGGTCCTGGGGCCAGGGCAGGGGTTTCTGAATTGCGGAAGTGTATGTACCTGGGAATGTCATGACCAGATTACGCACTGTAATAGCTCCTTGTACTTGCTGTGTGCTTGTTACCCCTCACCCAAAGGAGTTGTTTTACCTTTTCTCAGTGTGCCCAGCACCTCTGTACTGGATGCATAGTTGGTGTGAATGTGCTGGGGATGGTCCTGGTTATTTTCAGAGCAGTGTGTATCTTGAGTGGTCTGGATATTGCTGCTGATCATGTGATGCTTTGATATCCATTCTGTCTCTTCTGGGTTGTCAGGTAACCAGTCAGGGATGCTTGTGAGAACATCAGGAATGCTGGCTTCTTTAGCATGTGCCTACGCACGGAGAACCGTAATCTTTTAAGCTGAGAAAAAAACATCTTTGAATAAGTACTGTTGGTTGGTACATTCATATGACTCAAAAAATCAAAATCACATAAAAAAAGAATACATTGAGACATTTCCCTTCCTGCCCACCTGTTCTTAAACCATTTCTTTCTTCCCACTGCCAATTAACCACTTTTATTAGTTTGGTTACATAACCTTATTGGTGGGGTTTATTTGCACAGATAGAAGCGACTACAAAGATGTAAGGTATATGTAGTCTGTCAGTATCTATACATATTGTTGTCCCCTATACAAAATAAGGCATACTGCCTGCACTGTCTCACGTCTTGCCTATTCAGTTAACTCCCAAGTATCTGGGAGATCTTCCTATGTCAGTATGCAGCGAATTTCCTAATTCATATGATGGGTTGCATAGTCTTCCATTGTGCAGGTTCACCCAATTCATTAACCAGTCCCCCTTTATGGACACATGGGTTGTACCCAGTCTTTTGTTTGTTTGTTTTTTAATTGTTTATTGGTACTTTTTAGGTATACGGTACAGTTTCATTCATCATTGGGATCTTTACCTTTACATGATATATCTTGGTTCTTGTTTTTTCCCCATACCCCTGCCCTCCCTTCACCCCCCCACCCTTCCCTATTTACACTTTGTTTCTAGTTTTTCCTTTTCTCATATTTTTTCTTTTCCCTTCATTCCTTTCCCCTACCCTTCACACTTCCCCAACTCCTTTAGCCCTTTTCTTCCTATTTCACATTATTAGTTATACAATTTGAAAGTCTTTTGTTCTTATAAGGAACATTGCAGTGAGCTGAGTGTGGGGGGCAGATATGGATAATCCCAGCTGCTTGGGAGGCTGAGGCAGGAGGATTGCAAATTCAAGGATTGTGCAATTTAGTAATACCTTGCCTCAAAATAAAAAACTAAAAAAGAGGACTGGGAATGTAGCTCAGTGGTAACAGCCTTGCCTAGCTTTATCTTCCTCTTTCCTTCCTGCTTTCTCTTCTCTTCTTCTCCTTACCCCTTCCCCCTTTCTGGTGCTGGAGATGGAACTCAGTCTTACACATGGCATACAGGCAGTCTACCAGAGTCACACTTCAGCCCCTGTCCTTGTCCTTTTCAAATACCTAGTCATAGACTATCATTTATCCATGCAAAAAATACTTACATATTAAAAGCTCTGCCAGTGCCCACAACTGTCTCACTTGCTCATGTGTTCTCATCTAGCATAGTGCCTGGTATATAACGGGCGTCAAACTCTTGTTGGACTTTTAGAATTACAGTGTTTGGCACACCTGTATAATGGAGCTCTTTCCCATTGATTACCTTCCAGCTCCTCCGTGGTGCTTCTCATGCCTATGGCTCTGCATGTGAGAGTTCTTTCCTCTTTTCACTTGGCAGCTATTCCTCGTTCACTAGGCCGTAGTCCACCTTTTCTGGAAAGCATCCCTCAGGCATTTGCTTTGCCTCAGCTTTCCAAATTCCCTGTGCTTCCTTTGTTGTACTTCTGTTTTTTTTTGGTTTTGTTATTATGTAGCTGTTGTTTTTTTAGTTGCTCTATTTTTTTGTGTACCAGGGATTGGACCCAGGGTTTAGCATATGCCAGGCATGCACTGGACTACTTTCTCAGCCTTTAGAATTTCAATTAATTAATTAATTAATTTTTTTGGTACCAGTGATCGAACTCAGGACCTTGCACTGTGAGGCAGGTGGCGACACCACTGAGCTAAACCCCCGGTTCTTAAATTTTATTTTGAGAAAGGGTCTTGCTAAACTGCCGACCTCAAACATGTGGTCCTCCTGCCTCAGCCTCCAGAAGAGCCGAGATTACAGGCGCTTACCGTCATGCCCAGCCTTACCAGGTTCTGATAACCCCCAGCTCTGTGTGAGGCCTCATGTCCCTACACAGGTACACCAGTTCCTTGAGGCCGCAACTCTTGCCCACCGTAGTATCTCCAGTCCCCAGCACAGCACTTGGCATTCTGGTGGCTCTTACATTTTTAGTAAGCAAGTGGTAAAGTAAAATGATTGATAACCCCTTTTCAGAGTTTTTTTTTTTCTGCATTTTTAGTTGGGCTATTTCACCATTAGTCGTGCTGGTATATCCGTCCAGTTCTGTGCCATCACCACTGTCTGATTCCAGAACATTTCCATTATCCCCCAGAGAAGCCGGTCAGCATCCCTTTCTCACTGCTTCCACTTCAACCCCCACTCCCACCCCAGCAACCAGTACCCCTGGATCTCTTTCTCTCACTCTTTCTCTCTCCCTCCCTCCCTCCCTCTCTCTCTGGATGTACCATTCCAGACATTTTATGTAAATGGAATCATTGTGTGGCCTTTTTTGTCTGGATTCCTTCACTAGCATACTGTTTTTGAGGCTTATCCATGTTGTAGCACGTATTAGTACTTCGTTTTTATGACTTACGTTCCATTGCATGGAGATACCATATTTAGTTTATCCATTCATCAATTGATTGACGTTTGGGGTTTTTTTCTTTTTTTTTGCTTTTTGAAAATTGTGATTAATGTTGTTCATATACAACTCTTTGTGAGGGTATCATGTTTTCAATTCTCTTGGGTATATTTCACCTAGGAATAGAATTGCTAGGTCCTTAAATAATTTTAATATAGGCAATGAAACTGTATTAAACAATTTGCCTTTTTGATGTAAGAGTTTTATCTTAGACTACTGTTCTAAATATTGCTCATTATTCTGGCTGCGCACAACAGTTTTTGGAGTTATATTTGATCAGCTGTGGGACAGTAATTGTGACTCAGGTAAATGTTAGAATTCATAGGATGGAATTTATTGAATGCTTAGCATGTGTACTGTGCTAACTCTCTGGAGATGCCAAATGGTGTTCCTTGCTCTGATGCCATAAATTCATTTAAAATAATCTACATATGCATCTACATTGAAACAATTAGGTGAGTTATGGTATGGCCACACAATGGAACACTCACAATTTAAAGAAGTGGAGGTCTACTTTTATGTATCTGCTTGGGCTGATGTCCTAGAAAAGAATAGGTTTCTGATTAGCATGTAGAGGATGAGTCCATTTTAATAAAAGAGCTAATGCTTACTTATGCAAAGGTAAAACCCAGAAAGATCACATCAGATTGTCAGTATTGATTTTATCTCTTAAGGAGGTAGATTGTAGAAGACTTGATGTTCAACTTTATGTTTCTTTTTCTTTTTTTTTGGTACCGGGGATTGAACTCAGGTCCTTGCGCTTGCAAGGCAGGCCACTGAACTGCTGAGCTAAATCCCCGGCCCCTACTTTATGTTTCTTCTGAAAAGTTTTCTTTTTACAATAGTGTGTAGAGCTTTTATTTATTTATTTATAGCTTTTAAATTTATGTGACTCCCTGCAATTCCATTTTGAAGAAAATGCACTTTAAAATTCCATCTGAAACACCAGGTAGCAGTGTAGAATGTAGTACTGTGTGCTGGCATATGACTGAATGCCAGTATGAATGTGGTGAGCAAAAAAGGCTTTTAAAGGCTCAAGTCCACAAGTGAGTGAGTTTTTAGATTCTAGCCCTCAGGGAATCTTCCTGAGAGAATGGGGCTTGGCTTGGCCCTTAAAGAATGCAGCATTTATGTAGCACTTGACAGTTTGTAGAATCTAGGATAACAAACATCTGTTGTGTTTTCATTGCTTCCTCTGACTGAGCATGGTAATAAGCACTTTGTCTGTTTTCTGGCCGGGTCCTCACATTCGCCCTGGGAGGTAGATACTGTGATTACTCCCATTTCACACATGAGTGAACTGAGGTTTAGAAAGCCTGACCTCACCGGACTCCCATGGCTGGAAAGACCAGGGCCAGAATTCAGAGCCGTGTGTGGGACTTCACAGCCAGAGCCCTATACACCATTTTAAGCAGGAAACCAAGATCCAGGGAATTCAACTCTCTTGCCCAAGATAACACAGCTGTAAGTCAGGAGCAAATCGGCATGAACTCGTCACAGTCTCAGCATCATGTCTATACACTGAGGTGTCGTGATGTGGTCTCCTGGCTGTTGCAATTCCTGGAGTTGGCAGTGGGAGGCTGGGACATTTCACATGCCATATATATTTTTGTTTTGTTTTGTTTTTGGTACCAGGGGATTGAACTTGGGATCTTGTATTTGCCATATATATATATATTTTTTTTTTTTCTTTTTTAGCTTTAATTGAGTTTATTGGTACAATTTTAGGGATGCAGTACAGTTACATTCATTGTTGGGATCTTGTACCTCTACATAACAAGTCTTGATTCTCATTTTTTCCCCTTACCCCTCTCCTCCCTTCACCCCCTCCTCCCCTCCCC
>NW_022900926.1:43382452-43429410 GCF_012274545.1 Fukomys damarensis
CCTCTCCCCTCCCCATCGCCATATATATTTTTGAAAGCAGTGCCCAGCTGTCTCAGACCTGAGTGACCATCACTTCTAAGTGGTATGTAAGAGCATCCACCAGGAAGATCCTAGTACAGGTTCACGAATGCCCTCTGTCTTGCTGTTACTTGTTCTTGGCATTGCTTGGATGGATTTAGAGCCCCGTTGCTAGCCTCTTACATATGTTATTGAATCTTTCTGCCTTTGGACATGGGGGTAGGCCTGCTGAGAGGGTTCCAGTTGCCATGTCTTTGTGACTTTTTGTTTCAGTAAATCACAGTTCACTGTTGGTGATAGTTGCCTAATTAACCATTCCAATAGTTCTTACATCTTTTAACCTATGCTCTACCAAATTTCATACAGTGAGTATTGGAAGGATTTGAGGGTCACTACCTCTTGTTTCTTTTGTTTTTTGGTCTATAATGTGTCATTATTATGCTTTGTTTTTTGTGGAACCGGGGATCAAACTCACAACTTTGCGCTTGTGAGGCAGGCAGTGGAACCACTGAGCTAAATCCCCAGCCCATTATTGTGTTTTTTGAAATTGTGATAAAATCTACCATTGTAACCATTTTGCAATGTATAGTAAGTAGGGTTAAGTGCATTCACACTGTGCAGCCAGTCTCCAAAAACTCTTCATTCATTCCACAATCATTTATTGAGCACCTACTCAGAGATGATTAAAATACACTCTCTGCTTAGACTGATGGGGAAGAAGCTTCGGAAAACCAATGTTTGCAGTTCAGTGTGGCTGGAGTAGTGAAGTGCTTCTGGATTCTTGGGCTTCCATGCTTGCAGGCGGACCAGTTATACCTACCCAATGCTTCTGAGTTGCTGCTCCTCAGGCTTCCTGCCTAGTTGCTTAGAGACTGGGTTTCTCACCCCATTGCTCCCTGGAGGAGTTGTGCCATCTCAGCTCTTCAGACCCCTAGGGAGACTAAGTTGGCAGATTTTGCCTGTGTAAGAGCCTACTCTGTAGCTGGGTCCATGTGGCCTGGGTAGGGGTGGGGCAGGGGAATGGCACCACTGCCAAAGCCAGAACCACACCAAACTCCAAATCAACGGTTTGCCCAAATATAGTATCCTTGACTTTCCACCATCATGTTTAAGCTAAATATACTGTCCTTCAGCTTGCAAGCTCAATTTCCTCCAGGAATGACTTCTGTGATTATCCCCAAGTGCCTTTTCTCCTTTTGCATCAAGAAAGTGACCATAATGATGTTGCCAAAGTCTCAGAGGAATGACACGTGTAAAACTAAACAGATCAGAGAGTGCTGGCCCCAGAGTGCATTTGGATTTTACATTTCCATGGCAACCTCCGGAAAGAGCTTCTTATGGAGAAGGTGTATTATGATTATTAAGTCACAGCTCTTCTCCAGAAACACAGGCTGCAGGTATAAGGCTCCACTGACTTACCTGTCTGCAGATGCACTTTGATTCTCTATTGCATGGTGCCACATCCTGTCCAGCTTATAAATACCATTACATATGTAACCCAAGTATAGGTCTTGACGTCAAATTGCCTGATTTTTCACCCACTCTTTCACTTAACTAGGTAACTTAAATTATTTAACTGTGCCTCAGTTTTTTTGTTACTAAAAGGGGGATGAAAATACTTGTACCTACCTCATTGGGTTTTTGGAAGGAGCTAATAATGCATACATAGCATTTTGACAGAGCCCGATGTATACCATGGGTTTAATCCATGTGAGTTGTTTGTAGTACATGAATATTAATCAATTCCATGAATTTTGCAGCTGTCGTTAAGCAGCCCTTTTCTGCAACTCTAGTTTTCACATTATAGATTATACGCAGTCTGCACATCCTGGTGTGTTCATCCTCACCAGAAATGGCTTCCATAGCCACACATTGCTGCTTGTAGCACCAAGGCTGTTCAGAAATGAGTATGATGAGTCAGTCTGCTGGGGGCTTCTCCTTGGTGATCTGGAGCCCCTTCTCTCTTGCTCCTCTGAGCCTGAGCCTGTAGCCTATGACCTTGTATTTCAGTGCCTCCTGCAAATGCCCTGAGCCCCAGGTTCAGTCCTGGCCTCTTCCCTTTCTTAAGGATCCTAGAGCTTTGGTATTGCTGTCTCCCTTTCCCACAGGGAAGAAAACTGAGAGGTTAAATTACATGGAGATCAGTGGCTTGAACTACTTTATACTGAAGCGTGACCTAACATTTTTTTAAAATAATAGGGCTATTGCATTTTACAAGTTGTTGTTCAAGGACTTTTTGCTGTTTAAATATAACTTATAAAAGAGATTTCCTTAAGTTTTTCAACTTTATGCAGTTGGTTTAGTTTTTGCTGTTTTAGGCCTAGACACTAAGGTTTTTCAGGGTTGTAATAAAAACGCATAGGTTGAATTCTGATTTTTTTTTTTTCCTCAGTAGTATATCCACCTGGGCACAGTGGTGCATACCTGTAATCCTGGCACCAAGAGGTTGAGGCACTCAGTGGAGTGGAGATGATGGATTTAATAAAATAGTGAAGGAAAAAAGCTAATGGGGGACTGTAGTAGAAGGTGGGGTACATAGGCTGATTTGAGGCAGGAGGATTGCCATGAGTTCAAGGCCACCCTGGGCTACATAAAGAGCTCAGGGCCAGCCTGGAATATATAGCCAGACCCTGACTTAAAAAAAAAAAAAATCCAAATATTTTGAGATGTTAGCATTCTTAAAAGATGAAGTTATTCCTAAATGCCTGCTAGTAAGTGTTGGTTAGATGAATTTAAAATGCTGACATAAATCTATGTGTGATATCATAAAATGATATCTAAAACATAGAGTCCTTTTTGAAAAGCATATTAGAGAGTGTCATATTTGGGTGAATATTTTTGGTAAAAGTGTGTTTTTTGTTTTTGTTTTACTTTTTTTTTTTTTTGGTTTTTTGAGACAGGGTCTCACTATGTAGTTGATACTGACCTGGAACTCACTAGGTAGCCCAGGCTGGTCTCCAACTCACAGCAATCCTCCTGCCTCAGCCTCCCCAGTGCTGG
Organism: Fukomys damarensis; assembly: GCF_012274545.1. NCBI lineage: Eukaryota > Metazoa > Chordata > Mammalia > Rodentia > Bathyergidae > Fukomys > Fukomys damarensis. The sequence continues at coordinate 43,385,471 of NW_022900926.1, forward strand.
GATTACAGGTGTGCGCCACCACGCCCGGCCTATATATTTGTTTTATATATGATCAGAAAAGTACACAGGAGGGCTGTTTCATTTTGGCAGTAGAAAAACGGAAAGCTTGGCTTGGTGGAGCGGGGATTAGGTGTGCGCCACCACGCCCGGCCTATATATTTGTTTTATATATGATCAGAAAAGTACACAGGAGGGCTGTTTCATTTTGGCAGTAGAAAAACGGAAAGCTTGGCTTGGTGGCAGAGCCCTTTGCTTAGAGAGGAGGAAAGGTTCTTGGAGGGACTCAGGAAGGACCTCTCTCAGGCCCAGAGTTGGTGTGAGGGGGCAGCAGAAGGGGCTACCATAGAACAGCTGCTAGGTGCTGGAGAGAGGAGCCATGCCCTTGATCCTATTGATGCCATTTCCATCTACTGTGAATTGACAGCTTTGCTTTTTCAGAAGCCTTTTGAAGAGTGGCTAGGAGGGTGAAAACAAATATTTTAAACCGTTCAGCAAAGCCTTTACAAAAGCATCAAGAAAAACTCAAGGTTGATAAGAAGTGGAAATGAAACTTCTCAGTTCTACATATTACCCACAGGAGTCATATGAATGAAATGGTCTGTAGTAAAATTTTAAGCTTTTAAAAACAGCAATTGAAAATTTCAAGTTAACACCCTAACACTCAGACTATTGCCCGGTGATGGTGGAAGTGGGCCTCCCAGTCTGCGTTTGAGGGAGAACTGTTCCCATTTTTAATTTCCAAAAGACTTTTTTCCTCCCAGGCCTAGTGATGGGTGCTGTAAGGATATGGTGGGTATTAGGTAAAAAGAACCAAAAACCAGGACCAGAACAAGCCTTTATTATGGGGAGAATGTGCAGGGCTGTATCTGAACGAAGGAGAGAAAGCCGTATGGGTGAGGCAGGTAGTGCTTCTTTTTTGGTACAGGGATCGAATTTGAGACCTTGCACTTGTACAGGCGGGGCAGAACCAATGAGCTAAATCCCTGGACCAGGGAGTGCTTCTATAGGCCTGGGTGGAGCTCATAGGAGTTGGGGTGGGATTGAGTGATGTAGTGGCTAGGGATTGGGGGAGCTTGTGACATCACTAGGAGGGGCTTGTGACATCTCTAGTTGGAGGAGGTAGCAAGTAGGTTGCTCTTGGCAGCTGAAGGGCCTGTTGGGAAGAAGAGTGTCCGTTTTAGAAGCCATATTTTTCTGTGAGAAGCAGGGCATTATGGGAAGGAGAAGACTATTATGTAGCAGCCATTTTAAGGCCAGGGAAATCTAACAGTGGGGCAGGTCGGGGATAGACACTGTGAGTTCTGTGAAGCCAGAGGACATGATTGCCTCAGAGAGTATCCAGATGGTTAGCCGCATGCCCAGGGCTGATAGCCTTCGATGGGTGGTGCAGGTCTGGCAGGTAAAGGGGTACACATTTACCTGCTGTTGTGTGGAAGATGGAGCTCTTGGTGGCTAAGTTACCAAAACGTATTTGTTAAAGCCAGTTTATGGAGAGAGGTTAGGGAAATGAATAGCGCTCAGGATTGGACTTCCCATGTAGAAGATGATATTGAAAATCATAAATAACAGAAGCAACAATTTTTCAAAAAGTAATTGTTACTGAGTATCTGTGATGTGCTAGGTTTGACCTTCTAATCCCACAAATTCCCTCAACAATGCTTTTTCACAGATACCATCTCTATCTATACTGAACATGCTGAACAATTCCTGTTCAGTGTGGGAAGAACTGGGAACTTAACATAGGTCTTTCTGAATGCAAAATCTACCGTGCTCTGTACCTCCCTGCAAGGAGATGTGGTCAGGGAATGCTCCAGTGTGAGGGAGGGAAGTAGACAGGGGGCTGAGGTTAGGATGGGGAGAAAGCTTAACCCTTAAGGGTAAGTCAAGGAGCAAGTGGAAGGGACAACAGAGAGCTGGTGTTCCAAGCAAGAAGAGGCATTCAGATAATGACTAAATAGGTAACAGGTCTGATGCTGTGAAAGGATTTCTGGGACAGAAACGCCAGGCCAAACATGTTTCTTTGCATCAAGACTGGTCAGAGCCTTTAGTGTACTGGAAATGAATAACTGTGTATCAGTACCAAACATATTTGTTGACCTTGGTATTTCATGGGATAATGTCAGAATATCCTTTAGGCTATCCAGGGCAGTTGCACTGAGTTTGTTTAGAAAGTTGTCCTAATCAAGAATGAAGAGGTAGAGAGGTTCACAAATGTAAGATGAAAAGAGTTAGATGTTATCCTTTAAGCAGTAGAGGGCCTTGGGAGGGGCTGTCTGGTGTGTGTGTGTGTGTGTGTGTGTGTGTGTGTGTGTATGAATATGTACATATTTTGCTTGGCAGTTCTAGCTGGTATAGTGGCTGGAGAGGAGGAAGTAGTTGAGTCCTGAGGCAGACAACCTTTTCCACAGGCTTGATGAGAGATGAGGGTGTGCAGCTCTTCTGTAGCAGTGGAGTAGAGATGATGGATTTAATAAAATAGTGAAGGAAAAAGCTAATGGGGGACTGTAGTAGATGGTGGGGTACATGGGCTGATATAGATATACCTGCTTTGCCAGGTGGAATGGTCGTTAATGGTGCACTCCTGGACCTTCCCTAGGTCAGAGCGCTTGGTAGGAAAACTAGATTCAAGCCTCTCTGGGATGGAGGCAGCTGCTGAAGCAGGGCTTCCCAAGGGAGCAAGAGGAGCAGCGGCTTAAACCTAGGTCTGAGGATGAGTCACTGTCCTGGAAGCCTGGGAATGAATTCATGGGGGCAAAGGGACTTTAGAGAACCTCCTTTCAAAGATAAGGAGGTCTGGGAGGGTGATGAGAGTGGCTGAGGATGCCCATCAGGCTGCGTGGAGCACTCAGAGCAGGCCTCCTGTATCCTCCCTTCCTCTTTCCTTGCTGTGCCTGCTCTGCTACCTGCTTCCTTTCCCAGATGATACCCGTCTAGCCCTTTGAGGACATCCACAGGTGCCTCTGTAGGCTCAGGTGACTTTCAAACAGAAGTGGCCTCCAGGCCTGCCAGCACTGACTGCAGTCTGCTTGTTGACATCTGCTGAGCTCCACAGGGCAGTGGAAGGGCTAAGTAGCCGGCAGGCCTTGTCCTGTGTGCTGTCCCCTCAGCATCCATGTCCTTTAGACCTTGCCAGGGAGGCTTGAATGCTCTCTGTAAGGCTGGAAGCTGGCCTGGCTGCCTGGGACTGCCAGCTGTCTGTGCCCCTGTCACTGGCCTTGGTTTGGGGCAGGCTGTGGCCCAAGGCCTGCTTGTCAGCACGTGGCTTGGGTTTCCACGTTAGCGTTCCCAAATTGGGACTGCAGGAGATCAAGTGTCCTGGAGTAGTCTGATCACACTGAGCCTTCTCCAGCCACCAGCTGCGAACTTTTCAAAGGGTTTTGTGTAATTGGTTTGGAAGATGCTGCAGGGGACTGAGACCAGGACAAAGAAGTCAGTTTTTAAAAGGAAAAAGAACAAATGAACATGACCACCTGGGGCTGTTTGGGTGGGGCAAGGTGCCTAGGCCAGTAGAAACCCCTTCATATTTTTGTACAGGCCCTGCCTCCTGTGGACTGTCATTGCTGATTCCCCCCAGACCTTCTCTGTGTAAATACAGCCTCTGTCTCCCACCCCCTCCCTCATTATGCATTCCTTTAATCTGACCCATCTCCAGGTCGCCAGCTGGCAAAGACTCAGCAGATTCCAAACCCCAGCTGGTGCCAGAGTGTTTACACAGGCGGGAAGCTTGGCAGACAACTTGCCCCCAAGCTACTCAGCTGTAGGAAAAGGTAGAAAGACATCCCCAGATAAGTGGCCTGTTTGTTTGCAGACTTTCCCTCCTCCCTCAGTCACCCTCCCTCTTATGCCTGCCCTCAGCCCATTTCCTGCTCTATCCTTAAAAATAAGAACGAAGACTCCCTTTGTGAAAAGAAAGTGTCTGGCTGGGGACTCCCTGAGTAATCCCTTCTCTACAGCTACCCTTTATGGAACATCTGAGGTCCTTGACTTCCAGACTGTGGCAGCAGATCAGATACTATTTAAAAGACCTTATTCATCAATATAAAGCCAGTTCCCATACACAATGGGTGTGGTTATTTCTAATATAATAAAAGTTATGTGGCTAATCAGATACGTTGACACTTTCCTATGATCCCAGCACTCTGGGAGGCTGAGCCAGGAGGATCACAGGTGCAAGCCCAGCCTGGGGCAACTTTGTGACTTAGTGAGACTCAGTCTCAAAAAAAGGGTGGAGATGTGTAAAGGCTCTGAGTTCAATCTTTGTACTGGGGGGAAAAAAGCAGTACAGCTGAGTGTTCACGAAGCCAGGACTGATTTATCACTGCAGCTTGAGGTCAGTAGGGTCTTTGGTGGTCCTCAATCTCCTCTTCTTTCCTTAGCAGAGACTCCCTACCTCTACCCCAAAACACGCATGCGGCTCTGGCCACAGTGATAGTTCATCTTGGTCAGTGGGAGCAGCCAGTTTTGGGGTGTCCTGCATAAGTAGAACCATTGCAGAGGTTGGTCATCAACACGTGGGCATGAGAACTTAGGTGACCTTAAGGAGTGGCTGTTGGTCTGCTGCCCACTGGTTTCATGAGGGATAGTACTGGCAAGTGTACATAGAAGTTTTTCTCAGTTAGTGTGTATTGCCAGGAGTTCTGTTGGTGAGGTTAGTTATTATCACGTGGTGTTGGCATTAAGCCTTTTGAGGTACCTGCCCGCAGCAGGGCCCTATTAGAAAAGAGATGGGGCCATTAAGGAATGGTTAGTGAAGGGAGCACTGTTAACTAGAGCATGGACTAAATCACGGAGAGCAGAGGGAACAGTAAAACACTCCAGGACTTGCAGAAGCGGGGAGATACCCTGAGGCTGGAAGGGCAGTGGGTGGAGTGGACAGGGAACGAAGACTGCGAAGACAGATCAGAGGGAATGCTGGTGAGAGCGGTGGTTAAAAGACGGGCCAAACCCCTGTCATCCCAGTGCTTGATAGCTGAGGCAGGAGGATCGCTGCAAATTCGAGGCCCTGTCTCAAAAAGCAAATGAACAAACAAGGAGAGGAGCTGGGCAAGGGGCAAATGGGCTGAAGGGGATCACCACCAAGCTGCCCTGCGGGAAGAGATGTGACGGATGCCTTCCCTGTGCCCTCTGATCCTCTGCAGATCTGACCCAGAACCCATGGATGTATTCCATAGAAGCCACACTCTGTGCCCAGGACACAGGCAGTGGAGAATCGTTCTGCCCAGGAGCACGTACAGATTCTCTTCTGCCTCCTTTCGGAATCCTGTCTCATGGATGATGACATCCAGTTGGAAAGAGTGGCAAAGCTAAACCGATATTCCCCAAATACTATAATCTGTGGTGTAATAAGTCGAATAATTGAACACATCTACTTTAAGCTCCTGGCCCTGATTTCTGGTGAGCCCAGAATACCCCTGGTTGTGAAGAGGCAGCACTGCCTCCTCTTCCAGCTTCTGCTGCTGGTTCAGATAATACTCAAATACCACTTAAACCCATTTCCTTCTCTTACCCCAGTGCATCGCACACTCAGCCCTCGGGGACCAACAAGAGTTTCCAGGGCAGTATAAATGGGTTTCTAATCACTGTATCCAATTACCACTGGTCTTTTTGAGTGTATGTCTAACAGGAAACTGCTTCCTTGACAGTTTTATATAGAGGTGCTGAGGCTCACTTATCCATTAGGAAACTGATTAAATTTAATTGGTAAATTATGAAATATGGAACAGGTTTTAGTGGCTAGAAAGGAAGAGTTTGAATTGTTACAGTGTTGTCTTTTTTACTCTGAATGACGTGGTCATCTCTTGCTCTTGAGTCATTTGGGGAAGGCAAACTTTGAAGTGTGTAAGGTGCTTAATGATGTCCCTCCTTATGGAACTCCCATGCACAGACAGTCCACCTTTGTGGCCCAGCAGCTTTTTTTGGTGGGGGGGGTACCGGGGATCGAACTCAGGACCTTGTGCTTGTGAAGCAGGTGGTGCTGCTGCTGAGCTAAATCCCCAGCCCACCCCACCCCCCTGAAGCAGCTTTTTTTTTTTTTAATGAAAAAGTGAAACAAATTTTCATAACCAAATAATAAGAAAATAACAGTAGTTATTGCGCTGTGTATTGTGTCTTGCACTGAGTAGGTTCTTTGAAGATAACAATACCCAGCAGCTTTTTGAAGGAAGGAAGGAATAAATAAGTGAATAAAAGCTTTAAAGGGTCTGAGGGCTGGATTTCCTTTCATCTTCCCACTTTAAGCTAGGTTGTCTGGGACTGACGGGCAGGAGAGATCAGACATTGGACCACGTGGAGGATAGTCCCCCAGAGCCACTGTGACTGTGTTAAGCCAGACTGTTCCATCTCCAGGCTTCCTCTGGTGCTGGTTTAACCCTCTCCCCACACTCTGTACATCCTCCTGCCTCAGTTTACCCACTCCCAGGAATCTTGCAGAGGAGATCCATAAATCCCTTGTAAACCCAGAACACTGACAGATATTTGCTGTGTTTCTTCTTCGTGCGAAGCACACTGAGAATACAAAGGCAAATGGACACGTTTTCCACTCCTCAGCAGGCGGAACTCTCTATTTGTTCTTTGCCTAATCTGACCCTGACCAGTGACACTTTTCTAATCTTAAAACTGACTCTTCCTAAAAACAAAAAAACAAGCAAACAAAGAGTGACTCTTCCTGCAGGTGACTTGGTGTTTAGGAGGCCAAATGTCACAGATGAATGAGTGTGGCTTTCAGTTACTCCTCTGGGGCTTATTAGCTTTGTGCCTTTGGGCAAGTGCTTTAGCTCCCTGGGCCTCACTTCTTCTGTACATTAGGGTGTCTGGTAGGATTAGATAAGACCTTTTGTGTCTCAGAGTGTTCGAGCACTTCCTGGCATGTGGTGGGAGCTCAGTAGCTAGGAGTGGAGTGGTTCCTAGTAGAGTTGGAGAGGGAACAAGGTCATCTCTGGTGGTCAGTACAGTACCTCGAACATTGTAAGATCTCTCGCGTTAGATGTCATTGTTGCTTTTCAAGGGGTTGTGGCAGATTATTTGAGGCAATGATGTAAAAAAATGTAACTTTTGCTAGAGTTGGAATAAATGTTTAAGGAGATGTGATTAGTTTGTTTCTTTAATAGGGATGTTAGATTGATGGCGTAGGCCCTGATTTGTTTCCAAACCTTTGCTCTTTTTTTTTGAGACAGAGTCTCACTATGTAGTTTAGGCCGGACTCCATTTCACCATTTAGTGTTAGGTGGCCCTTGAACTTGCAGTGATCCTCTTGCCTTAGCCTCCCGAGTGCTGGGATTGCAGGCGTGTGCGGCTACACCTGACTTCTCTCTGAGCCTTTGAAGGAAGGATATGGGTCTTACAATTTTTTGCACCCCTTGTGACATTGGGCCTTGCCCAGAGCACGTCTTTTTTTTTTTTTTTTTTTTTGGTACCGGGGATCAAACTCCAGTCCTTGTGTTTGTGAGGCAGGTGGTGGTACCACTGAGCTAAGTCCCTGGCCCTACATCTAAATTATTTTGTGATTAAAGGATTGAATTTGTTGCTCTTCTTCTTCTTGTACTGGAGATTGAACCCAAGGACCTTCACTTTGAATTATGCCTTCAGCCTTTTTATTTTTCATTTTGAGCCAGGTTTTCAGTAAGTCAGCAAGCTGCCCAGGTTAGATTTGAACTTGTCATGATCCTCCTGCTTACACCACCCAGAATGCTGAGGTTATGCTCTACATTTTAAAAATTCCATTATATGGAGAATATTACATGAAGACATGTTTCTCGGCAGTGAAACTGTGTTAATGGTCAGGTTTGCACATGTATGTTCATACACTTGTGCATGTGCACACAGGCACACGCTCTCTTACTTCTAACGCTTTCTTCTATGAGAAAATGTGGTATGGCTGTTGTGAGATCCAGGAGGAAGCTGGCAGCCTCGCAGTGGCAATCACAGCCACCTTAGTGCCTAGGCTGTGGCTCATGGCCAGCCTCTTATCTGCCTGTCTGAGGATTCTGATTCCAGACCGATCTGGTCAGGAGGCGGTAACTGCTGGAAAACCGATAGGAAACTGGAGGCCTCTTATGGCCATGGCCCTTTGCACCTAACATCTCTTCTCCTGGGACCACTGGTGGCCCTGCCTCTCCCTCTGAGGAGGAATGAAAGTGAAGTTATGGCTGCTGAGAGTGGCTGTATGCCTTGGTTCAAAAGGAGTCATTAAATTTTCCTAGACCTTTTGTGACTATAATGGGAAGAGGACATTAATTTTCTTTTTGCTTCTCTCCCCTAAATCCCCATATTCCTCCTCAGCTCCCTGCCTTGCTTCACCTCCTCTGAATTACATCCATTTAAGGGGTGTTTACTCAGCCTCTTCTCTATATCTAGCTCATACATTGAGACGAGCCAAGGGTCGGAATTGCAGAGGGAGCAGGGGCCTTGCAGGGCATTCTTTCCCTACAGTTCTGGGCTTTCTAGAGAAGTAGTTCTGGTGTGGACGTAGTTTAGAGAAGCTCCTCCTTGCAGCCCCCTGTTTTTCTGAATACTTAACTCTTTCCTCTGCTCTTTCACTTACTGGCTGTGCAACCTTGGGAAAGTTGCTTAATTTCTCTGAGCCTTATCTGTACAATGAGGTGCAAATAATATTCCATAGTATGAATATGGGAATGGAAAAATAATAAAGTATCTTTCTCCCTATGGCACACAGGCGCAGGCTTCTCCCCTCCTGCCTCTTTTCCCTGTCTCTGGCTTTCTCTCAGTCAGGTTACCCTTACAGACAGTGTACACCCTTGCTGCCTCCCACTCTGTGCACATCCACGTGCTTCAGCTTCTGAATCTGATGGACGCTTCTGCATCTGATGGACGCTTCACACATTCCTTCATGCACATCCACAAACACATGGTGTGAGAGAAAAATATGGTGTTTAAATTTTTAAAAATTAATTACAGTGAAAGATATGTTGCCATTAATCCTCCTCAAAACACACTGCCTCACTCTGACTACACGTGCCTTGTCATTCTTGCCACTTTCTGAAGCGGTCCTGGAAGTCTTTCATGAGTGTCTGTATTTGAGCTGTCATGGCTGAGACGTCAGTGTCTTGAATCAATTCACAACGCTTGCCATGGGCTGGGGTATTTAGCTCAGTGGTGCCGTCGCCTGCCTCACAAGCACAAGGTCCTGAGTTCAATCCCCAGTACCAAAACAAACAAACAAACAACAAAATGCTTGCCTTTTGTGGCCATTTTGACTTCGGAGAAGAGCCCGAAGTTGCATGGTGCCAGATCTGGTGAATAAAGTGGAGGAGGACACTTTTTACAAGGCCACCTTTCTGTTGGATGGCACTTGGTGGTGGCAGCATGCACCATATTTTTGATCAAACCTCATAAAGATGTAGAAAAGAGGACTTCCAGAACTGCAATAGGGAAAGTATGTTCAAGAGAAGGGGAATAAAGTATATTGAGGTAAATTATGGCAGTGTGTCTTTTACTGTAATAAAATTTTTAAACATTCATTATGTGTTTGTCTTACACCTTGTATTTCCTGAATCCCCACTGTGTGCCAAGCACTTTTTTTTTTTTTTTTTTTTTTTTTTTTTTTTTGGTACCGGGGATCAAACTCGGAACCTTGTGCTTATAAGGCCACTAGGTATATTGGGATCTGTCACAATAAAGGCCCTGCCCTGGTGCAGCCTCCATTGCTGTTTGAGGTTGACTGTGAGGCCCCTGGAACGTCTGGCACTGCTGAGCAGGCTCCTGAAACCTTGTTCTTTCCTGGTGGTGGGTCCCCCTTCTGGTGTTCCTCTGGCTTCTCCAACTATCTCCTCCCTCCTGCCACGCCTAGCTGTACACGGCACCCTGTGAATGATTGTCGTCACACCCTCACCTTTTATTTAAATTACATGTTTGTGTGTCTATATTCGAGACCTAAGCACCATTCTTGAACACATTTAACTTCATGTGCCACTGAGTCTTCTGAAAATCACCCAACACTGTCCTGAATGTGTTGCTGTCTTTGCTTCGCTTATTTGGTAGCCTCCTACGTGGTTCTCACCTCTTTTACCTCCCTTCTCTAGCTATCCTGCACACTTTGAGCATGATGAGTTCCCTGCAGTGGAAATCACATATTAAACATTGTAAATGCTTCAGAACCCTGTGTGGCCACCTCTCCCGTATAGAGTAAGTCCAATATTCATACCTGCCATCAAGGGCTCTTGTGAGGAGCTGGCTCCTGCTAGCCTTCCAAGCCTCCTCTCCTTCCACACACACCATTTCCCTGGGAGTCTTTTTTCCCTACTTCTCAGCCTTCGCGCTCCTGGTTCCCTCCGCCTATGTAGTGCTTTTCTTGCTTCATTTTGGTGAGCCTCTTGGGTGAAGTTTTCTGTGAGGGACAGGGTGGCTTCAAACCCTTTGTTGGCCTGGGCTCTCTGCTGGTCTCCTGCACTACCTGAGTATCCTCTCATAATGATGATTGATAGTTTCTATCTCTAACAAAATACCCAAGATAATTTACCTATAAGGAGAAAAGGGTTATTTTGTCTCTCACATTAGGTTCCAGTCCATGGCTTTGCTTTGGGCCTACGGTAAGACAGCACGGTACAGTGGGAACATGTGGTTGAGCAAAACCACTTCATTAACAACCAGGGAGCAAAAGTGTCTGGGGTCCCAGCAAGCCGGTGACTTATGGAGTATCTCCTATAAAACCCACCTCCTAAAAGTCCTACCACCTCCCCTTGGTGCCACCTAAGGACCTAGCCTTTAACATTTGAGTGTCTTGGGGGAATTTAAGATCCAAACTATAGCAGTGATTTTACTGGGTTGTGTATTAGTTAGCTTCTGTCAGTATAATGAGATTCTGGACACAGGCCATGTGTGAAATATAGAGACATCTGTTTTGGCTCTTTGCTCCAGAGGTCCAGAGCCGAGCAGCTCCATGAGTTTAGGCCTCTGGTGGGGGCAGCAATATGGTGGGACTGTGAGTCAAAAGGAGCTCTTATCTCTTGAGGCAAGAAGGAAGAAGGGAAGGAGAAGAGGCCTTCCTGTAGGCCTTACCTACGAAAGGCCTGTCCACCTCCCATTAGTGCCATCCTGGGGACCAAGTCTGTGATACATAGGACTTGAGGGATATTAAATTACACCCAAAACTGTAGCAATTGTAAACGATCTTTTGCATAATGATTTATCTGACTAGTCTCCAAATCTGGGTGCTGTTGCCTGTCCTGCCTGGGCTGGTGTTTAGGGTGAGAGGGCTAGTGTTCTGGTCTAGAAGTTAAGGTGGGAGCCACCTTTGGAGTCCTGGGATGCCAGGCAGGGTTTTTAATTTTTTCTCTTACAAACAGGGAGGCATGGAGGACTATGGAACAGGACTGTGTGGCCCAGTGCCTGGTCAAAGCAGATGGCCCTTGCTCTGAGACTACATTCATCATCAAGGGGGCTTTGCACATTGAGCCTTAGGGGTGAGGGTTTCTAATACCTCTTGTCAGTCCTGAGAAGCAGCACTAAGTTCACTGCCCCATGATGCTTGGTTTTCTTCCTGAGCTGCCTTCCTCTGAGGTCACAGCCAGACTACTAGGGTACTAAGGGGTTCAGGCAAAGCCTGGACCCACCAGGCTAAGGAAGAGCACTGTCTTTGTTTTCTTGTTGCTGAGACAAAATACCCAACACCCAAAGTTAAAGGAGGAAAGGTTTATTTTGTACACAGTTTATAGAAGCTTCAATTCATAGTTGGCTGGCACCAAGGCAGGGTGGCATGGCAGAGGGACACTGCTGAGTAGAAGTGGTTCATGGTGGCAGAAGGTAGCAAAGCAAGCAAGGAATCATAGCAGCTTCTTTCTGCCTTTTTATATTCTGTCTATGCCACTTGTCTTAGGATAGACCAATAAGACTAGTTTAGTTATCATACAACCTTAATCCTAGAATCACACACTAGATCCATCCACCTCTGAAAAAGCCCCACCTATGACTGCCTGAGGTTTTGGGGGGACATCTAGATATAAGCCGAAACAAGCACAAAGTTTTTTTAGATGTTATTTATAATATCAGAACCAAGACCTGTCATGTAAAGGTACAAGATCCCAACAATGAATGTAACTGTACTGTATACCTAAAATCTACCAATAAACTCAATAAAAAAATATTTCATAGTAATGTGTATAATGGGGGTGGGGAGAGGGGAGGGAAGAAGGGAGGGAAGGAGAAAAAGAGATATCTTGGGATATGGCATTTAGTCTAAATACTGACACTTGCCCACACTGAGTTTATTGGCTTTAGGGATGCAAGGTGACTGGCTGTGGCAGAATGTGTGTGGTGTTTGCCTGAGCCATGTTGATGGCAGTAGCTCTGTTGTATTCTCTGTTCCTCTATAGTACACTTCCTGGGAGCTCCTACCTTTTATGATTCCCTTTCCTATTTCCTCTTTGAAGGTGATTCTGAATATGTCATTGTGAATACTGTTTGCTGAGGAACCCCTAGGGATGTTTGAGTGTTGGATGCTTTTCTTTTTATTGTGGTGCTGGGGATGCAACCCAGAGCTTCTCTTGTACTAGGCAAGTGCTACTTATATATAACCCTAGCGCTTCGATGATTTTCATCAGCCTTCTTGGCCTTAGTGTAAGTCACCTGCATCAGACCATCACTGTTAAGTTCTGACTCTTAGGTGAGTCAGGTGGTCCTGAGGCAGGTGGTCCTTACTGGGTCCTTGTAGACTCAGGGACTCATGCCAGCCCAGACTGAGCCAGTGTTTCCCCATGGAGCAAATATGCGATAGTCACGCTTGAGTGGTCGATATTGGAGGTGATGCAGGCCGAAGCACACAGAGCAGAGCTCTTGGACTGACCTTGTCATCTTCTAATGCTACCAGAATGGTTTGGGGGTCTGATCATGGATCCATCATTTGATGTCTTTTACTGACACCTGCAGTGGAGGAGGGATGTCGAGACTGGGATAACAGAGACTACATCTGACGTTTCAAAAACTTTTATATTTGCCTTCTAGTCCCAGTTCACTCAGGTTAAACCTTCATGGAGGTGAATAACCTCTTCGTGGGTCCTTACCCAAACCATGGAGGACCCCAGGGGCTCTGGTGAGAGTCACCTTCAGTCCTGCCAGCAGGCCGGTGTATGGCCGCTCTGATGCTGTCACTTTGTTCCCTTTTGGTAGCTGGAATCCACATGCTTATGTTCTGAGTAAGAAACTTTTCAGAGAATTACTAGAAAATTACTAGAATTACTGAAAGTGATCACAGATTATGATCTGCAGACTTGTATCTTCTCATAGCACAGACATATACATGCAGATGAATACACTGAGGCTCTCTTGCCTGTCCTGCACTGCAGTCAGAGAGCCTTTGAAGAATCCTTTCATTTCCCAAGTACCAGGGAATGCCAGAAGTTCCTTGGGATGACTCTTGCTGGCAGCCACTCTTAACACTTGTGATTGACCGGATGTCACCTCTCCACCTGTAATGATTAGAATTACCTTCGCTTTGTGCTTCCTGCCTTAGGGGTCCAGTGCCTTTAAAACTGCAGTTCAAATGATGTGGTGATATTGATGGAGTGCGTTGAGGTCTAAAATGCTATACAACCTTGATTGTAATTGTCATTTACAAATTAATATTCTATACTTCAAAACATTTTTTTCTGTTTATGAGTTTTAATTCATTTTAAAGCTCATAGTGATCTTATTAAGTGTCCTTTGACCTAATAAAATAAAATTTTGTCCTGACCACTGTGTGTTTTAGTAATATCCACATTAATCTGTAATCTGAACTCTACCGTGTGAGGCTAGAGAACCAAATTTTAAGAACATTGATACTCTTTAAAAAAAAAGAACATTGATATACTTAAAATTATTAGAAATTATTTTGCCAAAGCCTTTTTCTTTCTTTTTTTAGCGATTAGCTTCTAAAACAAATGGTTTATAAGCATGCTGTGCTATCCAAATAAGGGAAAAAGCTGTTGGAGGAGGCAGTGAAGGAGAGTGAATATAAATAAATAATGAGTATTAAGAATACCTGTCCAGAGGGCCAGGGATTCAGCTCAGAGGTGCTGTGCCTGCCTGGCAAGTATAAGATCCTAAGCTCAATTCCCAGTACCAAAAAAAAAAAGAATGAATGAAAGAATAAAAATCAATAGCTACTCAGGATCTTTGAGGAGAATATGGATACATGTGTATATGCATCAGCGCCTGTATATGTACATATATAGAGTGTGTGTTTGTAGGGCATGATATTTATAAGACTTCAGAGAAGGAATGTATTTTTATGCAAATGCATATATTTTATATAAAGCTATCTGTAGGGCAGATAATGGTTCAGTTTCTTCAAGAATAGATGACATTGATACACAGTCTTAAAGTAAGTTGTGGATACAAAGGAAGTGGGGAAGGGCTGTCCCCAGGTAACCATCTATTTTTTAATACTTGATTAACTCCCCAAATTAGGAGGTTATAAAATGGCAAGTTTGAGCTCCATGTGTATCTTTTTTTTAAGTCCCATGTCATAAAGATTTTAATAACTCTTCCTGTGTCCCTTTCTGAATTCCTCTTTATCCTAGCATAAAGTTTAGACTTTGAACCAGTGAATACAATAAAGCAAGTAATACAGTTTTATCGTAACTATTCCTCTGGCAAGTTTTCTTAAGCCTTACCCTGTCATTTTTAGTTTAATACAAAACTGCACCCTGGCTGTTGTTAGTGAGTGTATGGAATGTTACGATCCCAACTGGTAGAGTCTGTTGTGGGGTGGCTGTTTTCCTCTGCCCCATTTTCTCTGTCAAGGCAGTTTTTCAGGCCAGGATACCAGAATCTCCAGATGTTGCTATAAGCCACACAGAAAGGTACTGTCAGAACTCTGCCCCCTGCATTTCAGGCACTCTGCCCTTCCTGTGAGCTGCTCCTCATCCAAAACAGATCTTCAGAAAGTAACAGTGAAAAGCATCTTTGTCTCAGCTTTCTGCCTTTTATTGAGCACCAGAAGGCTACAGACCCACATACTTGTGTCCTGCCACCTACATTGTGCATGCCAGGTGATCAGTGGACCCGTGGGCTTTCACACAAGCAAAAAACTGAGGGTGCCAGACACTACAGGGGGAAAAAGATCTTACTTAAAACTTATTTAATTTACTCTTATTTTTTTAAAAAAGTCCACCATTTGGGTGTAACTTTCCAGTATTTTCCTGTCTGACTGAAATTTTCCTATCCAGTGCCTCAGGAGAAAGATGCAAAATCCATTTTGGGAAAATCGAAGTGGAGATCCTTTGGCTTCTTGAGAACAAGGCTGAGCTGGGGGAAAAGGGGAATTCTAACTGCCTCCTTTGCTAGCTTCAGTGGGACAGTTCACTTGGCTGTAACCTGTGCTCTCAATGAAGAGAAAATGAGTGCCCTTGCTGTCAGTGATGGAACCGTGCCACTGTGTGTCAGCCCTGAGGTATGACAGAGTAGTTCAGAGCAGAGCTGCTTCTGTGACAGTAGGTCCTTGTTTCCTATCCTGGTCTGTTCCACCCACACAGCCTTTTCCAAGGGCTATTGTGTGGATGTGTCTGGCGAGAGAAGAGCAGGATATGCAGGGTTTAATTCCTACAGGAAAGTCATGAGACTGCTTTCATCCAGGTTGTCTCTTGTCTTTGGTGCCCCACTCTTAGCTTGCAGGGAAAGGAGAATGGACCAGGGCACTTGGAAGCCAGGGTACCCTGGTGCCCAGGACTGGCAGGCCATCGGGTCAGCCCAAGAGGTCTTCCCTTTCCTAGTCACACAGAGGTGATACCCGGACTTCATCTTTACCAGCAATAATATATTGTATATTATATATTGTATATTTTTGGAAAGCTTGCCCGTAGGAGACTGTGTTTTGGGAACTGAAGGCCATGTGGAATGAGGAAATGATAATCTTTTGAAGCTGAGCCTGGGAAGGGTCTTTAAGGACATTTGTGCCTGTCTCTAAAATGGGGACATTTCTAGTATTTGCCTTATAGCATTGTTGAGAGAGTGACACACGATAACTTATAAAGTCCTGAGAACTGTACCTAGTACTGAGTGAGCCCTTGACGTTGTTAACTGTTGTTGCTGTTAATGGATGAGGAAACTGGGGTGCACAGAGGTGAAATATCTTGTTCGAGGCGACTCATTTGCTCAACAGCAGACCTGGGACTGGAATCCGCATCCAGTACTCTGAGCTAGCTAGCAGCAGCAATTTTACCAGCATTTTAAAGACATTTTGTAACCAAAAGCTCGAGTTCATGTGTCTGCATTAGAATATGGCATTTGGGTCATGTTACGGCTATGCTAGCACACGTAATACATCTGCCTCTGTGTTTGATGCCGTTTGAGTTAAAACATTTAATGAAGCGCTCTCTCTGTCTCTCTCTGTGTAACTAACTGTGGCCCGGCCCCTCTTACATAATTTGGTGCTTTCCCTTTGCATTAGTATATTAGCACGTTGTCACTTTTAACCTTTTGCCTACTGAGCTTGGCATTTAAAATGCTATGAAACTCAATAATGTTTCCTATAAACAGTCTTACAGGGATGAGAGATAATTGGAGTGACATTTTTAATAGCCTCTGTTTCTTAGCCCTCTGTGCTGTGCAAACCCAACCAGCACTTGTAGAGAGGGACTTGTTAATTACTTGATTCCTGCTCTGAGGTCAGGAAAAGGGTATGGAATGAAGATTTGGGGAGCCACAGGGCCTTTGAAAGCACAAAGTGGTTTTTGTGTTATAGCTATACAAGTAGGATTGCTCTTTTTGGCTAGTGCCTTTTTCTTTTTTTGTGTGTTTATTAGTTGATGTAATGAATTGAGGATGTGATCACTTTTTCCTCCTTCAGATGACTGAAAAAGCTAACAGCCAAATTTCTTGTCACCTTTAGCCAATGAGTGTGTTTTTGTAGGACTTCTGGAGTGTATTTTTATGGATCAGTCTCAGTTTTTGCTCCTTCTCTTTGCCTTTGATATATATCTTATTTTTGCTGTTGTCCTTTTTGATCCTCTCACTTCCATTTTATGTTACTGTTCTGTGTTATGTGCTGTATTGCATATACACTATATTTGTTTTGGGAACAAGTTTGTAAAAAACCAAATTGGCTGCTGCCTTTTCTGCTTGTGTCACCGTGAGGTCTTGAGAGGCTGCTTTACTTCTCTGTACCCCAAGTTTAGTTTCTTCATCCATGAAACTGACACCATCTAGCTGAGAAATGGTAAAATGGGAGCAAGCATACTTCTCACAAGGAAAGATGCACATTTTAGAATTGGTTTCTGCTGCCACTGCCAGGAGGGTAGGGATGGAAAAATACTGGGATCTAGTAGAAAAATACTGGGATCTAGTATTTTTTTTCCTTAACTCAGGATCCTAGATCCTGTTCTCTTAGACGCGTGTTCAGAAAACATGTGTTAAGCATTCATCTGTGGTTACCAAATATTATGGCTGTTTGCAGCATGAGTTCATCAAATGGGTATTTATGAGATAACCTGCTACATGCCCAGCACTGGATGGACCCAGGGAGAGAAAACACATGCACAGAAGTATAAACGTGGGTAGGTGACAGGAGGAGGAGGATCAGGTAGCTGAGCACAGCTCTCATTCTCCTGCTCAATTGCTGTGTCCTGGGAATACGCATTTATCACTGAGTCAGCTCTGTCTTTTGCACTGTTCCCCTTCTGCAGCTTACATGCCCGTGAGGGAAGAGACAATTTTAAAAGGAAGGTAAATCCCTTAGAGCTGTGCACATAAAATGGGAGAATTTTATGATGTGTAAATTATACCTCAATAAAGCTGTTACAAAAGATCTTGGCCCTCCTGGAACTGACAGTGAGAGTTTGCCCTAATAAATTCAATCCTTATTATTTGTGGACTTTATTCCTGATAATTTACTTACTTGTTAAAATTTATTTGGGACCCTCAAAATCAATACTTGGCTCTTGTGGTCAGTTACAAATGTACATAGAGAAACAATAGCCTCTGAGTTTTGTAACATGAGTTTCCAGCTGAGGTGGAGGAGGCGATGTTCTATCTTCTTATTCCAGCTCTTGTACTGTAATATCGTTTTCACAGTCTAGTTAGTGTCACAATTTTTTTTTTTTTGCACATTTGTGCTTTTTGTTGGGATTTCACTGTTTAATCTGGTTCTTCCTAAGTATAGTGCTGAGGTGCTGCCTAGTGTTCCCGCAGTAAGTGCTAGAAGGCTGTGATGTGCCCTTTGGCGAAAGTGTGTTAGGTAAGCTTCAGTTAGGCCTGAGCTATATATAGCACAGCTATTTGTCATGAGTTCAGTGTTAATGAATCAACAATATATATTAAATAAGATGTCTTTAGACAGAAGCACACATAGTACAAGGTTATATATTGACCTACTGGCAAATATGTGACCAGAGGCTTAGAGGAACTTAAGTTTGTATTACTCCTAGATGTAGCACTTTAGTATTCTCTGATTCAGTTTTCATAGTGACTTCAGGAATCATAGCTACCATGAGTAATGAGAATTGGCTCTATACTGTACTCAGGGTTATAGTGAGAGTATATGTGGAGCCCCCATACCGAATAGCTCTCTTCCCTAAAAAAAAAAGGCAGTGATTCTCAACTTGGCTCCATGTTGGAATGCTCTAGAGAGAAGGACGAAATGCCAGTGCCCCCGTGGGTTTGATTTAATTGGTTGGGTGTGGTCTTGACATAGAGATTTTAAAAGCTCCTCCAGGGATTCTCATTGAAGCCAGGGTTGAACACTGGTATTCTGCATGTTGAATAATATTTCTTAGAAATGCACACTGGCCATCTGAAGGAGGCTTTCTAGGGGTTCACACAGCTGATGGGAGGCTGATGACGCAAGGGCACTCCAGGGCCATTACTGCAGAAGTCACAGGAGAACTCCATTGGTTTTTGGCCCTGACCAACACTTTCTCTGATCCTGCCCAGCAGACTCAGAGCTCAGGAGGAGGTGTCCACCTGGCTGGGCTCTGTCCTGGAGAAAGAATCTCTCTCCTTCACCCTCCCAGGAAGGAGCTGGGCACTGGAAGTGAACCCACTCGTAGACTGTGCGCTCATACAGTTGGGGGGAGTGTTTCCCAGGGAACTGGTGCTGTTAAAAGTGGAAAACAGCTATCAGATAGGCACCACCCTGCAGGAGAGCCTTCACGCCATGTCTTAAAAAATGTATTTCTTGAATGGAACGAAGTGAAAGGTGTCAGTTGGTGCGTTGTAGAATGTTCTGGTGAATATTTTCGTTGTGTCTACCCGTCTTTCACCTCTCTCCTTCCTTTCTCATCAGTTCCTCTGACCCACTCACAGGGATTTTAGTCTGCGAACACAAAGTGTAACCTCAAAGGTGTCCTGGCAGACAGTGCAGAGTTAGGTGATTGAGTCCAGGATGACAGGAGTTCAGAGAAGTGGGCCACTTTGTCAGGAGTGGGCAGGAGGGGCTTCGTGGTGGAGCTAGGTTGAGGTGATGTGACAGCTGGACGGTTCTCCAAGAAAAAGCTGGTGACAGAGGATAGCTCAAGTAACAGCACTGGGGGCAACTCCCCCTGGAGATTGGAAACAGATACAGTTTTGTGAAGCAGACTTTTTATTTCTCATCTTATTCAGTGAGCAGGTACTGAACACTTACTGTATGCAGCTTGTTAGATGCTTCAGGGGACGTATGAGGATAAGGAGTCAGCACAACCCTTGCCTTGCAGGAGGTGACATCTTGGTGAGAGCTGTTGGCAGCTCTGGCCGAAGCATAATGTACATACTTCCAGTAATGAGGTCATTCTCTGGAGGAGCTAGAAAGTTTTGTGGAAGAGGTCCCTGTTGAGCTTGGTCAGGAAAGAGTGAGGTGCTGACTGATAAACGGGGGAGGGGTTGATAGAAGGAGAATACAAAGTGAGAGGGGCCAAAGCCCCTACAAGGATGTAGTGAGTGGAACAGTGGCTGGAACCAGGCATATCTATTAAAGAAAATATATGGAATTGGTCAGGAACACTTTAAAAGGTCTTAAGAACCAAAGTACTAAAGTTTTAGGGAGGGTATCAGGGCAGACCTATGTGTAGAGGTAGTGCTTGCATTTCCAAAACTCCTTCTCATGCCTAACCTTATTTGGATTTCCCTATAAGCTTGGTTGAACATGTTTAAAGAATTGGCACAAATACACAGAAAGGCTCCTCAGGCATCACTGCCTGTGAGAAGTACATAACACCACAGTGCAGACTCACAGGTCTTGTTGGCCAGGGAGAGCTTTTCTCTGTCTCTGCAGGGCAAGCTGAGGACAGTCACCTCTTATTGGGTGTCCAGAGTTTTACTTGCAACTCCACCTCCATGTGCATTCTTCTGACCTCTGTGCTTAGAGAACAGCCAGTAACCCCTCATGGGTGAGATATCTTCAGAGGCCACCTGGGAAGGTGCCTCTTCCTCCCTGGCCTTGGGCCATTTCTCAGAACAGTGTGGGTGGTGTTCTCGGTCTCAGCTGCACATCTGGGAGCTGTAAACATTTAACAGCTGGGCCAGTGCCCCCACAGTCTGCAGAACCCAGACCAGAGTGTGCAGTTATTTACTCATAGGTACATGATAGCAGAACTAGCATTTGAACCCAGGCAGTTGATTCTAGAGTCCAAGCTTCAAGGCCTCCCCTGCCATTTTGTTATTTCTCCCTGATTTGTGAAACTGTCACAGTACCGATTTAGCTATTAATAACCATGTGACAACCACAGATTTTTCCATGGTACAACTAAAATTTTAAAGGCAGCTTTCGAAATAAGCAGACCAACAATGTGGAGTGTGCTGTCTTGTCCCATATTCCCCAGTTGAACAGATATGAAATTAGCAGCCAGAATTTTCTATTCCAGAAGCTAAGGTTTAAGCTTCCGATGCTACTTACCAATGTGCAGGAACCAAAGTGGTAGGGGAACCCAGCTGGTCTTAAGCCTTGGAAAGATCTGACTTCATCTTCTACAACTGGGTGCACAGACCTCTCTTGATAAATCAGTGATTGAATGAGTGAGTGAGTGAATGGCAGGCAGTTTTGAACCCTTGCTTAGAGCTCTTGGACTGCCAAGCGCAGCTTGTTTCTCTCTACCTGTAGTGAATTTAGATACTTTGGGACCCAAAGTTTTTTGCTCTGTGTTTTGCTTTGTGTGTGTGTGTGTGTGTGTGTGTGTGTGTGTGTGTGTGTGTCACACGTGCAGGTATTAGGAGGGATTTCATGAAAGAAAAATGGTGGAACGAAAACTCTGCGTAGGTAAAATCCCTCCTCCAAGAGGTATGCAATCTAAGATGTAGAAGGGATGGGCACCCTCGGCGGTACATGGCTTCATGTGGCTAAGAACTTAAACTGGAACTTTTTCCCTTGTTTTACAGGTCACAGCCAAGACTGCCTTCCTATTTATTTTACCTCAGTATAATGTTAGCGTGCCTACAGCAGGTAAGAAAAGTGATGGTCTCCATCTCCCCTGTCCCACTTAACCTCACAGGAATTGGACACCCGCCCCCCCAGCAATCAGATAGTTTCAAGTGTCCTCCCACCATTGTAGCAGTGACATAGTGGCATCAGCTGGGAACTTTCCTGTTTTCCGGCTGCAGCGATCAGAGGAAAAGCCCTGCCACCTCTGCCCAAAGTATCCTCTGTTGGGGACAGGACTTTAGGAACTGTGATCATTGATATTTTTCTTAAGAGTGTGGTTTCCTTTTAAAGTTTTTCAATGAGGAGAGTAAGGTGTTTTACTTTGATGGTGCATGGAAATGTAGCTTGGGAATAGTGCTGCCCTCTGACTGAGTCAAGATCAGGGCTAGGCCCAGGCCCAGGCCCAGACAAATGTCTTGACAAAGGACCGTCAGGAAGGCCACTAACCCCAGCTGTTACCATGGGTGGGTATTGGGGAAGCTGGCCTGTGGTTTCTGAGTATTTCCAAGAGACCAGAGAGGTAGGTAGCTTGGTGCCAGGCATCATACAGTCACTCCAAACAGTTTCTAGCTCTGGAGTAACTACAGGGCCAGGCAAGTGCACAGCTGGGTTGAGCTGGGGAGAGATAGGGTCCATCTAAATGGGTAGCTGCTACTTCCTGCCAGCCATTCATTGGCATGTACGTGGTTGTAAATACAGAGTGGCTATGAGTTTTCATAGTTTTTCCCGAGAAAAATTGGAAGAAATCTCTTTTTAGGTAGAAATATCCCTATTTTTAAATATTGATGGTTAATTCAGAAATTTTGTAATCATCAGGAGGCCCAGCATGAGATGGACTAAACCAGCACATCTGCAGGCCAGTCCAGCCCTTGGACTATGGGCCTGCATCCTTGGGGTTCTCAGGTTAGCCCCAGGAACCAGGCTTTACTCTTTCTTAGCTGTCTTCTCATGCTCTGGCTCATTCCAGCACTGGTGAAAACAGTGGATTCTGTTGCTCTGTGTTCTGTGGCCCAAGGTCAAAGTCAGACTTCTTTTATTCCTATTACTTGAAAACCCTAAGATAATCTGTAGATGCGGCTATACTTATGTTTAGTGATTATTTTTAAAAACTTTAATTGTGGTAAAATAGCTGGGCCCAGTGGCATACATTTGTACTCCTAGGTAGTTGGGAGGCTGAGTTAGGAGGATCACTTGAGCCCAAGGAGTTCCAGTCAGCTTGGGCAGGATGGCAAGATCCCATCTCAAAAACAAAGATTAAATTTAATGTTAAGTATATCTTGCCACATTTTTATTTTCTTTTTCGAAATGGGTATCACTGTGTTGTCCAGGCTGGTCTGGAACTCCTGGGCTCAAGCAAACCTCTGCGTCAGTCTCCCAAGTACTTAGGATTCCAGATACATACCACTGGCCTGCCCAAAGTTTATCATCTTAGCTATTTTCAAGATTATATTATAACGGCATTAAGTACATTCACATTGTATTACCATCCATCTCTAGAACTCTTTTCATCTTTCAGAACTGCAACTGTGTAGCCAGTAAACAATAACTCCCTGTCCCATTCTCCCTGCTTCCCTTGGCAGCCACCATTCCACTTTGTGTCGCTGAATCAGATAAACCTGGTACCTCAGAGACATTGAATCATATGGTGTTTTTCCAATTGGAACTGGTTAAGAGTTTATTTTTAAAAAAATACAATTACATAAGCCATATAAAAGTCTTAGATAAAATATATGAAATACAGAAAAACATAAGATGAAAAGCACACATGACCCCACCACTCAACAAAACTGGGGCATTTATTTATAACACACTTTTCCCCCATTAGAATATGGTGGACTTTTCTTCATGTCATTAATTAACATTCCATTCAGCAAGACATTTTGAAAAGGTTCAGAATATTTTTAATAGAGAGTGCTACAAATTATCTAATCAACTTCATATTGTTGGATATTTACATTTCTAGTTTTCTTATTGTAAATTACAGTGAAGAGTCTCATGGCTAAATTTTTGCATTTATTCATGATTGTTTTCTTCGGATAAATTCCTATTATTGGAATTTCTGGGCTCAGTAGCATGTGCATGTTAAAGATCTTATGTATGCATTACCAAAATACCTTCATTATCTAATTAATTGATCAATCTAGACAAAAATTTGTGTGCCTAGATATAAAATAATGGAAGGATGCGTAACAAACAGGTAAATAATAAATAATCATATTGTAATGGGATAAGGTGATGAAAGAAATACAAAAGGCTATGTGATCCACAAAGATAAAAGGATGATGAGGACGTTATCTCAGAAGCTGACTGTGGAGCTGTAGAGGCTTTGGGAAGATTGTGTTGTGGGCATAGGAAAGAGTCTGGGCAGAAGAAGGAACATCTCTGGCACAGGGCTTAGGGCCTGCAAAGGCCCTCAGAGAGATAAACACTGGGTGGGCTGCAGGGACAGGATGCAAGCCTGTGCTCCTGGAGCCTTTTTTCAGGGTGAGACTGTTGAATTCTGCTTCTGGATCCTCTTCCCTCCCTGCAAGAGGCCTTGGTAAGGATACATTAGAATCCATGCTAGATTGAGGGTGTTTCAGTTACTGAGAAGGAAAAGTAGTGTTAAATAGTCTATCTGTTGTTTGAATCTTGCCATTTCGGGTTATTTGAAATATGACAAGCAACTAATCAAGAGAGACAGTGAAATCAGAAGAGCCTGTTTAATTTTGTTTGGAGCTCCTTAATCAACAACCTAATATGGTAATGTTTGGTTTATAAGAACTGGAGGAAAGCAAACTTCTCATGGGAAAAAAAAAAAAACACAACACTTTAAATAAGAGGTTTATTAAGGTTGTGATTTCTAAAAGTCTCCTTAGGTCCTGAAGTACTTGGAAATGTATCCTTTTTTGTATAACCCGGGTAAATTCTGACTTCTAAGAGTTCTTCTTTAGTGTGTCACTTGCTCAACTCAGCATTTAAAATTGAATTTTAGTAGCGTAGAAACTGTTTTCATACGAAATGATCATTTCTAAATCCCTTCATCTTCCTCAGCTGAGGCCCTGCAGTTCTAAGTTGAAAAGCTAACATGGCAGTGTCCTTGAGGCTCTTTTGAGAATTCTTTGTCTCACTGTAACTCGCTTTCTCTGCTGTTTCCCAACTCCCATTCATATTCTCCTAGGGCTGATGAACAAACATCCCACAAACTCAGTGATTTAAGCAATAGGAATTTACTGTCTCACAGTTGGAAGACTAGGAAAGGGTCTGTTCAGGCCTTTCTCCAAGCTTCCGGGGTGATTCCTTGGCTTGTGGAAGTCTGCCCGCCCACCTGTCTGCACATGATGCTCTGCATGTGCATGTCAATCTGTGTCCAAATTGTCCTACTCCATTAGGGCTTTATCTTAGAATGACATCTGTAGAAACCCTGTTTCCAAATAAGGTCACATTTGAGAATGCTAGGCATTAGGACATCAATATGTGACTTTTAGGAGGGATGTAGTTCAACCCACACCACCAGCTATATTATGTACAATTTTATCACATTGTAATCAGCAAATTAAGAAGATTAAGCTCCATGCAGAGAGACACAGCCAGACAGACTAGTGGCAGTGATACAGCCATGCATCCTAATAGAGTGCCCTGTATAATGGTCAGAAATATATAGACTAAAAGGTGAGAAAGTAACAGGAGTTTGGTTATCCCCACAGGCGGGCCTGCTGTCCTCTCTCCCGCTATAGAACAGGTGAGCCCACAGGAGACCAGGCATTTATTTACATGGGTGTTGCATTTGGGTTGTGTGCTGAATTGTCCTGGGCAAATAAATGATTAGCATGTGGGGCTCCATCCCTCATCTGCAGTGGTGTGGTGTGCAGAGGTCACTGTCTCACCCAAGGGTTACGAAAGGTAGGATGCCCTGGGAGACCTCTTAAGTATGTGCTCCTGAGATATTCCATGGACCAGTATCATGAGCATTAACTAGGAACTTGTTAGAAATATAGACTCTCAGTGCCCTCACATACCCACTACATCAGAATTATATTCAACAGGATCTTCAAGGTCCCATTAAAGTTTGAGAAGCTGGCTTTAAGTTTTGTGAGTGAAAAGCTCCAGTTAGGTTTTCAAATAATCTTATGTTTTAAACTCAAAATAAGATAAACCTACTAAATCCAGTAACTCATTTGCATCTTTCTGTCCCCTTTGAGTTTTGGTTTTCTATAAATATTTGGTCTGGGGATGGCTGAAGGAAGTGGGGTGTATTGCTGAGTGGATTAGGTGCCACTTGGGGCTACAGCCCCCTCAGAAGTCATGAGCATGTTTGTGGCACAGTTAGGTCAATGTCTTGGTTGCTCAGACAAATGCTCCAGAGCCTTCCTCTTCTTGGACACCTAAAGCCTAAAGCCAGTGGCAGTGAGTCCTTCAAGAGAAGGGCTTGTTTTGTAGGGATCAAAGGCGATAGGATTCCTCCCTTGGCTCTGTGGATCCCTTTGGTTTTTATCACTACCATCGGCTGTGTTGCATTTTGCAGCCTGAGATGAAAAGCCCAGGAGCCTCCTACAGGATAGTTTGGCCCTTGTTCTCACAGCCCCTTCTAGGCTGAGTTACTGTTCATTAAATAAAAAGCTCAGGCAGATGGCTTTAAAGCCCTGTTCAGCCAAAGGCCTTTGTTTAGGCTCAGTGGTTCTTGTTTCCTTGCTGGTTGGCAGGAATTGATGTTGTCTCCTGCTTGTGTCATACACTTGAAAGATTGGTGTCACTTATCAAATTGAGCCCTTTTTGTAAGATGAGCTCATGAGGGGGCAAGAAAGGAAAGAAACAGGTGGGCAGCAGTACTTTGGAGGTGGAAGCTGAACTTGATTACAGATGAAAGCTACCCAACTGGACTTGGGGCCCTTATAGCTTGGAAGAGACTTGGGTCTCATCTATTCTGGCCCCAAGGGAAGTGGTTTTAGCAAATTGATTGATGCGCCCAGTGATGCATGGGTGAGAGCAGAGGAGGGGCTGGGCTGTCCACACCCCTGCAGCACCAGGTCTTGGAAAGCTTTATTAGGCTGGGTTTGTGGATGGCATATTGGGCATAAGGGACGTGGATCTGGGAGGCAGAGACCTGGCTGCCTTCTGGCTGTGTTGTGCCAGATAGCCACCTCTGGCCCTCAGGTCCTGTCTGTATGATTAAAGTAAATCAGAGCCCCAGTGTGCCTGGCTGTGGGAGCCTCTCTCCAGCACGGGCAGCCTGATTTTATTTTTTGCTGATCTTCACCTCCCTGTTTCTCTTGATCAGATCTTTACTTCTCTTGTCTGACTACCATATTTTTTTTATGGCTAATCAATTTGTTCTTAGAGAAATTTTGTCCTTAGGTTAACAATGAGTTTGTTGAAATTGTTATTTTTATTCATTAGGTTTATTGGTACATTTTAGGTATACAAAATGATGACATTTATCATTGAGAATTTGTACCTTTACATGATATATCTTTGTTCTTATTTTTTCTCCTAAATTTTTATCTTTATGTAGGCCCTGATTTTAGATATTTTTGTTGCTAATTTTTTTTTGTTTTGTTTTTTGAGACAGGGTCTTACTATGTAGTTGAGACTGACCTGGAACTCACTAAGTAGCCCAGGCTGGTCTTGAACTCACAGGGATCCTCCTGCCTCAGCCTCCTGAGTGCTGGGATTACCGGTGTGCGCCACCACGCCCGGCTTTTTGTTGCTGTTATATGTGATCTTTGAGAGATTTTTTTTCCCTGATGGCTTTTAGTGAATATTTTTTGAAAGTTCGTGCCTTCCTGCATCTGTAAGCATTCTTCAAATGTTACACCCCCTGGATGCATTTGTCATGTCTGGTTGAGTCTTATGAACCCACAGATTTGTAAATTGCAGCAGTGACATTCTTCCCCTCCTCCCTCCATTTTTTCCCTCCTCTTTTTCCTCGTTCCTCCCCCTTTTCTTCCTTCTTCTCTTTCCCTCTCTCACTCTTTTCTCTTTTCCTCTCCTCTCCCCTCCACTGCCCTCCTGTACCCTTCCCTTCCCTCCCCTCTATTTTCTCTTCCCTTTTTAAATGTGGTATTGGGAATTGAATCCTGGGAATGCCACATTATCCCCATCCCTTATTTTATTTTGAGAAAGGTCTCACTGGATTGCCAGATTGACCTTGTGATCATCCTGCCTCAGCCTCCTAAATAGTTAGGATTACAGGTCAGTGCCACCATGGCCAGCTGTTGTTATATTTCTTTCCCCAAGGCCACAGAGAGTATTATTACTCTGTACAAAGGAACGGAGCCTCAAGAAACTATAAAACTGGAGACAACATATTCCAGAGCATATGGCATGAGGTTAAAATGGTAGCTTTGAAAACCTGTCAGTGAGATTTTTAATTCTCTGGACTGGACTGTGTGTATGTGTGTATGTGTGTATGTGTGTGCTGTGATAACAGTGCATACTGGCTGGCCTAGACAACCGAAGTAATCTTCTTGAAAGTATAGAAACCACAGGTCTGAAATCAAGGTGTCAGCAGACTTGTTCCTTCTGAGGCGTCAGGGAAAGATCTCTGTTCTAGGCCTCTCTCTGGCTTGTAGATAGCTGTCTTTTCCCTGCGTCT
Organism: Fukomys damarensis; assembly: GCF_012274545.1. Taxonomy (NCBI): domain Eukaryota; kingdom Metazoa; phylum Chordata; class Mammalia; order Rodentia; family Bathyergidae; genus Fukomys; species Fukomys damarensis. The sequence continues at coordinate 43,413,367 of NW_022900926.1, forward strand.
CTTCACATTGACCATGTTTATTTATTTATTATTTGTGGTACTGAGAATCAAACCCCAGGCCTTACACCTGTTAGGTAAATGCTCTAGCACTAGGCAACAACCCCAGCCCCTCCCGTTTCCTCTTCTTTCTCTTTTTCTTCTTCCTCCTTCCTTTTTTCTCTTTCTTCTTCCTCCTCCTTCTGTCTCCTCCTTTCTCCTGTCCTTCCCCCTCGCCTCTTTTCTTCCTTCTCCTCCTCCTCCCCTTTCCATAGAGCCTGTTGCCCAGGCTGGCCTTGAACTTGCCACCCTCTTGCCTCAGCTTCCCAGGTAGCTGGGATCATAGACACATGCTACCGTGCCTTGACACATTTCCTGTTTTTTAGAAGGATAGAGTCATATTTGAGCTGGTTCCACCTGAGTGACCGCATTTAAAATTGTTAGCCCTATAAAGATCCTACCTCCAAATAAAGTGGTAGGGACTAGGGCTATACATACTTTTTTGGGGAGGACCAGAAAGCAGTGCAAGCCATGATAGTGTGCATGTGTGTTTGTGTATACATGTGTGTCTGAGACCACCACAGTGCCTGTGGTTAAAATGTCCCTGCTGTGTCTTCCAGGTTGGGAGGCTAGAGTGGCCCAGTGGCCTCGAGCCTGGGCTGAGCGACCTAACTTGAGGTCAGAATGCTGCTGTTTGAAGCTGTGTGCCCCTGCTCATCCTGTGTGCTCATCTCCTCCCTCTCACCCCGGGTATGGTGGGGACCTGGTGGGCTTGGCCCCTGGTACTGGCAGGCCTGAGCCACCTCCCTAGCTGCAGGCCCCGTGGGCTCATCTCCTGCTTGTCTCTGAGCCTCAGCTGCTGTGTCAGTAAACAGGGATAACACTTAGCACTGCTGTGAGGAGTCCATGATGTCATTTATTAGACGTCAATAGAATGCATGGCCAATACATGGCTTGTAACTGCCATCTGTATTATTTACCTTACATGGAACTCTTAATAGGTGGTAGGGTTTTGGGGGGAGGGAGGGTTGGTGCTGCGTAATTATGTTCTGTCCTTTTACCTTCTGATTCTTTCTGCTGAAAAGAGTCATACTGATTTTATCTATTTGCATAACACTACAGTTTATGAGTCAGGTATATATTTTATTTTTCCAGCTTGTGAGAAAAGGTAGTTCTATTCTCATTGTCCAGAAGTATAACTGAGTGTGAGAGACCTTGGGGCACATGCTAGGCACTGGCAGATCTAAAAGTGAGCATTAGGTCTTGTCACCCATGTTCCTGGCCACTTTGGGAAGGGAGGGATGGAGGGAAAAAGGAAAGGAGCAGAGGGAGGGAAGGAAGGGAAGGGAAGGGAGAGCGGAGGAAGGCAAAAGTGAGAAGACATCGTTTTTAAATTTATTTGTGCGAATCGGGGAGAAGCCATGCATGCATTTATTTTGAGTTACCCTGAGCAGAACATATACTCACACAGTTCAAGTATAAGCATGTGTGAAAAGGAACAGAGCAAAAGTCTTGTTCCTACTCTGTAATGTTCTCTTCTCCTCGACCCCATGGCAATCATTTTCTCCTGAGCACCTTCCAGGATTTCTGTTCTGACTTCTAGCATTACAGCATACAAATGCAAATACATATTTTTTTCTTTTTCTCTTGTTCTTATAGGTGGAATATTACTTTTTCTTACCTATATTGCTTCTTTCCACTAAGTAATATATCTTGGATACCTTTTCACAACAACATACAGTACATTTGCTAAAGTTTATGTATTTTTAATAGTACAGCATGCTGAATTTTTAGTACGTACACACCCACTTGATCAGAAGCCAGATCAAGATGCCACACTCCCAGCTTCCTTATGCCTCTTTGAGTCAGTACCACTTCCCAAAGCAGTTGCTGTTCTAAGTCCCCTCATCAGTTTAACCCATTTGTTTCATTTCTCTCTGATTTGGGGGGAGAGGGGATCAGCATCAGTCCTTCAATTTTAATTGAGTCAGAATCACTTAGAGGTGTAGTTAAACACAGATTCTGGGTTAAATACAGAATCTCTGAGTTTCTGAGCTACTTGGCCTGGAGAAGGCCCAATGGGTATTTCTAAGCTCACATAGCAGCACTTTGAGTAGCCTTGTATATTGCAGGTGGACTATCCCTTACCCCAAATGCTTAAGACCAGAAGTGTTTGGGATTTCAGATTTTTAAAAAATGTTGGAATATTTGCATATATGTAAGAGCTCTCTGAGGATTGGACCCAAATCTAAACATACAATTGATTTATGTTTCATATCTACCTTATATGTATAGCCTAAAGGTAACTTTATCCAGCAGTTTTAGTATGCTTACGTTTTCATTTCATCCTGTCACATGAGGTCACGTGCGGTATTTTTCACTTGTGGCTTCACGTTGATACTCAAAAATTTTTGGATTTTGAAATATTTCAGATTCTAGAATTTCAGATAAGAGTTGCTTACCCTGTATATCTGTAGTTTGTGTACCAGTTCCCTATAGATTAAAACATTTTAGGTTGTTTTCATTAATTTACTGTTAAAAGCAGTGGTGTCAATGGCAAGTGCCTGTAATAATCCCAGCACTCTGAAAGGATGAAGCAGAAGGATCTTAAGTCAAGACCAGCCTGGACAACTTAACAATTTAGCAAGATCCTGTTTCAAAAAAAAAAAAAAAAAAAAAGGATAGGGAGAGACCCTGAGTCAGTCTGCATGCCACAAAACAAACAAACAGTGCTGTGGTGCAGTGATGGCAGACCTTTTAGAGTTCTGAGTGAAACAAATAGCCACCGAAGCAGGTGTGCCATCGGTTTGCCAGCATTGTTGTAGTGCATAGCTGCGCACAGACCGCTTTTGTCATGGCAAGTATAGTTAGAGGATGGCTTTCCTGAAGTGGAATTGCTGCACGAAGATTGATGCACTTCTAACCCTAACGGAAATTGCCAAGTGCCCTGCAAAGAGGTAGCACCATATTTGTGACCCCACCAGGGTGTACGAGAGCTTGTTTCCCTGCCATCTCAGCAGGAAGTGTCCTGTCATGCTTGGGATTTTTGCCAATCTGATAGGTACGAAACGGAGTCTCTGTAGTTTTAATTTGCATTTCTCTTCTGTGTAAGGCTGAGCATAAATGTGAAAGAGCCATCTGTTTCCTTTTTCTGTGAATAGTATGTTACTGTCTGTTTTCTTTGCCTATTTTTCAGCTGGTTTTTTATCTTTTTATCCTTAAGTTCTAGAAGCTTTTTACATATTATCAGGATAAGCATTTATGTCTGATTTGAATTGTAAATATTTCACAGCATGCTCATTTGTATTTTTTTGCCTTTTTTAGTATTGCTGGGGATTGAACCTAGCTAGGCCTTGACCATGCTAGGCAAGCACGCTTATCACTGTGCTACCGGCCAGCTCCATTTATTTGTCTCGATTTTGTTCATGGTTCTTGATTTTTTTTTTTTTTTGTATTTATATTCCTGACAAATGAGATTTGAAATGATATGAAAACAGAGTTGGCTGTCAGCGCAGAAACCTATAGAAGTCAGTTTTACAAATACAGATTGGCAAGGATTTAGGAGCAAAGCTGGGAGAGGTAGAAGGATCCAAGAAGTTCAGTGATGCTCTTTGAGCACCCAGTCTTCAGGCGAAGGGAGAAGCTTTCTGGGCAGATGCCAACAGCCTAATGAGTTCTGAAAAGCAGATGGGACACTGACAGCGAGTAGCCACCAGCTCAGGTCAGGAGGAGGAAGCAAGAGGCTGACCAGTAATATCCAGGCGGTGTTGGAAAACATGAGACTAGGCAGGCAGGTGAAGCTGCTTCTAGGGCATATCAGAAGGAAATAGGAAAATGTCTGTTAGTCATAGGAAACAAAACAGGAGATCAGGAAGAATGTTACTCCCCAAAAGGGACAGCTGCTCACAGAGGTCATCAAAACAGCCAAGGCTCTTATTGATTATTTTAGGTCTTTTAAAACTGTGGTCAGAGATAAGCAGGGCAAGTGTCACTTTTGATAGGAAGTGGGGTAGGCTTTCTACAGAGGCAGGCTTGTGATTGAAGGTTCTTTGTTCCAAAGCTAGATTGATTCCTACAGTAGTAAGCATTTGTGTATCCTGGGGGCTGTGTTGGAAGAAGACTCATACTATTGGTATTGGGAATCTTGGGCCAGGGTCATCTTGGCCAGAGGTTACAATTCATGGCCCTTTGTCAGAATTGGCCTGTAGATGTATTTTCATTGGCCATTTTAGTGTTGGCCTATACAATGTTTCTGTTTGTTTCTTTGTTTTGAGACAGGGTCTCACTATGTAATTGATACTGACTTGGCACTCACTAGGTAGCCCAGGCTGGTCTTGAACTTACAGCAATCCTCCTGCCTCAGCCTCCTGGGTGCTGGGATTACAGGCGTGTGCCACCACACCTGGCCCTTATACAATGTTTTTAAACATTTTGAATTAGTCACCAATATTTGAAAATCAGATGATCTCTTCTGAAGATCTGTCTCTTTGCCTTTGAAATACCAAGCATCTGCCCACACTGGGATACACCTCTCCTTTGGCCACAGTGGCTGAGAAGCAGCTTTCCTAGGACCTTCAGCACCCCATGGCACATGAGTTTTGGAGTTTTCTAGTTGCTTTTCCTATCTGGGATGCCTTTGATACTGAGTCTACCCCCACCAACTTCCATTTCTCCCAGTTTTAACTGGTGTATTTTTAAGTACTCCACTCTGTAAAAGTGGAGATGTGAAAGGTGGAACAAGAAGGTAGTGATACATTTAAAAAAAAACAGCTAAAACCTTATTTGTGGAAAGGAAAACTATGGCTTACTCCCGGAAGTGGTCCTCCCTGATAAAAGGACATCTCTTACGCCTCTTGGACCACTGTGTTCATTTGTGTTGCTGAAGTTTTTCCTTATGATATTTATGATAGGTTACTCCCAAACATTTGCTGTTCTTTAACTGCTGTGCTTTTTGAAAGCCAATGTAGTACTGGGGCAGTCTTTGGGGATCAGAAGCTCTAACTTGGATTATGAGAGCAGTTTTATCAGAATTAGTGAACAACCTTCCCTTCATTTTTTAAAAATTAAAGTCACCAGTTGTCAGTTTGTTTAAACAAAGTTCCAATCCCTATAGCTCCTAGAAAGCAGAATTTACTTTCCTATTCTATTTTTTTTAAGTGTAATTTGACTTGATACAGCTTTTTTTTTTGGTACCAGGGATCGAACTCCGGACCTTGCGCTTGTGGCGGAACCATTGAGCTAAATCCCAGCCCTACTTTCCTGTTCTGATAAAAAAAAAAAAAGGGAAGATAGCAGATAAGAGTGAAAGTAATTAAGATAATTTGTGTGAGTCAGAGGACAGCTTTCTGAATCTGGATATGAAGTTGAGAGGAAGTGGGGAGGGTTAGAGGCCAAACTGGGGTCGGAAACTGGGAGACCTGAGAAATGGGCCACGTCCTTGTATCTCTGAACTCTTGTGTCTCTTTCCGATTCCTTTGCCCTTCACATGAGATAATTTCAAGGATCAAATGAGATAATGCTTGTTGAAGAATTCTGAATTAAAAAAGGAGGGCTGCAGAATACAACTGAAACTCCAGGAACTTGAGACTCATCCCCTGCAGCCGGGCCGTCAGCTGATTCTTTTGATTCCATCACCCAGATCCGACTCATGAATCTGTCTGTCCTGTCCACTGCCCCCTTTCTGCACGAGGTGTGGAGGTCCTCATTCCCTGATCTCCTGTGATCTGTGAGGAGCCTTTCTGGATGTCCCACCTCTGCAGGCCTTACCAACCCCAACCTCAGTCTGCAGTGTACCAAGGATCACTTATCACACCTGCCTGCTGGTTTTTCGGTTGTTTTTAAAATTATGGTAAAATACAGATAACATAAAATTTGCCATCTTAACCATTTTGAAGTGTACAGTTCGTTAGTGTTAAGTGCCCTCACACTGTGCAACCAGTCTGCAGAGCTAACTGCATCTTGAAAAACTGAAACTCTGTATCCCACTGAGTAGCAACTATTTCTTCTTTACCCCTGACCCCAGGCAACACCCATTCTACTTTCTGTTTCTATGAATTTGATTCTTCTGGGGACCTGTTGTTAGTGGGATCCGTCCCATGTTTAGTAAGTGTCAGAATTGCCTTTCCTTTTCAGGCTGAATAATGCTTGATATGTGTATGGACCACATTTTGTCTTATCTGTTCATCTGTTGATGGACACTTAAGTTGCTGCTAATGTTTTGCTGTTGGGAGTGTTGAGCATATGGATATACAAATATTTCATGGAGCTCCTACCTTCAGTTTGTTCACTTTTATACTCAGAAGGTGAATTGCTGAATTATACCATAATTCTCTTTTTAATTTTTTGTTTTTTGGAATTACTATACTGTTTTCTGTCATGGATACACTGGTTTTCATTTCCGCTAGGCCACAGCGTTGTAGTCTCTCCACATCCTCACCAACATTTGCTAATGTCTGTAACCATCCTAGTGGATGTGAGGTAGTTCTCATGTGCTAATGACCAGTGATCCTGAACATCCTTCCATGTCCTTATTGGCCACTAGTGTGTCTTCCTTAGAAAACTGAGTCCTTTGCCCATTTCTTAATAAGTCAGTTTGTTTTTGCTTCAATTTGAAGTTTCTTGGCCACTGGTTTTGAAGTATGTGAGAATTTCATGTGTGCTGCTGAGCTCTGAGAAGGCAGGAGTTCTGCCCGCTGCTCACCGCCTTCTCCACTCCAGCCCAGGGCCCTGTGTGTGCCCGTGTGGCTGATGAGCACAAATGCATGCAGCTCTCACAGCGAAAAACAGTGTGAGCCTGCTCAGACAATATTTGTGTGTGTTTGTTTTAATTTAATTTAATTTAATTTTGTTTTATTTTCTTTTACTTGGGGGAGGGACTAGGGATTGAACCCAGGGCCTTGAGAATGCAAGGCAAAGATTCTACCCCTGAGTTACATCCTCAGCCTCCATGCATTTACTCTTGCTTCAAGAAAGATTTACTTTGGAACCATAGTATTTGGAATAAAGAAAGGCGGGTAGCCCTCAAAAGGCTTTAGAACAAATAACCCAAAGCCTGTGCTGTTCATTATTTCCCAATTTCAGAGCTTATTTTGTTGAATGTAAATCTTATTTTACCTAATGATGATGATGGCCTGATGATGAAACTTCTCGTGTTTGGTTATTTTAGTTCCAGAATATGCTGTTCCTGTAGCCCAAGCTGATGGGAGGCTGAGGCAGGAGGATCACAAGTTCAAGCCAAGCCTGGGCACTTTAGCGACTTAGTGAGACACTGTCTCAAAAAATAAAAACAAAACCACAAAGGGAAAACAGATAGGGGTGTAGCTCAGTGTGAAGGTCCTGTTTTCAATCCACAGTAAAACACATGTGCACACACATGCACGTGCACACATGCCCACACACTCACGCTACCATCTAGTTAGTGTCCTTTGATCCTCTCTTAAGAGGCAGGGAAGATGTAGTGGTGTAAGTGGTGGGCAGAGTCAGGAGGCTGAGTCACATGAGTCTCTTCTGCCTCCCCTGCAGTGTCTATCAGGCAGGTCGGCCATCATGTCACCTCCATTTTTCTCTGTGGACTACTGGCCTCTGCCCTCCTCTGTCTCCTGACGTGATTCAGGCCCTGTAGCTCCTTTCCTGGATCACTGAGCAGCTTCCTGTCGGACAGCCTGACCTCAGGCATTGCTGCTGTCTGTTCACAGCTGGCAAGTAAACCTTACAAAGCACAAGTTTTGTTTTCGTGTTTAATGTGAATTTAGGGTGTTTCTGTGTTGTCTTCAGGGTGTAAAGGCCACGCCCTTTTGCTGTGTGGGCTTATACATGCTGAATGGGTGTTCACGTCAGCCTTGTTGCACCCTCTGCCTCTCTCTGCACTCCCCAACAGCCCTGCAGGTGCCGCTTCCTGAGCTCAAGATGCCTCCACTATTACCTGGCTGTCCCCTGGCTTCTGTGGGTGTCCTGTTCATGTGGACAAGCACCCACCCATATGCTCACCCCAGCTAGAGCCAAGCCCCGACTGTGCCACCCACTATGTTTGCCTCTGGACAGTCCAGCCTGCCTGTAGGGTGATTGTCCATTTGTCCATCCCCCTGCTGAGCTTGGCCACTAAGGGCAGCAACTTTTATCCCCGTATTTCAGCTGTTAGCCCAGTGCCTCTCCCAAAGTAAGTCCTAGTGGAAAGGAAAAGGGAGAGGGAAAAGGAAAGTCTGTCAGATTTCAGAGTTCATGTTCTCTGCCATTTGGTCTGCTGATTGTCCCATTCTCCCTGTCCAGGGTGGCTGGGGTTAGAGGTAACTCCCAGAGAAACTCAGTATGGCTTTACTTTGTTCTCTGGCCACCCATAGCCAAAATGACCCTGGCCTACCTTCTGGTAAACGCATCCCGGCAAAGGGATGACTCATGTGCGTGTGACTCAGGGTGAAGCAGCACAGCTGGCCAGGCATCAGGGGACGCGGTCACAGCACTGTGAGGCCCAGATGGCCCTTCTCCCGTCTCCTGTCAGCCTGCAGCTGGCTGCTGGGGCCAGGGCTGAATTCTCATCAGTCTTGGGGAAGGAGGTCACAGTGCCAGGGTCTCGTGAGACTTCATTCCCTAGGATTCTAGTGGATCCCTGTCATAAAGATGATAAGCCTCCATTCGTTGCAGATGTTTTGTTTTGTAAGTTACAGGTACTGTGATAAACATGCACACTGCAAATTATCTCATATAATCCTTATACTATCCCATCAGGAAAAATAACAGCAGATACATACATAGCACTTACCGTGTAGCAGACACTGTTCTAAACACCTCACACTTACTAATGTATTTATTTCTCAGAATAACCCTATGATACAGGATCTGTTATTCTCACTTTGCAGGTGAGGAAACTGAGGTGCAGAAAGGTTATCTATAGAGGAACCTCAAGGTCCCACATAATTGTGATGCAAACTCCACATGTGTAACCCCCCGCTGTGCTTCTTCAGTGAAGTGTGGCTGGAGTCCTGTTTTACCAGGAAGGTGATTGAGACACAGCGACTTTATTGTTTAGCCACTGTCAGACGTGCAGGGAGTCATGGACCAGTGACAGTGTTGATTGGCTCCTAACATCTGTGCTCTTGTGCCCAGACCCAGGAGACATATGGTCATAGTACCCAAAGACACTTCGTCCTCTGCATTGGTCCTCCCAAAGGCCAAGTCCAGAATTTGGGTAGGATGTTTGGGAAGAAGTTTTCTTCGAAGTCTAGGGCTACAGCAAGCGGGTGGTGTTTGATGGCACATTCTGTTCTCATCTGTTCACTTTGGGGTCTCACGGGATCTTCTCACCCCACAGACAGTGAGATGGTGTACTACCACTACGGCCCGAAAGACCTGGTCACAATCTTGTTCTACATCTTCATCACCATCATCTTGCACGCTGTGGTTCAGGAGTACATTTTAGATGTAAGTGACAAGTCCAGATGGTGCGATCAGTAGCCAGAGAGATGTCTGGGGTAGAGGACTTGGTCTTGGACAAAACCAGTTTTGCATCCTTGAGTCCCCCAGTTAGCACCCTCTGGTGGTTCCTACTGACTGGGGTTTCCTTAGCACATTTTGTTATCTGCCCCCTTCTACAGCCTCCTTTAATCAGCACAGGGACGATAGTATTTCTTACCTTGTCTGAAGAATGAGAAAACTGTCCTCTTTGGGATCTATCATACATAGCATGCTTGGGGGATGTTTTCTTCATGCGTAAGCTAAGGATGTTAATCTCAAAATATTTGCCTTAAACCAAGCTTACAGTAAATAACTTGGGTTACATCCAGTTGCAAGATTCTAACAGTACTCACCCCCTTTGTGGGGAGGAATCAGGAGTTGGAAATCTGCCCAATATGGATATACTCATATATTAATATGTTGGGTTTTCTTTATTCATTAGAAAATCAGCAAACGACTTCATCTCTCCAAGGTCAAACACAGCAAGTTCAATGAATCTGGGCAGCTGGTCGTCTTTCATCTCAGCTCAGTGATATGGTGCTTGTACGTGGTGGTGACGGTAAGTGGTCCCCAGGACTGCAGGACAGTGAGTCAGGCACGAGGCAGCCTTACCTCTTAGATTGCTGATAAAAGGACTGCAAAGCGTTCATAGGGAAGTGAAAGAGCACATTTCTTAGGACTGAAACTCTCTTTGCTTCCTTATGGTATTGCAGTGAGAGGCCAGATGTTATGGATACTTTTCAATAGCTGGAGTCACTGTGTTAAAAAATAACACTTGCTAACCTGATATTACAATGAACATACCATGTATCTACTTAAAGCTGTATTGTTTTACTTGCCTGTCTGTAAATGCTACATCCTAGGGGGTAAATATCATGTTCATTCCATTACCTGTGTTGTTATTAGGTCGAAGAGTCCCAAGCTTGAATTTTGCAGTGTGGCCACAGCCATGTGCTTTTTTTTTTTCCCCTCCCACTTCATTAAGTGTGTTGGTGCTTTTTAGGTATACAGTAGTTACATTCATCACTGGGATCTTGGATCTTTACATGTTGTATCTTGGTTCTTATTTTTTCCCCATACTCCTGCCTTCCCTTTACCCCTCCTCCCTTTCCTACTTACAAAGAATTTGTTTCCATTTTTTCCTTTTCTCATATTTTTTTCTTTTCCCTTATTTCCTTTCCCCTACCCTTCCCACTTCCCCTACTCCTTTAGCCCTTTTCTTCCTATTTCACATTATCACTTACACAGTTTAAACCTTATTTACACTTTTAGTTTTTCACACCAGAGAAACTATTTGGTATTTACACGTGTATCCTATTTATTTCACTGAAGGGTATGGTGTCATTATGTATCCATTTACCTCTCTAGTTTCTCATTCTTTAAGGCTGAGTAGTACTCCATTTAAAGGAAAAATTACATCTTCTTTATCCATTCTCTAGTTGATGGGCAATTGGGCAGTTTCCAAGTTTTAGCTATTACGAACTGTGCCACTGTAAACATGGGTGTGCATATATTGCTGTGGTATGATTCTTTTAATTCTTTTGGAAAGATACCCAGCAGAGAGATAGATGGGTCAAATGAGACCTCTACTCCTAGGTGATTTTTTTTTTTTTTTGTATCGGAGTCAAACTCCAGTCCTTGTACTTGTGAGGCAGGTGGCAGCACCAGTGCCCTAAATCCCTGTCCCTACTCCTTTTTTTTGAAGTATCTCCATATTGATTTCCACAGTGATTGCACCAGTCTGCACTTCTACCAACAATGGAGAAGGGTTCCTTTTTCCCCACAACCCCGCCAGCACTTGTTATTAATTTCTTGATAGCAGCCATTCTTTCTAGGGTGAGGTAGAATCTCAGCGATGTTTTCATCTGCATCTCTCGAATGACCAGTGATGTGGAACATTTTTTCATATGTTTACTTGCTGCTTTTACTTCTTTGTCTGAGAAATTTCTGTTCATTTCAGATGCCCATTTTTGAATTGGGTCTTTATATTTGGGGGGGGTCTGATTTTTTTTTGAGTTCTTTATATATTCTAGATAGTAGACCTTGCTCTGAGGAACAGCTGGTAGAAATTTTTTCCCACATTGCAGGTTGTCTCTTAGCTCTGTTGGTTTTTCTTGCAATGCAGAAGCTTTTTGATAAGGTGATTCTTTGTGTTAGTTCCTGTGCTACTGAAGATTTGTTCATAAAGTCTTTTCCTATGCCAGTGTCTTCGAGAATTCTGCCTAACTTATCTTCCAGCAAGTTTAGTGTTTCTGTTTTAATATTTAGATCTTGAATCCACTTGGATTTTAGTTTAGTGCATGGTGAAAGATAGGGATCTAGTTTTAATCTTAACACAGCCATGTGTTTTTGAAGTAGCAAGGATGGCCTGCCCTTGAAGGTCCAGCTCCAAGTTCAACACACTTTCTGTGCCTGTCTTGGCCTGCCTTAGACAAAGCCAGCATCACCCTCTCCACACGTCAGATCCTGTGAGCATCAATGACATTTCCACACATACCTGCAGGACCAGAAGATTTATCTACCTTGCCTTTCTACAGTAGGACTTATATTTCAAGTGACTACCAGTACAGCACAATTCCTTCATACAAAGAAATATGGACAGTCCTCTGGGTTTTGCTGCAACAAGACTCTGCCTGTCATAGTAGGGAGTATTTAATTACCCTCATCCTCACCTGGAGCCTCTCCTGTCTGTAACCTGGTCCAATGAGAAGTTCAGGCCTGGGGCTTAGAAAATTCAATGACCTTATGACTTCTGAGATTTTCCTTCCTGCCTCCTACAGATCCTTTTCCTTCTTTTTCTGCCTTTTTGACAGTGACAAGCTCTCATATCACAAGGAACTCTTGTTTCCAGAGCTGAACATGGAATTCTTATTTTCAAAGCAGGAGTCAACATGTCCTTTTGTGTATTGGTTTTATTCATAATATCATTCATTATAGAACATTTTTTTCTAAGCAGTACATTAGGAATTTTAAATTTGGGAACTAAAATTTCTTTCCTCTCCAGCTGTGTACCTTGTTCCCCTCCTGGGGAGGCAGGGACAGGATTACACTGCTTAAGGGGTACTTCTGCTTTGTACAGAGCACAGGAGTCTTGTACTTCTGAGTTCCAGGCTGCTTCTCCCAACCCCTGGATGAATTCATGGCCACCTAGAGACCTGGGCTGCTTTGAGGTACAAAGGCCTTTGGATACCAAAGGGCATTGAGCTGATGCATTGCCTCATCTCTGAGTCACTTTTAGCCTGCCAGCATCACTCCTAGACATTCCATCCAAGTTGTGACACATGGAGACCAGATTTGGAGGCCAGAGCCGAGTTACTAATACCCCTTCCAGCGGGTGATGTACTCAGCTGCTCTGTTGCTTCTTTCAGTCCCTTAAGGATTTGAAAACCTTGGTGAACATTAGGTGGGGAGAATGTAGGGCTTTTCTCAGGGAAGCTCAGGACTGTCTTGTTTTGGTGAGAGCCAGTTCCTACCAGTTTGTTCAGCAGGACATGGAGGCCAGGGGACCTTGCAGAGAGAGCTCCAGTGACCCAGCTTCTAATATCACCATTTATGCCTTGCCTCACCTCCTCTACCCAGGTCATCTGCTTGGGAGGAAAGTGACTGAAGAACCAGAGAGAGGTAGTCTGTAAAAGAGATTTGTAAAAACAGCTGAATTTTTTTTACATCATAGTTTTTCTGTTATAAGGCAAAATCTTCACAGTTCTCTTTCTTTCACTTTCCAGAAAAGTAAGATTTTCAGTGGATCCTGCAAGCGGTACCTTCAGAATGCTCTGATGCTGTCCATTGCTTTCTACTTGCTCCAGTGCCCTGGGGCGGTAGGGAGAGTTTGCCCCTCGGGGACATCTGGCATATGCCACTTGCATTCCTTGAGTGGAGACCAGGGGTGCTGCTGATGTCCTTCAGTGTGCTCCACGACAGTCATCTGGCCTCAGGTGTCAGTAGTCTCATAAGATGTGAAGCCTAAGCCCCCCTCATTTCTTTCCTGTACCACTATGTTCCTTCCAGAAAGAGGCTGTTTCCACTCTGAGCTCTCCCATCACATGCACTCTGCTTGGTCAGATGAGTGTTTAAAACGTAAGCTAAATCGTGCATTTCCCTGCTTAAAAGCTGCCCTCACAGCTGCAGTGAAATTATTTTTTCTTCCTTGCTCATGTGTCCTGGGTCCTGCCAGCCTTGGTGGTCTCAGCTGAGTGGACACAGCTGTGGGGTTTTCACCCCTGCTCCTCCCACTGTCCTGGCCATTCTGCCACCTTGACTTTGCAGTGGGGGTTCCTCTGCCCAGGTTTTCCATGCACAGACATTGTATGGCCAACATTTTCTTGTCTCCACCTGAGAGCCCCGAGTTGCATTTTCTGTACTGCCTCCATTACTGGCATCTTTCTGATTTATGTGTGTATTCTCTGTGTCTGTTTCTTCTACACTGGCCTCTGGACTACTCACTAGCAGGCACCACGTTCACTGCTATGCCCCAGTGTAGTGTCTTGTGCATACTGAATGCTCATTGGAGGATGATAAATAGTTACAATTGTGTCTTCTTTCTCCAACTTTCCACAGCTTTTAACATAATTAATTGATGTTTTTTGTAAATACGGATTATTTTAAATACAGAAGAGTTCAAAAAAGAAAGCAGAAATGCACCCCAAATCCCACCCACCAAACATATCAACTCTATTTATTTGGGTATTTGATTCAGATGTTTTTCTCAGCATAGATTCAGGAGCAGTAACAGGACCATGAGTGATTTTCTAAGAATGTCAACCTCTAACTTTTAATCTATTTTCAATGTACTACTCATTGTTCAAGAGAAAAGAGGGAAAAACAACAGTGAAACTCTCCACTGGAGAAGGCAGGGTGGGTGGACATTTGGTCTCTCCTGTGTGACTTCCCTGGGGTGTCTGACTTCTTATTTTAAAGCCTAAATCCATTGGTTGGTGAGAACCTGGTGGAAAGAACCCACTGTCAGAAGCAGTTGCTGCTAACTGACTAGTTGCTTTTGGAGCAGGTTGGTTAGGTGCTTAGTTGTTGAGATGATAAGAGTATATCTGCATCTAGGTAATGGCTGCCTGTGTGGTCTGATTTCTGCTGTTTTTGTGGTTCTTTTTGTTCATAGACTAGCAAGGAATGCTGCTGGGAAAATTGGAGGGGTCGCTTCAATGTGTTGAGGCCTTGCTGGGCTCATGGGGTCATGAGGAATCGAGAACAAAGCACTTTAGGAGTTCCCCCAAACCATCCGCTGAGGCCTGGGCTATAGAAGGCTTTGTGGGCGAGTACTGTTGCTACATTCAGCCTGGGAACTCAGGTACCTTGGCGTGCTTGCCTAAGCTCGGAAGCTGCCCAGCCCCAGTGTCCCATAGACAGTTGCCTGGATAGAGGGCTGGAAAACGCTGTTCTCAGAGCAGTGAGTCATTTTCTTCCTACTCCCCCGCTTTCCTCCCTGTTCCACCTCCTCCAGTCCCAGCAGGCTAGACCCTTGCAAATGGGCAGCATTTTTCTGGGGAGTTTTCTTCTTGCCTTTTGGTGTCAGAGTTCAGACTTCTGTCTCCAAAGTAAAGAGGCCACTCTGAGAGGGCTCCTGTTTAAAGATCTAAAACCCTCTAGGCTGGAGAATTGTTGCAAGCTGTTGCTCTTGGCCAAGTCTTTGAGGGGGGGCAGAAATACCCCTCCCATCCCAGTCCCAGAAGTGCCTGTTTTTCCTGTGAAACACTTGCTCCTTCCTCCAGAAAGGGGCAACCCCACCCCCACCCCGTTTCCCTGGAAGGAGGCAGAGAATATGTAAGACCAGGTACCATGTGCCTGGGATCAGAGATCCATGAAGGCAGATGTATGAATGGCACAGGGGGTTGTTGAGATAGCCACAGTGTGGTTGTAGGAAGAGTTCTCTGTCACCACAAACTACCACCCTAGTGCCCAGAGCCTCTCACCTCTGCACCCCAGGGAGGGAGGTAAGACAGTGAGATGATAGATCATAAGGTTTGGGTGAGACCTTTCCCTTGCATTCTCAGTAACAGTGACTGTAGTGGTTTGTGCATCTGATTGAGCCTACTAGTTAGTCACTCTGCTCTTGGAGGCCCAAGGGTATGGCACTGGGGCTGTGAACTATAAATGGAATGTGTGCTTACAGGTCAGAGGGCACATAGTGACTCAAGGGTGGGTGAATCAGCTTTCCCTTAGAAATCCAGTTGTGCATCCCAGACGCAATGCCCAGAGAGCTTCCCACTAAGCCATACTGACCTTCTCTTCTTCCCAAGGTTATGAAGCCCCTGCCTTTAATCCCAAGGTAAACAGCTGAGGTTCTCAGCTTGTCTTCAGAGCTTTTTTGTTGTTGTTTTGTTTTCCTGGTACTGGGGATTGAACATAGGACCTTGTGCTTGCCAGGCAGGTGAAGCACCACTGAGCTACATCCTGGCCCCTCATTTCCTTCTTCCTGTAAGGAGTTTGTATTAGTCTGACCTTCCCTGAGTGACCAAAGGTCTTGCTTTTCTTTAGAAGAAAAAAAATTTCCTAAAACCTTCTTCATTCATTGGTTCACCCAATACTTGTTTCTTGGACTCTTGTGGTATCAGCTGATTTTTGCTGGAGGAGTATTATTTCCTCCGTGTGTTTTTTTTTTTTTTTTTT
>NW_022900926.1:43429467-43467240 GCF_012274545.1 Fukomys damarensis
TTTTTTTTTTTTTTTTTGGTACCAGGGATCGAACTTGGGCCCTTGCACTTGTGAGACAAATCCCCGGCTCTCCTCCTGTGTTTTATAATAATCTTGGATTAAAAACTCATCTTTGACATCTGCACATGCTTGAGTGAGGGTGTATACCTAAGATATCATATCCACAACACTGTTGATAGGAATTTAGTAGCCTGGTAGTTTCTGGTACATAATTTGAACTTCATATCCATAACTTGATTTCACAAGACAAGTGCATGTTTTTGTTTTCATCCTAGACCTGGTTAAGCAGGCATCTTTTTAAACATTTATTTATTTTTTATCAATAAACACTTTCTACATTATTCTTTCTCTGAAATTGAAGCCCTTTAATGATTGTATACCACAGTCTTGGGTTTCTCCTCTCTAGGACTATCTTCTGTGTTGACATGGGCACAAAAACACCGGCTTTAGATATAGAAATCCGTGCCTATAATCCAAGCACTCTGGAAGGATGAGGCAAGAGGATTGAAAATTCAAACTTAGCAAGACCATGTTTCAGAATAAAAAATGAAAGGTCCTAGGTTTAATCCTCAGTGCCACTAAATGAATAAGCAAGTAAACAAATGCAAAAAAAACCCAAAAAACAAAAACCTTAGTGTAATGAAACTCACAGCAGTAGAGATACCAGTAAAACTGCTGCAGTGTGATGACCTCTGAGTCTAGACGCATGGGGAGGCCTGCAGGCTCCTGTCATTGTTTTTATCCTGGTGATGTGAAAAGCCCGGCTTGGCTTTTCAGCTTTCCAGTGGGTACATTCTAGTGCATCTACTTATTCATTCTGTAAGCATTTCCTGAGTGTCTGCATGCCAGGCATAGTATTAGACACTGCCACACAGACTGTCACATTTATTTCCAACAATAACTGTGAGGGTGGTATTTTTATCCTCATTTTACACAGATAAGCTGATGGGAGCTTAGGGTCACTCATGGACATGTTCAACATGTGCAGCTTGCACGTGTCAGACCTGAGTTGAGACACAGGACTTCAGATGCTAGAGCATGATGCTTCCTACTGCATCATGTGTCTCACCACTGGACAAGTCCCACCT
Source organism: Fukomys damarensis (assembly GCF_012274545.1). Taxonomy (NCBI): domain Eukaryota; kingdom Metazoa; phylum Chordata; class Mammalia; order Rodentia; family Bathyergidae; genus Fukomys; species Fukomys damarensis. The sequence continues at coordinate 43,430,556 of NW_022900926.1, forward strand.
TGTCATGTCTGTTCCTTCCTCTTTCTAGCAGGTGGCAGCTGAGTGCATCCATGACTCTGGGACTGGTCACATATTCACATTTGTAAATGCCCCCTCTCTTCTCTCCCACCACAGGAAGGATATTTAACGAACCCAAGAAGCCTCTGGGAAGACTATCCACATGTGTATCTCTCGTGAGTATTTGCGTGCCTTGGTCTCCAGGGAGGAGTGAGCTGGCACTTGGCTTCTCAGTATGTGGCCAGCTGGTGGGGGACTAGATCATGTCCTGAGCCTATCAGGGCATGGCATGAGGACAGTAGGCCCATCATGATCGACAGGAGAACCCCAGATGCTTTGTCCCCTGCACTATACAGAGCACCCCCAGAGCCTTAAGTGCATGGGACAGATGCAAAGCAAAACCCTCTGTCAGGGCCTCTAGCTTTGTGCCTCCTTGCTGACCCCTCACATTCACAGCAGTCTTTGCTCTCTCAAATGGAGCATCCTTGCCTCTCTGCTGCTGTCGGGACCTGGCCTGACTCACACAGGAGGCTGTGCTGTGTTTCTCCTTAGGCCTTTCAGAGAAACATTAGCAAAGGACAGAGAGCTGGGCTCAATCTTCCATTGCTACAAGGGCCACAGTGGCTCAGTGTGTTCAGAGTGGGGATTCAGTGTTCACAGTATCCTGTGATCAGCTTTGCTTGTCTAGGCTGAAGAGCTCCTCACCCCACAGGCTTTTAATCACTCCCGTTTTTTTCCTTGTCTTTTCCCTGTCCCTTTATATGGTCCTGGGTCCTCACACAGCCTTGGCCATCTTTTCTCTGTGCACTCAGTAAACCCTTTGGGGGCAATTTAACTGGGTCCTACCCATGTGATTTGCTTTCTGCCTCCAGCTTCCAGGTGAAGTTTTTCTACCTGTGCCAGCTGGCCTACTGGCTACATGCCTTTCCTGAGCTTTACTTCCAGAAGGTACGAAAGGTCAGTACTCTACCCACCCTTCCTGGAGGCCCTGTTCTTCATGTCCCTCCTCCTGTTCCTGTGGTGCACTTCCTTTCCTCCAGAAGCAGGAGTGATGTGGAACTGTGTGCTGAAGCTGTCCAGCCTAGGGAGGTGGGGGCCTGACCCTTCCTCCTCCTTCTGCATTTCCCTTCCATGCCCTGCATCTTCAGCAGGGAATAAGCAGTCACTGTCTGCTTCTTTTGTTTCTAGGAGGAAATTCCCCGCCAGCTCCAGTATATTTGCCTGTACCTGGTCCACATAGCCGGAGCATACCTCTTAAAGTAAGTGAGGCCTGGAACAGCCAGGTTTCCTTGCCCTTTTTATGCCCTTGAGTCTATCCGTAGTTATTCACTCAGCAGGCATTTATTAGGTACCATCTGTTGCTGAGTACTATGCTGAGACTTAGGAGTACAAAGAAGGATGACGATTCCTTTGTTTTCAGTGGTTCATCCTCACCTAGTGGGACAGACAGACTAGGACAGGACAGTTTACTGCAAGAAGCCCTGTGATTAAGCACGTACCATTGACCATGGGAGCCAGGGAAGACTTCTGTGTTGGCCTTGACCCACAACTTTGAAGCTTGAAGGCAGCTGAAGCTGGGCTTCTGCTTCACAGGGTCCAGATGCCACTGGAGTCCATACCCTTGGATTCTCTTTTCTTTGGTTTGTAATAAAATGGAAAGTAGTTCACTGTGTGGTGGTTCTAGAAGTAATAAGCAGTACTGTAGTGTTTGACCTATGATTTTATGAAAAGAATCATGCTGATTCTGGTGCAGTGTGCTGCACCATTGACAAATTTGGAATTGTCTATCTTTATCCCTGCAGGGTGGGAAAACAGCTGGTACTTTCTCCAGGCTAGGACTTGAGAGCTTGCTACATGTAACTTTTGCCGAGGACCTGTAGGCCCCTGGACCTGTCTCCAGAATTCCCATAGCGATGTCCTGTGACAGTGACTGACTTGGGTTCATGACTGACTTAGAGGGCAGTGTCTTTTACTCTGTCTCCTGTCTGTGTGGCTCAGTTCTGCTCTAATTTTGGGTGACATGGTCCATGCAGAGTGGGTCAGTGGAAGTTGGTCTGTGCTGTTCCCCTGGTGCTGTGTGCTGAGCATAGGAGGTCGCCTGGTGCTCCACAAGTGTGAGCACTGGGGTAATGAGTAGCCACACAGCAGGAACCCTTCGCATTTCCCCCGTCGGGGCTCAGAAGACTTGATCTGAGCCCCTGTAATGGTCTTGGTTCTGACAGGGTGCTGATTGGAAGGTGCAGAAGCTCAGCCAAGGCTGGGAGCAGGTGAGGGCCCAGATCTGGACGGGATCAGCCAAGAGCAGGGCCAGTCTTAGGGAGCATTCCTAAAGGTGCAACAGCTCAACTGCATCCTAAGGGACAGGACAAGGCCAGTGAGGAAGTGGAGTCCAGGCACAGGGGACACTGGGAGCCCAGAGGGGCTGATGGATTCCACCCTGACTTTTCCCTCTGCAGTTTGAGCCGCCTGGGCCTCATCCTGCTGCTGCTGCAGTACTCAACGGAGTTCCTCTTCTACTTGTCTCGACTCTTCTACTTTGCAGATGAGAACAATGAGAAGCTGTAAGTGAGGCTGCTGGGGGATACTTGGGGGGCTGAGCATCAGAGGCTCCCACCTGGGTGTAAGCTGCTCATCCTAGGTTGTTCTTTCCCTGGAGTATCATAATTTAGACATCTTGAATGCCTTCTCAGGCCCCCCTTGAGGCCTTTTCCTACTCAGAGTTGCTTCTGGATACGTGGGTGAGGGTTGCTTCAAGGGTCCTAAATGCTGATGTCACTCCTCTGCCTCTGCGAGCAGGTTTAATGCCTGGGCTGCTGTATTTGGGGTCACGCGCCTCTTCATCCTCACGCTTGCCGTGCTGGCCATCGGCTTTGGACTGGCTCGCACAGAAAACCAGGCATTTGACCCTGAGAAAGGGAGCTTCAACACCTTGCTTTGCAGGTGAGTTGGAAAGGAGCCCAAAGTGGGCCAGGAGCCTCCTGAACTTGGCACAACTTCCGCAGAAGGTCAGGAGGTGGCAGACCCTCGAGTCTCCCACACACTGATGTTTAGCTGGAAATCTCCAGACATCGGGCCTGAGGAAGAAGATGCCTCCTCCTTCCTTCAGAACCCTCGTCACTCCCTGGCTGTGGTCTGCTCAGGCTTTAGTCAGGGACTTAGTCCAGTGCAGATTCCTTTACTTTTGCCCAGTGTGTCAAGAGTTTTTTCTTCCAGTCTGTCAGCTGATCATTAAAACCATGCATAGGGTTTTTATTGCCAAAATGAAACCCATTAATATGTATAGCCAGTATGCAAATACTAAAAATTGTTTTTGTTTTTTTGAGACAGGGTCTCACTATGTAGTTGAGACTGATCTGGAATTCACTAGGTAGCCCAGGCTGATCTCGAACTCACAGCGATCCTCCTGCCTCTGCCTCCCGAGTGCTGAGATTACAGGCATGTGCCACCACGCCTGGAGCAAATATTAAAAATTGTGTGTGGGGAGGAACCTGTGGTGTCCGTGGCTTGGGCAGTGGCCTTCCTACCAGCAAGGATGGCAGCCAAGAGGCTGTGTTTCCATGAGCCCACAGGCCTGGCAGGCATGTGATCTGTCCACATTTGCTGTACCTTTGAGTGACATGCCAGACAAGAAGCTACTTGTGCAGAATTATTTCTACCATATCATAATTCAGTTCATTTGAAGCCCGCAAATATTTGTGGCGTTTGCATCCACCTTACGTGATACTGTGGATACTAAAGCAGTATGGTTGGGGACCCTCGGCATGTGAGTCATGGGGGTATGGGGCTGGAGGGCTGCTGTCGCTGTCTCTGTTCTGTCTCCCCAGATAGTCCCTTCACACTTCCGAGGGTGCCAGAGCACAGCCTGACCCCAAGACTCCAACCCTCCTGGTAGTAGGAGGCTGAAAGCTGCAGGCTCCCTCCCTTGCCTCCCTTGAGCCCCCTCTGCCTTCTGCAGGCTCTGCATGCTGCTGCTGGTGTGCGCTGCCCAGGCCTGGCTTATGTGGCGCTTCATCCACTCCCAGCTGCGACACTGGCGGGAATACTGGAACGAGCAGAATGCCAAGCGGAGAGTCCCAGCTGTCCCCAGGCTCCCAGCCAGGCTCACCAAGAGGGAATCTGGTGAGTGCCAGGCCCCGTAGCCCGGAGAGCGTGGGTGAGGTCTGTCAGGATGGGGGGAGGAGCCAGGGCTCTTGTGCACTTCTCACACCAGTCCTGTGGCTCCTCCTTCCCGACTGCTTCCCTGGGCCTGGAGCTCCCTGACTGGCGCGTGGCTGGGCTTGGGCCAGGGACGGTGTGGGTAGGGCTGGCCCAAACTAGGCCCGGAGCCCTGGTGAGGACCTCTGGCGGGAACTGTGTCCTCAGGGTAGCTCCTGGAGCCCAGCCAAGTTTTGTTTCTGCCGCCGCCACCGCCGCCCATGCACTGTACTCCAGCGACCAGCCATGCCCTCGCCTGCCCCTGTGCCCTACATCCGGGCCTGCCCGTGCCCCTTGGGTGGGTGGCTCTTCTGTCTCCAGCAGTGACTCATGGTGACACAGTGTTTAGTGGGCAGCAGGGGTGGGACACCCATTTCTTTGGACCTTGCGCACACTCCAGTAATCACCTGGAGTGTGTGCTTTTTGCTGTGTACTTTCTGGCCAGCCGTGGGGCCTGTCTGCAGCAGTATCTGTTTTCTGACTCATCTGCTTTCCTCCAAGCAGCCACCTGCTTGGCAAGGGCTCCTGCGTTTGAGGCAGACTTGTGCATAGCTGTGTGTGCTGAGGAGGCAGCCTGGGCAGGGGCGTGGTATGGGCTGCAGCAGACCTAGCACTTGGAGGTGTTTCACAGCAATAAAAGCATGCTTCTTCTGCCACAGTGTTAGGCATCTGTGGAAAGTGTTTCCCTATGGCCTCCTGTGCCTCCTCTCTTCTGTTGCCACTGTTCTGAGTTGTTAGCGCCCTGAGGGACCTGAGAGGAAGCGAGGACACTGGCAGCCTCTAAGTGATTCCAGCCAGCTTCTGCCCTGGTTCAGGGCTGTTTCTGGGTTTTTGTATGTGAGCCGAGGCCACCCTGGTAAAGAACAGCTACCAAGCTCCTTAAACAGGGGCTCTTGTCTAAGACACTGGGGGAGCAGGACCCTGCTGGGATCAGTCTGCTGGCTTCCACTGCTTCGGGGAGCCTCAGCCTGGTGCCCTCCGGCAGCCCCACATGCCTTCCCTGGAGCAGCCCTACTCTCCGTTCTCCTCCACAGTCCCAGCGGAATCCCACATGTGTCTGTCTCTCTCCACTCCCCAGGTTACCATGAAAATGGAGTGGTGAAAGCAGAGAATGGAACCTCCCCACGGACTAAGAAACTCAAGTCTCCTTAAGGCCAAAGTGCTGAGAACAGGAATCCTTGGTGGGGGCCTGGCCAGGAGGCAGAGCCCAGGCCCCGCACTGCCTCCTCCTTCCTCCTCGAAGCGCTCCATCTCAGTCCGCAGGAACCTGACTTCAAAGGGGGTTTTCCTTTCATATTTCTTGGCTTTCTCTTCTTATTCTTCCACATACTTTTCTCAATAAAGCCAAAAATCTTTCTCTCTCACTCCCTCAAGCCACCTCGTGGCTTCACCTCTGTCCTGTGTTGGGTTTTCTGGAAGCCTAGATTCTCATGGTTCTTTTTCAGCTTACCTCTTCTTTCTCTTCATTCATGGCTGCTTCTTTTTCTTTTTAGTTCTTAATTTTACCTTAACGTGCAGTTTTTCTGTCTGATTTTTACAATGGGAGGGAGCTAAGGTGCAGTCCTGCCTGTGAGTTGCAGGAGCTGTCAATCTGGAAGCCTCACGCCAAGGAGCTTTGCCTGGGGCCAGAGGCTGGCCCGGCAGTAGTCCTTGTGTGGAGGGGCAGGAAGAGGAGAGCCCTCCTGGATCACAACCTCCTTGGTGCTGATTGATGTGGAGATGAATGATTCCGGTCCCTGGAGAACCAGCTGGAGACATGGCAGCTGCTGCTGGTTGGGAATGATGCTGAAGCCTTTGGCTCTGGCTCCTGGGAACTCCATCTAGAAGGACATTGCTCATTCTGTAGGTCTCATGACTGAAGAGAGCTCACCAGCAGCCTTGGGCTGGAAATGGCCTGCACTTGCTGAGGGAGTACATGCTGAAGGAGGATACGTCTTCCCACTTGTAGAGCAAGAGCCAAGCGTGCCAAGCAGCAGGCACTTCTGGAAATGTAACAGACAAGACAGGAAGGACAGCACAGTCAACTTGGGCCTTTCTTCACTGGTGCCGGCAGCCATGTGTCTTTGGCCATTCACCAGCATTCAAAACCAAGTCAAACAGCTGTTAGCAGACCTGCCCCAGAGGTGCTGGTCTAAAGCCTAGAACCAGCCAGCCCTGTTGGCCAGCCTTGCTACCTGGACTTCATCTCTCCACCTGCAGAGACATAGCCCCACACCAGTCCCCAGTGTCCCAGGGAGGGTCACCTGGTCACCTTCCCTTTGGCCTCACTTGTTGAGTGCTCTTTGGAGTTGTCATTTGGTGATGTGTGTCAAGCACACCCACAGTATAGAACCAGGACTGATTCAGTCACTTTTTGTTTGGATGAGCAGGTGCAGCTGTGTCGACAGGAATCTTTCGTTCCCCTCCCACCAGTATTCTTTCCTCCCTGTCTATGAGAAGATGGGGCTGCCAGGTCCTTAAGGTGCTTTGTGAGGACTTCCAGCAGGGGAGGTAGGCTTCTAGAGGTCCTGATTAAGAACCCTTGAACTCTGTGCTGAGGCAAAGGGGAGCACCGGGTGGCACAGGAATGTTAATGTCACCGGGTATACTAGTGCTCTTGCTGACATCATAGTAGAAGCCAGACCTTGGGGGTTTTTAACCAAAAAAGAGGGAGATGGATCTTTTCATGAGACCTCCCCTTCTCTAGGGCACCTGTATTGCAAAGTCAGACTTACCAGTAACTGAGAGATTTGTTTCCAGACACCATTTTAGACTGTTACTTCTCTGCCCAGGATAAGCATGTAGAATTGGGAAGAATACACTTGGTTTCTTTCAATTATTTTTAGGAAGCAGGATAGCATTTTTGAAAGCAGGCGTCTCCTGCTTCCCTCTCTTTCCTTCTGGGCGTTAAGAGCAGCTTGGTATGGACTCAGCAGAGTTGACCAGGGCCCCTTAGCCACGTGCTCCCTGACCTGCTTGGAACTGCTTGTGGAGGTGGGGTACAGCCAGCAGCCTCTAGGCCCACCCTCCTCCCCCAGGAGCCTAGGTGCCCTGCTGGGTTTTCCCCAGGCTGTGTCACTGTTGGGGCTGTACCAGCTCTCTTCAGGAAGCCTCTTGCCCTCTGCCCCCCAGGAGCCCTGGCCGAGCAGCTGTTATATGCTGGTGATGTGCTGTGAGAGGGGAGTTCATGGTAATCAGAGTTGCTGCCCTCTTGGTTCTAGCAGCCCCATTGTACATATAGATCTCCATTGCTCTGTGCCTGGATACCTGGGTACCAGAGATGACATGCCTTCATTCTCCCTCAGTCTTCTACAAGCATCTGGTGCTACCAGTTCATTGTGCCTTGGTGTGATACCACAAACCCGGGGTCCGGGGTTGCCTTAGGGCCTGTTTCCTAAAGGACAAATATTTGCTCAGTGACAGGAGATGGTAAATCTTTCCTGTGTTCAAAGAAAAAACCATGAGAACATGAATAAGGGTGATAGCTCACCAGCTTGGGCTTCAGGGATGTTTGGGTGGCTTAGAGGGTAATTATAGGGTACTTTCTCACCCCTGCTAGTCTCCTTGGCATATTTATGTCATAGCAAAACTAAGTCATTATCAAATTGGCACCTGCCAGGCCTCAAGTCACTCAATTCTGCTTTATCCTGTGAGTATTTTGGACTAGCTTGTACCACTTTTGGCATGTTGACTACTTTCTTCATTTTTCTGTAGTCTTTCCTATCTCTAAACAAAGTGCCAAACCAATTGTGAGACCCCTGTCAGATCCCTCCTGGTTTTAGAGGCCAGCGCAGCACCATCCACCAAGGGCAGAAGATGCTAATCTACCTCAGCAGTCACAGCGCCTCTCAACATCCCTCCCTGGCACACCTGTGTGGGGACACCGGCAGATGGCAGTGGTGGGAGAGCTTGGCCTTTAGAGGAAGGAGCACTTCCTAGGGTTGATTCCCCTCTTGGAGTTCAGTGATGGGAAGGTTATTTTTAGCACTCAGGCTATGATAGTTATACTATTAATAATTCTGCATTCCTCTTGAAGGTAGGGTGGCTCTGGGGGAAAGGGGATCAGTCCTAGCCCTGAGTTCTCCTGGGCTACCTGACATAAATGGTTGCTGAGAGGGTTGCCTATTCCTGTCTCAAAGCAGAACCTAGCAACTCCTAGGAAACCAGGTTAGACACCTGTGCTCTGGCCTCCTTTATCCATGCTTTTCTCAGCTAGAATCCTGGGACTCTTGAGAGCCACTGACACCAGGGACTTCTAAGGTTGTGCTTCTAGGTTTTCTTTTGGGACCTCCTTCGTAAGTCCACCTTGACCTTTTTTCTAAGTGGCAAATAAGTAGGAACAGAGAGTATGTGACCTCCAGAAATTCCATCATCATACTGTTTCACAGATGCTTTTATTAATAGAGGATTGTTGGTCCCCTGTGGCTGGGGAAGGCCTTTGGGTTTATTTTCTATGCTTCAGCTTTCCCAGTTGGTTTTGCTGAGGTGGGAGAAGACATGGGAGTCTGGATATAGCTAACTTCCCTTGCCTGCCTACGAGCCTTCATGTCTCAAGGGGGACAGACTTTAGAACTTAGCCTCCTGTTCTTGCTGGAGAGTATGGAAAACCAGCTGGGTAGTCTTTCACCCCCACTGCCTCCCAAGTTTACAACCCCTTTCTTTGTGAGAGGCCTTTGGGGTTAATGGAGAATGAGGTCATTGTTGGTTCACTTAAGTACCAATAGGATCCCTCTTCAGCCAGTGGTTGGCCCTGTCTGGGAGCCTTTGTAGCCTTTCACCCTACACCCTGATTCCTGCATGAGGGTTACCTTCCATGTCCCAGGAGACTGATAAGCGCCCCGCTCTGCTGCTGCACCTCCCACCCCTCACTGTACAGAGGTTGCCCATCACAGCCACGGGACAGTGGGACCCATGGGCTGTCATTTCATGCTCGGGGCTTCTGTCCTGGTCCTGACCAAATCCTGATTCCTTTTGTATCGCAAGTGCCTTACATTTCTGTGTGCCTTCATCTGTATTATGTGGCCAGCTGCCAGCTGCTGGGCCTATAGGACTGATGGGTACATGTAGCCACAGACACTACCTCAAGAGGTAATGCAGGAGAGGGACATGGACTCACGGTGTCACCTCATCTGTCCCCTTCCCTCAGAGAGGTAGTGCCTGGTGTTCCCTGCACTGTTTCTGTTTTTTCCCTTGGAACCCCCCACCACCCCTACCTGGCTGCATGGCTGTGAAGCCTTAGGTAGCTCACAGTAGGGCCCTGTGCCTTGTACTTACTGATGAAGCCCAGGGCTTCAGCACATCCAGCCCCCTGTGCCTCTGGCCCTGCCCGGTCCCTCCATTCCAGGGTAGAAACAGGTGGCCTTGCTACATCCTCCTCCCACCCATGTCACTTCCTATACAGCCCAAAGTTCCTGTGAGGAAGAAGTTTACGGCACTCCCTAGTCCAAGGGTTGTGCGTAGTTGACGTTTGACAGTGGGTCTGGACCACAGCTGCAAACCTGCTGACTCCCAAGTCAGGTAGTCTTGTGTGGCAACAGCCCTTCCCTGTCCCCATTCCTTCGGGTTGTGCAATAACTGCCCACCAGTGGTCTTTCTGTAGGCTTTCCTGTCCCTTACAACACCCTGAAGTAAGGGGAAAGGGGACCCATGGGAGGGGTTATTCCTTACAGAAAATGTGTTGTCCACTTTTACTTTGTTGCTGTCATTCTCATGGTCCTGGGAGGGTTTCTGTGGCACTCTTGTAGAACATTTACTATCATCATCTTAGAAGTCCTTACATTAAAAAAAAAAAAAAATCTTTGAAAGGAAAAAACTATCCTCAGGATGGGACCCAAGTCATTGTCTGGAATTCAGCTGTTCTGATGCTGGTGGCATCACCACCACTCTACTTAGAGAATTCCACAGTTTCTTGTTCTTCTGGAGAAGATGGAGATGTCTTGGGAATCGGCTATGGGTGGCAGGCCCTGTCCACTTGCTAGGATCTGGCTGTGGTGGTATCACCATCTGCTGGGTACAGATTCCAGTGTTTGTGTTGAGACTGGAAACCTCACTTTACAGTTCCTCTGTTTAATAAACCCCTGAAGGATGAGCTGAGGCAGCTGGTACCCAGAGCAACTCATAATGCAAACGTGGACACATTGTTTTTCTACTTTAACGTCATGTTATGGACCAAACTGCAACAAGGAACTCAAGGAACATTTGTACCTGCCATATTTATGCTTTCATGTAAAAGGGTTGGGGGGAGGGGTGTCTTTTTACTTTTGGTAAACTTTTCAAAATCCTTTTTCCACTGTTTCTGTCTGGTTTTAAAGCAAATTACAGTTTTGTATGGATTTTTTAAATGTACATTTTGAAACAAATCAAATATTTTCTGAAATAACTGAATAAAAGGCATAGAATTATCAGTCTTTGTTCTCTCTGGTCTAATTCCTTCATGTACTTTTATAAATACTCTTGGCTTTTACTTGAAAATGAGTTTGAATCAGTTTTAGCTCTGTTGTCTAAAAGTTCTCCATGAGTCATTTCTTCTATTTATTGAGATAGGGCTGTCCATTGTGATAGGAATCAGGGAATTGGAATAAAAGATGAGGAGCCAGCTATATCAAGTACTGGATAGTATCAGGCATCATTTTTATTTATTGCATAACAGGAAAGTGGAAAAGGGTTTTCTTAGCATGGGCAGGATGCTCCAGAAGGAAGTCCCCACATGTAATGCCTGATGGGGAGTCAATTGCCTTGGAGAGATGAGGTTCGATGTATATGGAAAAGGCCTTGGATAAGTTGGTGCCCACCAGAAGATGGCCCAGTATTAGTAATACTAGTGGGCAGTGGGGATTGCTGCTGTCACTTAAATAGCCAGGGCTGCTTTGCTGTGTTTTCTAGAACCTCCGAGAGAGTTTAGGAGGTGAGTGGAGCTACAGGTGGGGCGCACACTGAGAATGACAAGGACACGCTTACGTCGGGTGAGGGTGAGTGGTACTAATAGCAGGCACACTTCGGTGCAGACTTCACGCTGCGTGAAGAGCTGGGAGACCCCAGCAGTTAACCTTAGTCTGCTTATCTGTCTCTTCTGGGTTCATTTTTGTTTCCTGAGGGATGGTGAATGGATACAGAGAATACTGTGTTCATGGAACAAATTAAACTATATATTTTTCCAGTGAACATATTCATACTTACGTGTCATCAGGATACTTGGTAGTCACCTAACATTTAGAGAAGTCTTCTCTACCTATTGGTCTCAAATATCCTCAAAGCATATACATATGGATTTGATAGACTTTAGTTATTTAAGGCCCTTAGTGCTACAGGGTACAGCCTCACACTTCAGCAGCTAACACAGAGCCAATTTCCACCCTCCTCAAGCCTCCACAGGGAGGTTTTTGTTTTTGTTTTTGTTTTTAAGCCCTGAAGCCCTTGAAGCCTTAAGCCACCCCAGTCAGTTGTAGATACATCCTTCAGTTAAATTTGATAGCCAGAGCTACCAGTGTTCCTCCACCAAAAACACAACTGCTAATGCTAATATGCTCTGATTCAAGTCCAGGGGATCATTTCTTCCCACAGTATTGTTTGGTACAGGCTGATAGTCAGCTCTTTTCCATCACGTGAGCTCAGAACTCCAGATGTACGGCAGCTGTGACTATAGCACATGATGACTAGTGAAATCTAATTTGCCCTGCCTTGTATAATCTTAAGAGTCAATTAGTGAATGTGAGGATGCCACATAAATGACCTGCAGGCTGTGGTCCTTCCCAAAGTAGCTTTCACACCTCAGAATGGTGCTGAGATCTTATCTCCCAATCATGGGTAAACCTGGATGGAGAAGACAAAGAGTGGAAAGCAAGCTTAGAGACTTCTAACAACCAGGGCTTCGGACAGTGGGGCTGGCATGATAATACTAGGCCCCACTGTATTCACTATTGTACCTAGTGGAAAAAATAAAGAGAAAGAGATGAGCAGTCAGGACTGAAGTGAAAGGGCTGTGAATGCTTGCTTGGATTTCAAAGGGTGGGTAAGAGGGTATTAAACGAGACTTTCCCAAATCTCCATTTCAGCTCAGGCCCAAAGCTGAGCATAAAAATGGAAAGTACTTCCATATGCTGCCAACTGCGTGGATTTATGAAAGATGTTCTGAAGAGGGGCCCAAAGCTTTGGTGAACTTTTCCACAAGAGGCAGGAGTGATGGAGAGAGAACTGACAGCGCACTTTTTCTAATCAGGCTGTCGGCATCTGTGACTGAGGGGATGCTTTGACAGACTTGGAGAGACATGTGTCCTGGACCTGGAGAGCACAGATTTAGGCTACCTGACTCTCACCTAAAACAAGTCTGAAGGGCAGGGGTTGAGCTGCATAACTGCACAGCTAAGTATCTCCCTCTCTCTCTCCGCACTTTTAACTATTGTCCTAACTGGACAAAGCGGCAGCAGCCAAAGGAAGCGGTAAGCTGTCCCTCTGTCTCAACACGTACAACACACTCTCTTTACTAGAGGCTTCCAGGCCTGGGGCAAGTGGGGTACAGCTGAGTATTTAGTTTGTTTAGTAGTGCTGGGGATCAAACCTAGGGCCTCCGGCATGGTAGGCAAGCTACCCCTGAGCTGCATCCCCAGTTCAGCACTTAGTATTTTCTTGATTGAAATAAATTTTTAAATACATGAAACTTTTGTTTTGTTTTTTGGTTTTTTTTTTTTTTGAGACAGGGTCTTGCTTTGTAATTTCAGGCTGGTCCTGAACTCACTATGTAGCCCAGGCTAGCCTTGAACTCATGACGATCCTCCTGCCTCTGCCTCCCAAGTGCTGGGATTACAGGTGTACACCAGCACACCCAGCCCAAATACATGAAACTTTTAAAAACAGTTGAGTGATTGAAAAAAATAAAATGAAATATGGGTTCTTCCTGAGGCACTGTACCAATCTGGAACAGAAAGGGAGTCAATACATTTATAGCCCTTAAAGTGGTTATATGGGCCTTAGCTCATTAGGAAAGAAAAAAGCAATGGGAAGTTCTCCAGCCGTTACAATGGGTGGTCCTATACAACTCTTCATTTCACATTTTGGCATGCCAGGGAGGAATCGGAAATGTTGTGGGTTGTCTTTGTTTGTTGAGACAGGGCCTCACGATGTAGTTTGGGTTGGCCTTGAACTCACAGTGATCCTCCTGCCTCTACCTCCTGAGGAAATGGCATTTTTAAAGATGACTCCAACTAAGGAGTAGTCCTGGCTCGAAAAGTCAGAGCTCATTAGAGAACTGCTGCTAGTCTCCTTTTTGGTCAGGCTCTCAAAAAGCAGTGTTTTTTCTTTCTTTCCTTCTTTTCTTCACCTTTCTTTCCTTTTTCTCTTTTCTTCCTTCCTTTCTTTTTTTTCTGAAACTGACATGAATACATTTTACATCATAATCAGTGAACATGAACTCAATTGAAACAGGAGTTTCATACAAATATACACCATGGCATATGTATTGCGCTGATCAGCCTAGGATCACAGCTTGAAATACACGTAGAATACGTCCCTGTAATATTGGGGGAAGCAGATGGTAGTGGTGGGCCACTGGATGGTAGCAACAGTGATTCCGTACACTTACTTCCAACATCACAGATGTTTCTACAGAACTTCCATCAGTTCTTCTGTTAATCATTCCACATCTTTATCATAGTTTTTCAGAGAAACATAAGTACTAGAATTTAGGAGACTGGAGGATAAACGTGTATGTATGACACACAGAGACTGGTTGATTATAAGAAGTGGCTCCTGTGATTATAGAAGCTGACAGTTCCCAAGATCTGCAGGGTGACTTAGCTACCTGGAGGTCCAGGAAAGCAGAGGGTGTAGCTCCATTCTGAGTCCAAAACCCTGAGACCCAGGAGAGCTGGTTTTAAGTCAGGAAAAGTCCATGTCACAGTTGGAAGACAGTGAGGCCGGAATTCTGTTACTCAAAGGATGGTCAGTTGGCCTTCTGATCTATTCAGGTCTTTACATGACTGAGCGAGGCCCACCCACTTTAGGTCAGGCAATCTGCCTTAGTCACCAGTTCAAATGTTAATTCAATCCCAAGCACCCTCACACACACACTCAGAATAATGTTGGTTGGATACCTGGGCATCCTAGGACCCAGGTAAATTGACAAAATTAACCATACAGTAGCCCTAACTACCCCTAAAAAGGCACCAGTATTAAATCTTATTTAATCTTAGAATCAATTTAATTTAGATTTCAGCAGTTGTTAAACAAGAACCAAAAAAGAAATACAATTTCAGGAGCTCCATACATGCCTCTATGAAGAGGATAAGATATATTTCCAACTGTAGGTCCAATATCAAAAATTTGTATTGTGTCCTCTCTTCATCCAGGTCAGTTTGAGAAAGCACGAACAAAATTATAGTAGTTAATCCTGCCTTCTCCAGGAGAGCACAATCTGATTAACTGAAGAAGAGAGCAGAGAGAAGAGGTGAAACAGACATGTGGGGCTTCCTTCCACTTACTGTACAGAGTACTTAAGCATAAAGATCCCAGCCTTTGTAAAACCCAAGCTCAAGTTTTATATCCTTGGGATTCTGAAATGATCTTGTGAACCTGGTAGGTAGGTTAGACATTATACTTGTCTTACATTTAATGAAACCAAAGCTGGATGGAGTAAACGGCCTGCCTGATAATTCAGTTTACATCCGTATTTATAAAGGTCTTGTCCCTTTTGAAGCACTTGTAACTACTCTTATATCCAAATATAAGACTTTGTCCATCAAAGACTAACATTCTTTAAAAAGCAAGTTCCTATTATCACAGCCTAATAGAAACATCTGATTATGTTACTGCTTAACCCATGTCCCCAGAACTCGGCTGAGACTGGTAACAGAATGATTTGTTCTGGCCATCACTGGTCACAAGATTCATGGATATCTGCCCCCAAACATTCCATCCCTGTCTCATTTTTATGACTGTTTCCCATCTCCGATGTCAGTTCTGTGTCTTAAAATGACTTGAAAAACAAAAAAAACAAAACAAAACTAGGCATGTTTGTAGTTTCACATTTGAGGAACTACAATGGTTTGCTCACATGAACAAATACTCCTTCATGGGCTCTTCCCAACTCCCTGCAAATGTTCCTGTCTATTAAAAACAAAACTCCTCTCCAAGCTGGTCATTTTAGCCCCAAATAACATTTGCCTAAGTAGATTTGACCATCTGAATATTCTTTTAGACTTAAAAACCTTTAAGAAGTTATGCAGAACCTTACTCTTCTTAATCAGTAAAAATGCCTTAAAAGTAAACCAGGGTCCCTGGCAATCGGGAGGGTGGATTTTATTCTAACTTCCAAGGGGAACCCTATGTAAAGAGATTTATAAGGCAGGAAAGGTGTGAAACTCCTTCTTCAACTCACTTATGAAAATCCTTGGAGGAAAACTTCCATGCCTTCTCTGCATTTTTAGTTAGCCTTGCTACCCCTATAGGTACTTGTTGCCCATGTGGACACTGGACACAACATCCTCCATGCTGATCCTACAGACAGGCCCAGGTAGGTTCCGGAAGTGAAGGCCACTGTCTCATTTCAACTTGTCTTTGAGTATCCCCTTGTCAGCTGCCCCTGGAGGACCGTCTCTGCTGCCCCCTTCAGTCCTGGCACGTTGGTCTAGCAACCAACCTGTGTCATCTAGCCCCGGGCTCATTTAAAGAGATGCTCTATAATGCCAACTTGAAAAAAAGTCAATGCTAGAATCAGGGAAATGGCCATATCAGGACAAATTAGGAGATCTGATCAAAACATTTTAAATCTTCGCCAGCTAAAATAAATACACATGCAGGTGCCTTTAGGCAAGAATGACCAGTGCTGAGCTGTTGCTATCACCCAAACAGCAATCCATACTGACCTCCTTGACCACAGAGTCATCAACTGGGACATTCAGAGAATCACAGATTTTGAAGAATGTCTCTCTGTCCACAAATCCTGAATTTTCCTTGTCATAAATTTGAAAAGCTTCATAAATGTTGTCTTTGCATGGATGATCTTTTAGTTGCTTCTGGATTGTGTCTATTAATGCTTCTAGTTCTTGTGTGCTTGGATCCTCTTTAGCTTGCTTGCTGTAGAAAAAGGAAGGAAATGACTGGACATTGGTATTTATTTCTGACAAATCTTATCTCAGTAACCAAAATTCTCACTTACTGAAGATGAGGAAGTTTCTGATGACAAACATCTTGACACTGAGCTGACCGGTGACCAAATACTTGCCCACAGAGGCTGCCGGATGACCACTCCAGAATCAGGAAAGCCTGAATGGGCAGTTTTTGAACTTTTCCCTTCTGTCTATTAAATCGCTGTACCACAAAGAGTCAAATCTAACACCAGCACCCCTGCAAGTCTGGTATTTGTGGGAATCACAATTGTCCTTTACTGCTGTTGCAAATTACCATTACCTCATGTACGTTACCTAATGTAAAAATAGATGCATGACTTTTGAAAAATGTATATGTAATTATGCAACCAGGAATCTCTTAATATTCTCTCTCAAATTCTCACTGGTTTTTGTGAAAAGTCATCTCTAGAAGTTAAGAGATTACTCTGTATGGTGGTGAGTTTAGCCTTAGCATTTTCTAAAATGGAGAGAGATTAGTAACACGGAGTACTGCGAAGTATGTGTGTGTGGGGGTCTATCAAAACACAACCACCAGAAGGAGAAGCTCAATTTCTATCTCCTCTGAAAATGAGGCCACAGTTATAAAATTAACATTTTTTATTAAAAAATTTTTTTTTGACAAGGATCTCGTAATGTAGTTCAAGCTGGTCTTGAACTCACTACATAGCCCAGCCTGGGCTCAAACTCACTGTGATCCTTCTGCTTCAACCTCCTGAGTGTTGTGATTACAGGCATCATGCCTGGCTATAAAATTAAAGACTTTTAGAGCTAGAAAAGATGCCCTCATCTTTGTGAATCCTTACAGAATAAAGTGACCAAACTAAAGCCTGTAAGCACTCTTCCCTTTTCCAATCATGAGAAAACAGACTTGGAGACCAAGTGACTCATCCCAGGTTCCATGCCAGGGCCGGGACCAGAGCTCACCCCTTTCTACTCCCAACATATTTTTTTTCAAATATGCCCAGCTTCCTCTTATTGGACCCACCATTACTTTTCTGTTTTTATTTTTTCATGTACATAATATTTTAAAAGTTCATAATTAAAAATAGCTTTTTTTTTGGTACCGGGGATCGAACTCCAGTCCTTGTGCTTTCGAGGCAGGCAGCAGCACCACTGAGCTAAATCCCTGGCCCTGCAAATAACATCTTTTTAACTTAGTTACTCTTTTTACCTGCTCATGGCTGCTGCTAAAGGAGGCAGAGAGTGGCATAACTTTTCAGAAAGCCATTGGGAAAAAAGGAGCAAAAACAGCACGGAATTAAAAAAAATCTATCTTAAGGAAATAGTCATGGATTGGATGCAAAGATAAATCTGTTAGACTATTTTAAGACAGCCCAAATATACAAAAATAGGAATTAAACCATATATACTATAATCAAGTGATAGAATGATAATGTAATCACTGGCATTGCTGAAGCAAGAGTAGACTGCTTTTAGTGAGAGAATCACAGCACAAAAATGTCATCATTCTATCATTTTGGGGAAAATGGCAAATAACAAAGGCAATAACTCTCCCTCCCAGATACTCATTCCCTTTGCAGAGCGGGAAAAACACCCAGGGCATCAGCTGCCTTTGAGCAAGCTGGAGTAAGTGTGCAGACAGATGGCAACAGGTGGTGCTGTTTGAGGCAGAGCCAGTTAAAGTTACAGCCCCTACTTGATTGTCAGGACCCAAGCCAGGGCCTTTTCTGTAAGAGTGCTCCAATCGCTGGGGCAAGGCTTTGTTCCTAGGGGCCACCAAAGGAACACAGAGTCCAGCTGGCTGTGTTCTGCCAACGGAGAAGTGGCTGGGGGTCCGAGCATGATGGGTGAAAACTGTTTCAAGCCCTGCAACATGCTACCCTTCTTTCCATAAAAGAGCATGTAAGTCTCAGCGACCCTATGCAAGAGAGATGTTTTGGTTTTTTAGTCTGTTACAATATTGTATTACCATTATTTTTAACAAAGTCCTCCACTTAGCACGAACTGTTTTGTTTTGTTTTAGAAGCAAATAGTCTGCAAACCTCCCTTTCCAACAGTTTTTTATGGGGGGGGTCTTTTTGAGATAGGGTCTCACTATGTAGTTCAGGAGGTTGGCCTTGAACTCACTGTGTATCTCAGGCTGGAACCAAAATCAAGGTCATCTTCCTCTTAGCCTCCCAAGTGCTGGGAATTACAGGTGTGCACCACTACGCCTGGCCACAGCAGTATTTCTTTTTGGCGGCAGGCAACTCTGATACCAACACTGTGTCAGAGCTTTAAAATGACCATAGCTATTGCAATGACTCAGCATGGACTACATGCTCCAGTGGTGTCAAACCCATTTTCAAGACAGGTGGTCTTGAAAGCCCAGAGACTTTCTGCTAAATAAAAGCAACTCCGATTAACTGGTGCTTTACTCTGATAAGGCAGAAAAGATTGTAGTAAAGAGCCTGGGCTCTGCGATAAGACCATCTGGTTCAAAGTCTTGGCTTTGCCATGTAAAGGCTGCATGACCTTGATTCAGTTACTTACACTTTAGCTCAGTTTCTTCATCTGTAATGTGGAGGTTTTTAAAGGAATCTTATAAAGATTGCTGAATTAAATAATTGCATATAAATCACTTAGTGCCTGACATAGCAGAAATGTAACAAATGTTCATGTTTCTTTGACATCCTTGGTAGAAACATTCACTCACTAATTTAACAACTATTTATTAGATATGTTAGGTTCATGCTAGTTTTTACATGGGAAAGGGAAAAACTGTTGAATATGATAGCACTTTGTTTTTAGTAAGGATACTTCCTATCTAGTAGGGGAGTTAAGGCAGATTTTTAAATCACCAAAGGAAGAAATATAGCAATTCTGTTTAAGACAGGTAAAGAGGATAGGAAAGCTAGGAAGAGCTGAACTAAGAAGGTGGCACCTGACCTAGAAGGATGTGAGGGTTTGGATGTTTGGAATAAAATAAACTGTAGACAACAGCAACAGCCTAAGAATGCTTGAAGTTAGAGCGAAAGACCCATCTGTCTGGAGTGTAGAGCATGTGGAAATGTGAACTAGAACTCTAATTCTGATGGTCGTTTGGAACACATCATGGAGATTCTTATCAGACTAAGAACTTCAGAATTTTATTTTTAAGTGAGGGCAACTTCTTAAAAGTGAATTCACAGCCAAGTTCCAGGATGACTGGTCTGGCCGAAGTGTGCACTGAGTTAAGGAAGAGCGAATATGCTGAGTTAGAGGTTATGGAGGAGTAGGTAAGCAGCAGTGGGAGCACAGAACGATGGTGGTGCTCACCTTCCCCAGATTCACCCTTCTGCTTCTTCCTAATACATTTGGAGCAGCAGTTAGGAGTGCTGTGCTTTATGCTTTTGATTTAAAACATTCCCTAAAGTGTCACATGTCTGGAAGGTGAGGGGACCATGGGGACACTATAACTTATCACAGATGAGTTCATAGCTGACTGTGCTATGAGGAGGTGGGGTGTGGTTGGGGCGCACTGGAGGGTGTATTCTTACTCTCAACTTGTCCTTTACCTGTGTTTGTTCAACGTTACATTCTCAAGATGGAGCCACCCAGCCTGAGCAACTGCAACCCATTGTCATTCTCCAGAAACTGTTATCATCTGTGTTGGCTCCTTTTTCCATAGCAGTTATCACTTGATCTACTTAATTTACTTATTTGCGTGATTGTCTAGCTCCTGCTTCTTAGTAGGTTAGCTCCATGAAGGCAGTAACTTCTTGTCTATTTTGCTAATAAAGCCCAGTGGCCTAGTGATAGCATCTGAAACACAGTCATTCAATTATAATTACTCGCTAAGCAAATGAAGTTTTTAAGTTATTAGTTATTAGTCATACTGGACCCAGGGCACCTTCTGTATAGGTCTAATAACTCCCACCTTGTGAAGGAAATTTGAAAATCTAAAATGATTACCCATCTGTTTTAGCAAGAATTATTTCCTGAATAGCTTGTATGTGCCGAAGCCAAAAAGAACCCTCAGCAGTCAGACATACTTTTCCAAAGCTGGTGCAGAAGCTTCTTGTTTTCGGATATGGTTTTGAACTGATGAGAGTGCTTCTGGTGAAAACTGGGCAGCATTACTCTCCATGTATTTTAAAACATACTCATCTGCATCAAGGATGACGAACCGGTGGCCAAATACTGCGAAAGAATAGCAGTACACTTGGTTTGATTATGTTTCTCTTGTGGAACCAGGAGTAAATAATAGGAACCCTCAATGATAAATCCACAGATATGCATTGATGGCCCAGACTAGAGAGTTTTCAATAGCCGTATACATTTAAATGCAGCAGTCTTCTTAGGGGTTAGGAAATTCAATGTCAACATCTAATAAATATAACCAACAAATGTAACTGATCTAGTGGGGAAAATGCAACAGAGTTTATGTGAAAAAGAGATTAAGACATTATGTCATTTATATAAAAATATTAGCTTTATCTCTGCTGAAATATAGCCCAAATGCCTCTTATCAAGCTTATGTGAATTAAATTACAATTAAGAAGAACTTATTTGCCCAGCCAGGAGGAAATTCTGCCCTGTTTTTAGACCCACCCTCAATCACAGCACCAATGAAGAAGTCACCAGGGCCATAGTAGATGGGGTTGTCCACTGGAGAGAGGGGCTTCACAACTCTAGACCTGCCAAGGTACATGCCCCCAATGATACCAGAATTTCGAACAGGAGGCTCAAAGATACTGATCATATCAGTGGCTAGAAAGTAAGAGAAGATAAATCGACGATCTTTGTCTTCTGGGATGGGGGATTCCTAGAAGAGTGAAGAAAACGAGGATATTATGAGGATTTATCATCTATGCAGATGCCCCGAATTTAAATGCCTGCAGGAGCCAGGTGTAACACATAAAGCACATAACTTGGATTCACAAAGTCTAAACACACTGTGTGTGGGGAGATAGGTACACTGGGAAGGCAGCCTCAGCTATGGAGACCTCCTGAGGGTGATGCCCCAACTCATCTCCAGTTGATTGCTGATTTACGGGAATGTAGACCCAGTACTGTTAGATCTTTACAGTTTTTAAGAGAAGATAGAAATTCAAATTACAGTTTAAAACCTTTGATTTTTTTTTTTTAAATGCTGGCTCCAACTTTTTTAAAGCAACATACATCCCAAACAAAACATACATGTGGGCTACATTCTACCCACATTCAGCTATTCAACTTCCTGGACACTAACATGACTTGTGTACAGTTTAATATTTTGTAAACAATTCCATATATATATACATATATATGCATATATATCTTTAGAAATAAAATTTGAGAACAGGAATGAGTAATATAAAATCACAAAATTGAAAGTGATCCAGAGAAACTATCTGGAGACAAGTTTTACTAAATCATGTCACTGAGGGCAATTGCACAACTCTTACAGAATAAACTGTGCCTCAGCCAAGTCTTAATACAGTCATGCTGATTCCTGACTAAAATCCTCTCATATCGCAACTCATCACATATATCCTCTTTCCGACTATGCAAAAATTACTGAAATAATTTCTCACATATTGAAAATGAAGTCTTTAGGTTACTCCTTAGTAAAATAATTTTCTTCTTAAATTCCCTAATCTACTTTTGATCAATACTCATGTAATAAAAATAAATTTTAAACAAACATTACAATATAATTCAATACAATTTTAATAACATTCAAGTCACATCACTCCTCTGCTCTTCAGGCATCAGAGAATTCCCATCATACTTCAAATAAAATACAAAGCTCTAGGCAGGGGCACATCGTGAGGGTTGGGGGGACAGCAGTGGTTCACCAGGGTAGGAGAAATATTTTAAAGCTTAAAAGGGTTGTAATTTTTATTCTGAACTTGGTTTACACTTACAGAAATGTTGAATAAGTAATATGAAGAATTACCATATGTTCCTCACCACACTTCCTCTTATGTTATCATCTTACTTAATTTTCTCATTAATTTTTTTTTTTTTTTTGGTACTGGGGATCAAACTCAGATCCTGTGCTTGTGAGGCAGGCAGCAGCACCACTGAACTAAACCCCTGGCCCCCATTAATTTTAACATACATTCACAGATGGATCTTATCTCTAGTGATTATTGCTATGGCATGTAACCGATGGTAATTTTCTATTTCCCTTTTTTCTCTTACATGTATTAATTAAAATTCTACTGTATGGAGGAGCTGTCTCTTTGGAGATGAGTATTTACTACCGATACATCATTTAATACTGATGTATAAAGTTATGGTCATATGACAACAAAAAGCAATTCTGAGTTAGTTTTATTTTTAAATTCTCTGCACTGTTGTTACCTGCATCCTTAGTTACACAGACTGCTGTTATTACTCTGGACCTCAGCCTGGCTACACCATGGATCACAAAACCTGGCACTAGTTCTTGTCCTGCCACTTCTGCCCCTCTACCCCTCACTTACCACACGCTGCACACTGCTCTGCCTCACACCGTTTCTGGTTGGCTTACTCAGTTACTCCCTGTGACCTCCTCAGAGGAGCTTTCCCAATCTGCCAGTATAAGCAATTCCTCTCCTACCATTCTCTCTCTCTTACTTTATTTTTCTATAGCATGTGTTACTATTGTCTTTTTATGATATATTTGTTTATACTGTAATGCCAAGGAGAATGCAAACTCCATAAGGGCAGAGGTTTTTCTATCTTGTTCTCTCCTGTACATTTTACATCTGTTCTTTATATCTGTTGATGAATAAACTAGTATGTTTGTCTGTATAATTTGTGCATTACAAATCATATATAAAATATCAGGGACTATGAAATAAGCCTATTCAAAATAAATAAGAGGTAAGATAAAAGGAGCCTATACTATTTTCTTTATACCACAGATTATACTTTGCTGCCTGCCTCTTGGCGGGTATACATACTGTTTTAGAGATAATAACTTAAATCATATTTCTTTTTTTTTTTTTTTGGTACCAGGGATCGAACTTGGGACCTTGCATTTGTGAAGTAGGCACTGGAACCACTGAGCTAAATCCCCAGCCCTTATATCATATTTCTTATGTCCCTGTAATGTCTCCCCAAGTTTCTTAGCTGGTATGCTAAGTACACAGTCTGCAACTGAGCTATAACCCCAGATCATAATTCTTTTTCTTAATTATGTATCACCGTTTTTGCAAACTTTTTGTTTTGGCCATTGGATTTTTTTGCTCCTGGCTTGGGAATAATAAAATTATATATTTTTGGCAGGAATATAACACAGCACATTTTAAATTTGTATTAGAAAACCATTGTGTAGTATCTAGTGTAAATAAGCTTTGTTCAGCTTTATTCCATGTTTTACTCTTCAATGATTCCTTGGTGGGTAGGACACATATCAGAACTGATTTTTCTTGGGTGGTGGCACAGTTTTTCTCTTCTTCTTAAGCTCTTCTAATGCTCCCCAAGTCCTCAGCCAGTATGCCTCTGAGCGCCAGACAGTTTACCACATATTTTTATTTAGGCACCGATTGCCTGTCTGAGTTCAGTATCTTTTGTTTTCTCAGAACATGTCTGGTGTCCTTGTGTGAACTCCACAGGACTTAATTATGTCTGTCTTTGATCATTTCTCCAATATACTCCCCTTTAAAAAAATTCCATCTTATGAAGTCCCAATTCACTCTAAACCTTTTCCCCTTTCTTTCTTCCTGCAGAACTTTTGTGATGAGCCTAATAAATACAGTTTCTATTTCTGCAAATAGGTCAGTGAAAAACATCTGCAAATTACCATGCCCAGAATATCACTTCTTTTATCCTGGGCATACAAAAATATCCACTATTTCCTAATAGTTCTAAATCTTTTTACCGTGAACTATGACACAGAGAAAACGTTAAAAACCCAAAAGGTACAGCTTGAATTATTTCCATACTGTGACCACCCAAGTCATCACCACCCCGGCGGAGAACAGGACCAATAGGTCACAAAAAGTACTCTGCCCATCAGCATTCTACCTTTTCCTCACCAAGGAAGACACTGCCTTTGGCTTCATGGTGTTCCCTCTTTTCTTACAAGCAGGCATTCCTAAACAGTTTTGTTTTGCCTATTTTAAAATCTTCCTATAAGTGGAATTATATAACATGCCTATATTCATTTGTGTCTGGATTCTTACATTCAAAGTTATGTTTATGTGATTTATCCATGTTGCTATTTGAGGCTGTGGTTCATTCATTTTCACTGAACAGAAATGGAATCATTGTGTACATATGTCATAATTTATTTTTTCAGTCTCCTGTAGAGGGGCACTTAGGTCTATTATGAATATTATTATGGCTGTTATATTGGCTACTATGAATTATACTATTATGATCATTCTTACCTTTTGAGCATGTGTCATGTTTGGCACAATCTAGTATATTTGATTATGCCAAACTGGTTTAGTAAGTGGCTGTTTCACAGATCATATCAGGGTTCCTATGTTCCATATTCTTCTGTTTGGTAAGCAGAAACAGCTCATAAATGATCTTTGGATAGCCTCTTCTGTAAAATTTCTGTTAAAATTTTTTGCTTATTTTTCTGAATAGTTTGAGAATGTTTTCTATACATTCTGGATATAAGGTCTTGCTTGATTTCTGTAGTAAACATTTCCCACTCTGACCATGTCTTTTCTACTTTTTCAAATGTGTTTTTCTGAGGAACAGAAATTCTTCATTTTAATGTAGTTAACGTTTCCATTTGGGGGGCGGGTACCAGGAATTGAACTCAGGACCTTGCGCTTGCCAGGCAGGCAGGGTGCCACTGAGCTACATCTTGGGCCTTAACTTTTTTCCATTTTTAAAACAACCACCTCTCTTTGTATCCTGATAAAAGTTAAGATTATACTATCATTAAGAAGTTTTATTGTTTCACTCATCTATCTAGAATTGACTTCTATTTTTGGTGTGAGGTAGAAGTCAACTTTTCTTTTTTACCCATAATTATATATCTATCTCTTTTGATACCATCTATTGAAAAAACCTTCTTCTCCAACCCTCTGCACTGCCCTACTTGTTATGCAGCATTAATATGTCAAGTTCTATTTTGGGTTGACTATTCTATTCCACTATCCTAATCATCTATCTTTGTACCAATAACATATTGTTTTAATTACTATAAATTTATAATATACAGTGATATTTTATTGAGAAAACCCAATGATCTTTATTTTTGAAGGAGGCAATTTTTTTTTTTTTTTTGGTACTAGGGCTCAGACTTGGGTCCTTTGTCTTGTGAGGCAGGCGGCGGAACTACTGAGCTAAATCCCCAGCCCGATCTTCTTTATTTTTGGAATAGAACTTTATTTTTCTTCTTTCGAGAGATGTAATATGTATTTCCAGGTCAGTAATGTTTTATCAAACACTGTCAAAGTTGGGTCAAACTGAGTCAAAGCTGGCAGATGACCAGTGGGGTGTCCACTGCATGCACTCATGCTAAGCTGGATAGGACAGCAGCGTCTTGGCAGGAAAGGTTGGACAGAAAGAAGAAACTGCAGAGTCTACTTAACTCCAATGGAAGCTAACAAAGTGGCTTACACAGAAAGAATTTTAGTCAAACATGCAGAAACTCACTTAACATGCTAAGACAGGAAGATAGCACTAGTCTGTTTTTAGCACACGCATCCACTCACTGGTACCAGTACACATACACCAATGCAGAAAGCATTTTGCCTTCACAGCCTTAACAACTAAAGAGCACAGAGAATATAAAAATTTGATCTTTAAGCAGATAATCATGGAATTTCTAAGATTGATCATATCTACTAGGTTAACCTAAGTATTCACCTATAAAAATATTTTCATGAAAATGTTTAAGAGAGTTCTAGAAATAGGGAGACTACATCAAGACCAGCAGAAGACACAACGTTACAAAGACTACAGATGTAAGATAGACCTAGGAGTTCATTTTCAGTGAAGCTTTCAAGTAAGGTACATCTTTCTCCATTGCTTCCTTGAGCCAGGACAAAGGTCACAGGAGATTCTGAAATCTTAGGCCAGGTGGCTGGCTCAGGTGAGTGACTCCCTGGATTAATATGCCCTAACAAAAGCCCCATTGAGGCTGAAAGACTGAAATTCTGACCTATGTAAAAAACAGATGTGAATACCCAAAAGAACGCATGCAAAAGCCTGATGCAACAGAGGATTGGTGACAGTTGGCACTGCCACACTGCAGACAGACACATCAGCATTCATGCTGGGAGCACTGGGGGTGGGGTGGGGGGATGGCTGGCAGGCTCACTCCAGAGAGGCCTGATTCAAAAGCACCTGAGTGAGGTGTCCCCATGGGAGGAGCACTATGGTTACTGAATACACGATGTCTTAGGAGAAACTGGGCTGGGAGGGTCAGGTCATGCTTTTGACCCAGCAATACTTAATGTGAATGAAGGGCTGGAAAAAACCTCAGTCGTTCCAAGATGTACTCTTTAGCCGAAATCTCTCTGAACCTACGAGGCTCGTGACATTCAGAATGATCCTATTCATTACCCAGTGCTGCAGATTGTTCTGGGAAGCTGACATATTAGATGATTTACACAACAATGTAACCACTAAGCCACTGCTTAAATTCAGTCCCCAGGTTTCGTTTTCTGCTCCATAGTACAGAAACATTTCTTTAAAAGCCAGAAAATCTGTAAATGTGAGCAGCATGTCGAAGATATCACCAGCCACTTAATCTTTAGGTGCTGTAATGCAGTTGTGAATGCTGCCATGTTGAATCTTGGGATCCACTCCAGCAACTGTTCTTCAATGTGCTTTTCCATTAGAGAAATATATTCATTAAAAATGGGAGTGAAGATGAGTTTATTCTCCTCTGTGTCTTCAAACTCCTGGTAGTACTTGCCCGTGAAGTCTCTCTGTAGTAACTAGAACTTGTCATCCATGCTAATGTTCTCTAAATATCCTAGTACAACATCAAATTTCATCAGCCACAAAGGAGGAGGACAGCGTCAAGCTCTCCTCCTCTAGGGCATCCGATTTCACAGAGCTACCTCAACCATGTGGTCTTCTTGGTGTCTGACCACAGTCAGCCCAGGCCCAGTCAGGTTCTGCTCTGTGGACCTCAATTTGTCTCAAGAGCAATGCAGGTGGTCAGCAGGATGAGGCCTCGCCCAGTGCTTGCAATCTCTGCGCAAGGGTGGGCTTCAGGCTCTCACCTAGGCCAGGCCCCCTTGCTTGGCCAGGCTGTTCCATCCATTGATCTTCTTTCCCAAGAGTGTCTCGGCAATTCTTAGTGTTCTGCATTTCATACAAATTATAGAATCAGTTTGTCAAACTCTGAAAAAATAAACACTGGGATTTTGGTTACAACTGCTTTGAATATATAGATCAATTTGGAGCAAATATTTTTTTAAAATTGAATTTTCTAACCAATGAACATGATATGTCCATTAATTTATTTAAATCTTTAATTTTTCTCTTTAAAAGTTTAGGTAGTACACTCTTTGTTTTATTTATTCCTAGAAATTTAGATTTTTTTTTCTTTTTTCTTTTTAGGTATTGGGGATCAAACTCAGGACCTTGCACTTGTGAGGCAGGTGTGGTGCCCTGAGCTAAATCCCCAGCCCTGAAATTTAGAATTTTTGATGCTACGACGTGATATTTTTAAACTTTATTTTTTTATTGACATTGCTAACATTGAATATAAATTCTTCTTTGTTTCCTACATATATAATAATTTATTTTAGTCAAAGTTTTATTTCTTCTTCAATATTTATACATTTTTACTTCCTTTCCTGTTTTACTGCTCCAGCCAGGAGCTCCAGAAAAATGTTGAACAAAAGGTATGGTAACAGTCTTGCCTTATTCCTAACCTCAGAGAGGATACTCTCAACATGTCATCACTATCTGTTCTGTGCATAACAGATTTTTGGTAATGCCCTTATCAGATTAAGAAAATTCCCTTTTATTCTCTATTTAATATGGAACTTGTTTTAAAATGATAAAAGATTATTTTGCCAAATGCTTTTGGAACCTATTTTTTTCTATTTTATTCTATCAATGTGTTAATTTTTCACAACCAAAATAGACATTTTTGGATTTTCATTTTCTGCTGAAATTTTCATAATATTCTTTATCATCTTAAACATAGTTAACACCATTTTTTTAAAAGTTTGAGTTTTATTTTAGCATGTCTATTTCCAAAATTCTGATCATATACCCTCTCAAAGGCAGTTAAATGGGCTGGGGATTTAGCTCAGTTGTTCCGGTGCTTGCCTCACAAATGCAAGGACCCAAGTTTGATCCCTGGTACCAAAAAAAAAAAGTTATTAAATTGGTCTGATTCAATTTAGTACATATAATAAGTATAAAACATATTATACTTGGTATCACAGCTAATGCTAAAATTTAATAAGACACGATGTCTACTTTTAAGGAAATTACAATACCTTTACAGGTACATGGATACATAAAAATTATTTAAAAGTAGTTTAGAATTTCACTGATGCTTCATAAAGGTCTGTCAAAATTTGAGAAGTACAAGGGAAAAATTGATGACCTAGGAAAGGTTTATGGGGGAAATAGGAGTTGGACTTGTCCAGGTTCTTGGTTTAGGACTACTCTACCTAATACTATAGAACCTTACTGAATCCTGGGTACTAGGTACATTGTTTGAGGAAACACACAACTTTGGCAGCTGTTATTCTACAGCTTAGAGACAACATGGACAACTGTACAATTTTACTATCTAAAAAAGTAAAACATCATACTGAATGGGAAAAAACTGAAAACATTTCCTCTAAGTCAGGACTGAGATAAGGGTGTCCATTTTCACTATTTCTGTTTAATATAGTTCTTGAAATTAGCCAGAGCAATTAGGCAAGAAAAAAGGGTACAAATAGGAAAGGAAGAAGTCAAACCATACCTTTTACAGACAATACAATACGTTACCTAGAGGATCCTAACAATCCCACCAGAAGACTTTTAGATCTGACAAATTCAGCAAAGTGAGAAGGTACAAATCAAAATTAAAAATTAAAAGCTTTAATAATTTAAAAAATTAAATTCATTAAAAATTCAATAGCTTTTCTATACACTAACAATGAATTTGCTAAGAAAGCAAGAAAACATTTTCATTTAGAATACCTTCAAAAACTTTAAAATACAGCCGGGGATTTAGCTCAGCGGTTCGGGGGCCTGCTTCACAAGCGCAAGGACCCAAGTTCAATCCCCGGTACCAAAAACAAACAAACAAACAAACAAAAAAACACTTTAAAATACTTAAGAGTCAACCTAACCAAGGAGTGAAAGACCTCTATAATTAAAATTACAGAACACAGAAGGAGACAGTAGAAGATGGTAACGAATTGACAGAATGAATACTGTTAAAATGGCCAAAGAAATGTACAGATTTAACACAATTCACATCAAGATATCAATTACACTCCTCACAAAACTAAAAAAACAATCTTAAAATTCATATGAAAGCACAGAAGACCTAGAATAGCCAAAGCAATAATGAGTAAAACAAAACAAAACAAAACAACAAAAAAAGTATCACAATTTATTATTTCAAAATATATACAAAGCCAAATACAAGTACAAAACATAGCATGGTACTGGCAAATAAATAAATAAATAAATAAAATCTCGCACAGAGTAATGAAACAGAACAGAGGATGCAATGGGGCTGCATATTTAGCTTAGTGGCACCATGCCTGCCTTGCAAGCACAAGGTCCTGAGTTTGATCCTCAGTAGCAGAAAAACAACAATGATAACAACAACAACAGAATAGAGCATGAAGAAACAAACCCACATAAACTATAGCCAACTGATTCTTGGCAAAGGCGTCAAATATAAACTTTGAAGAAAAAACAGTCTTTTTTAAAAATGGTGCTGGGAAAACTGAATATCCATATATCAAAGATTGAAAGTAGATCCCTATATCTCATTCTATACAAAAACTCAATTCAAAAGGAGTCAAAAACCTTTAAATGAATCCAGAAACTTTGAAATTCCTAGAAGACAACAGGGAAAACAATTGAAGTCATAGGTACAGGCAAAGATTTTTGGAATAGGACCTCCAGTGTGGTACAGGAAATAATAGCAAGAATCAACAAATGGGATTACATTACATTCGAAAGCCTCTGCACAGCAAACAATTAACAAAGTGAAGAGACAGCTGACAGAATGGGAGAAAATCTTTGCTAGCTACTCTTTCCAGAATATACAAAAAACTCAAAAATTGTTCATCACTATTAATTTCCTTTTACTCCTTAATAGGATCCCCATCTTACTTTTTCTCCTCCTTCTCATATCCCATCAATTAATTTTTCAAATTATGTTTTTTTTGCCAATTTCCCACCCCCCTTGACTAGCATATCTACTAAGTTTTATGAATCTGGAGATAAATAATTAACTTTATGCCACTGCTACTGAATACTATGCTATTATTAGTAGTGGTAAAGTTGTTTCATTTAGTAGATATTTAGTGTAGGTCAATAGTACGTCAATATTTGGCATGTCTTTGTGTTAATATTGTAATTATTGATACATTTTCTATAGAAAAGGCTGGTACTTCATTGGTCCTTAGGGTTTGTCAATATTCAGTTTGTACTTAATTCTACAATTGATGCTGACTTTATTAATATAGCCCATGTGTCATAGCTGTTGCTATTAATTGGTTTTATTGAGATGCCAATACTGACACTGTGTAGGTGTCATTAACTGTGACCATTCCAGGAGAACTGGGTATTGGGCCAGACATGCTGCAACCTCCCATCTCTAGAAAACAGAGGTGGATGGATTCTGGAACAGAGGCAAAGGCCAGTAGTTACCTACACCTATGGAACACCACTAAAAAGTAGACACTAAATAAAGAGGTCACTATGCTAGAAACAAAACTTTCCACTACAATAAACATACAAGCCTCAACACAAAGCAAACAAAAATAGAAACATGAGAAGACAAGCCAAAAAAATGCCTCAAAACAATCTCAACTCCCCCAAAGCTGATTCATGAGGCACCAAAGCGAAGGAAACCAAAAGCCTCTCACTCAAATTACCCAAAGTGGTATCAAGAGAGATAACAAAACAGTTCAATAAGACAATTGGCAAGATCATAGTAGATAGAAGAAACAAGATATTGGGCCAATTAAACAAAATCACTAGTGAGTCTAAAAAAGACTCTAATAAAAAGATAAAAGAGCTAAACAAAATGATGGAAAACATGCATCACCGGCACAGAAAAGGAATACAGCCCAAAAAAGGGCTCCAAATAGAAAATCAGGCAATTAAAAACTCTATTGAAAGTATTGACAGGAGTGACCAATGTGAGGACAGAGTCTCTGCTGTCACTGATCAATTACTGACAAGAATCTTAAAAAGAGGAGAACATGAAAAATGGATACAATAGCTCTTGTGCGATGTGAAGAAGACTAATCTAAGATTAATTGGAATTAGGAAAAAATCACAAGATAACAAAATTGCATAAAAATCTTTTACTAAAATAATAGCTGAAAGTTTGCAAATAAGGTAAAAGAATTTAACATACAGATAAGTGAGGCTTATAGAAACTAAACAGCCATGATCAGAAAAAAATCCCTCTATGACACATTATGGTCAAAATCCTGGAAGTCCAACACAAGAATAGAATCTTAAAAATGGCTAGATAAAACCTGTAAATCACTTATAAAAGAAAACCCTTTAGAATTACAGTTGACTTCTCAACACAAACCTTAAGTCCAGGAGAGGTTGGAGCTCTAAAAGAAAACAATATCCAACTCTGGCTGACATATCCTGTAAAACTACCTTTCAAAATCGAAATGGAAAAATAAGATGCTTCCATGATAAAGTGCACATAAAGAACCACCTGGAAAAAAGCTTTATGTCCCAGCCAGAGGCCTGCCTATATACCATTGCTAAGTGTGTGCCAACTCCAGCCAGAAGTCCTCCTGGACAACAGTGGCGCAGGTGCTCAGGCCCCAGCCAGAGCCCTGCACAAACACCAGTGGCTTGGGCACAAAGGCCTCAGCCAAAGGCCCAGATGGAAAACAGCTGTGCAGGTGTGCAGGTCCCAGCCAGAGGCCTGCCCAGAAACCATTGATAAGTGTGTGTGTGTAACACAGCCAGAAGCCTGCTCAGACTCCAGCAACTTGGGTGCACAGTCCCCAGCCAAAGTCCCTCCCAGACAACAGCTACACAGGCGAGCAGGCCCCAGCCAGAGGCCCAACCAGATACCATTGTTGAGTGTGTGCAGACCGCAATCAGAACCCTGTCTGACCACAGCACAGCTTGGGAATTCAGAAGGCCACCATTCTGAACCCAGGAATTTGTGCAGTGGTAAGCAGCAGAGAGAAGACCTCTCTGAGGCTTGTTGAGAACTGAAGCCCACTGGGTAAGCAAAGAGTCACCTCAACAAAGGTCCAGCAGACTGCATCTGTTGAAATGAGAAGGCATGTAAACGAGACTCAAAACCAGACTTCCAGATTACCTGGAAAAAATAAAATCAGAAATAATTTCTCAGATAACAAGAGAGATTTTGACCACAGTGAAAGACATGATTAATAACTGTAGAGCAGATACAGATTAAAAAAAAAATACATAGAGGAGCTGAGAAACGTGATGGAATCCCAGCATAGAAAACAAATGAAATCCATAAAACAGATGCAAACAGATACGCAGGAGATTAAAAGTTTACAAGCAGAATGAGCCAATGTGAGGACAGAATATCAGATATAGAAGATAGGATTGCAATTAGTGACCAGGAAAGGAAAAATTTGTTAAAATAGTAAGGGACCCTGAGAAATCAATCCAACAGCTGCTAGATGATGCAAAGAAGAATAACATAAATTGATCAAAGTCAGTGAAAAACAGGAGATATAAAAATGACATAAATTCCCCAGTAAAATGTTGGTAATTTCCTTCCACTTGACTCCCCCCACCTTTTGAGTGTAGTGGTGGGTTATAAGCACACACAAGAAAAATAGATGGTTCAAGGAGTCTTGTACTTTAAATTCAATGTTAAAAATACGTGGATTCCATGCTACCAACAACTTACACATTTATTTTCAATCAATAAATGCCGCTTTAAAAACCTTAAAAAAATAAAAATGACATAAAAACAAAATAACAACAACAACAAAACTGCTCACAGAAGTAATGGCAAAAAACTTTCCAAGCAGGGGAAAAGAATTTGACATACAGATAAATGAGACATATAGAACTCCAACTAGCCATGATTAAAAAAACAAAAAAAACACCAAAAAACTGCTCCTAGGCATATAATAGTCAAGATTCCAGAAATCCAACAGAAGAACAAAATACTACAAGCAGTTAGAGAAAAGAAACAAATCACATACAAAGAGAAGCCTATCAGAATCACAGGAGACTTCTCAATACAACTTCAAGTCAAGAACAGCCTGCAATGAAGTATTTCAAGCCCTAAAAAACAACCTCCAACACGGATGTGACCATGTACCCTGCAAAACTATCTTTCAAAATTGATGGATAAAGAAGATTTATATGTATGCATTCATTTCAGCAGCACATGGAACTTTCTTCAAATTAGACAACATAGTAGCCAATAAATCAGTGTTAAGTAAATGTGAAGGATTGAAATTACAATGCATATTATTAGACCATAGGAAATGAAATTAGAAATTAATGACAAAAGCAAACCAAAAATTATGCAAATGTATGGAAAATAAACAATATACTCTCAGCTAAATAATGGGTTATCAAAGAAATCAAGAGAGAAATAACGCAGTGTTAGAACTGATAAAGCCAGTACAACATACCAGAACTTATGGGACACAGTGAAAGTTGTCCTTAGAGGGAAGTTTATAGCTGCAAATGCCCACATCACAAAAACAGACCAAGCCCAAATAAATAACCTAATGATGCACCTCAAGGTCTCAGAAAAACAAGAACAATCCAAACTGAAAGTTACTACAAAGAAGGAAATTATGAAGATTAGAGCAGAAATCAATGAAATTTATACAAAAACAAAAAAACAAATAAAAACAAAGAATTAATGAATCTAAGAGTTGGTTCTTTGAAAGAATAAACAAAACAGACAGACAATCTAACAACAACAGCAACAAAAGAGAGCAAGACCCAAATCAATGCAATTAGAAATGAGAAAGATAAAATTACAGTGAACACTGACGAAATAAAACATAGTTAACAACTATTTGCAGACCTGTATGGCAACTGTCTTAGTTACTTTTCTTGTTGGTGAGACAAAATATCCAACACCCAAAGTTAAAGGAGGAGTGGTTTATTTGGTTTACAGTTTGCAGAGGTTTCAGTCCATAGTTGGCTAGCTCCAAGGCAGGGTGGCATGGCAGAGAGGCATCACAGAAGAGAAAGAGTTTGTGGCAAAGCAGGGCAGGCAAAAAGCAGCAACCAGAAAGTCCAAGTGACTTTAACAGCTTCTTTCTGCCCTTTTTATATGTGATCCAGGATACCAGATTTAGGGTGGGTGCCAAATCAATCAGTGGACTGATTTAGTAATCACACACTCTTAATCCCAGTGTCACGCAATCTAGATCCAGCCACCTCTGAAAAAGCCCCCACCTAGTTCGAGGCTTTAGGGGAACATCTAGACACCAGCTATAACACTGATAAATTGGAGAATTCAGAAAAGATAGATAGATTCCTAGATAGATATGAATTACAAAGATTGAAACAAGATTTTAAAACACTGAATAACCCAATAACAGGCAATGAAACTCAAGCAGTAAAAATCTACCAAGAAAAGACCAACTCCAGATGAGTTTACTGCTAAATTCTACGAAAACTTCAGGGAAGTTCTAACATGATGATTCCTCAAGAATTTTAATGAAATTGAAAGGGAAAAAGTACACCCAGTCCCAAAGTTATTCCTGGAAGCTAACATTACCCTGATTCAAAAACTAGACAAGAATCCACCCAAAAAACAAAACTATAGACCAATCTCTTTAATGAATATAGATGCAAAAATCCTCCACAAGATACTGGCAAACAGCATGCAGTGAATCATCAAAACAATAATTCATCGTGACCAAGTAGGTTTCATCCAGGAGATGAAAGGACAATTCAACATACACAGATCAATAAATGTAATACAGGGGCCGGGGATTTAGCTCAGTTTCGCCGCCTGCCACACAAGTGTAAGGTCTTGAGTTTGATCCTCGGTACCAAGAAAAAAAATAAATGTAATACATCACATAAACAGAAGCAAGGAAAAAAAAATCACATGATCATCTTAATAGATGCAGAAAAGGCCTTAGACAAAATCCAACATCCTTTCATGATAAAAACATTGAAGAAAATAGATATAGAAAGACATCCCAATCTGATATTTGACAAACCTAATGCCAATATCATATTAAATGGAGAAAAACTGAAGGCTTTCCCTCTAAAATCAGGAACAAGACAAGTATATCCTATATCACCACTCCTGTTCAACACAGTTCTTGAAATATTAGCAGGAGCAATTAGGCAAGAAAAAGAAATAAAAGAGTTATGAATAGGAAAAGAAGAAGTTAAATTATCATTATTTGCTGATGACATGATCCTCTATACAGAAGATCCAAAAAATCTACTAAGACTCTTAGAATTAATAACCAAACTCAGTAATGTAGCAGGATAAAAAAATCAACACACAAAAATCAATAGTATTTCTGTACACTAACAATGAACCCACTGAGAAATTAGTGAAAAAATATCATTCACAATAGCTCCAAGAGAAATTACTGAGGAACTAACATAACTAAGGAAGTAAAAGTCTCTATAACAAAAACTACTGTACTCTGAGAAGGAAATTGAAGAGGACATCAGAAAATGGAAAGATATCCCTGTTCTTGGATAGACAGTGAAAATGTCTATACTTCCTAAGTTGATATACAGATAACACAATCCTAACCAAAATTTCAATAGCATTCTTCACAGAACTGGAGAAAACACTAAGATTCATAAGGAATCAGAAGAGACCCCGAATAGCAAAAGCAATCCGAGCAACAGCAAGAGCAAAGTGTGAGGACAAGGGTGGGTGGGAGAACTCTTCTACGCTGCTGGCAGAAATGCAAATCAGTAAAGCCATTCTAAAAATCAGCATGGAGGTTCCTCAATAAATAGAGCTAAGGGCCGGGGGTTTAGCTCAGTGGTTCTGTCACCTGCCTCACAAGTGCAAGGACCCGAGTTCAATCCCCAGTACCAATAAGTAAGTAAGTAAGTAAATAAATAAATAGAGCTAAAGGGCCAGGGATTTAGCTCAGTGGTGCCGCCACCTGCCTGGCAAGTGCAAGGTCCTGAGTTTGATCCCCAGTACCAAAAACAAATAGGAAAAAAAAAAAAAAATAGAGCTAAAACATAAAGCTACCATTTGATCTAGCTATATCTCTTTTTGTTATACTCCTGAAAGAATTAAAGTCAGCATACTAGGGATTTAGCTCAGTGGCACCACAACTGCTTCCCAAGCTCAAGGTCCTGAGCTTGATCCCCAGGACCAAAAAAAAAAAAAAAAAAAAAAA
>NW_022900926.1:43467406-43477406 GCF_012274545.1 Fukomys damarensis
AAAAAAAAAAAAAAAAAAAAAATCCAGCATACTATCCAGGTTATTTGTATATTCATCTCTATTGCAGGACAATTCACAATAGCTAGTCTGTGGAAAGAGTATAAATGCCCTCCTGCAGATAAATGGATAAATAAAATGTGGTACATATATAGAATGGAATGTCATTCAGCCATAAAGAACAAAATCATGTTATTTATAGGAAAATAAATGGTACCGTAGACTATCATGTTAAGTAAAATAAGCCATACTGAGAAAGTCAAATATAGCATATGTTTTCTCATATGAAGAATGAGGGGAAAATTAAAATAAGTGACAGGCAAGTAGAGGAGGAAGGGGATTGGGGAGGGAGAGGAAAGGGCAAGGGGGTCTGGGGGTATGGTGGTCACAGTATGTGGTATACATGTACAAGTATACTAAAAAGAAACACTATTTTGTATAATCAATATGCACGAATTACAAATATAAAATTTAAAAATTAGCCTTACCAGTGCAGCCAAATAACGAAGCACCTTGTTGTCACTCAGCAGCATTTTAATATCCTTTTTTGGAGGTTTTGGAATGAGAGCAAAGCAGTTCTGAGCAGAATCTTCAACTAGTCCATAACCATTATATGGAGGTAACTCCTAGAGAAATGCAGGAAGCAAGAAGTAAAATAGATGTCATTTGTATTCAAACATACTAAAGGTAACTATAAGTTTCTTTTAAAAATTATGGCAAACACACCCAAAAACAATTCCTATATATTACAAATGAGGTCAGAAAACATAACGCCCCTTATTCCTTTTTTCTTTATGATTTTCATCATGTTCACCGATAGCATAAGTGGCTGATTTATAATGCCACAAAGCAATTGGTAGGGCTATGTGGAAACTACTGATGCTATCCACTGGCCCTTTCCTATCAAAGCAGGCCTGATCCCCTTCTCTCTCACCTGCAGATTACCCTGAGTCATCCCAGGACAACAAGGTCTGTGGGTTTGTCTGTGATCACTTTGTTTTAAGATGTGGCCTTAGAACTTAGCCTGGCAGATTTGGAAACTGTTCTCTCAGATCACCCAAAGCGTGTGTACACAAACATGTGTGTGTGTGTTGGATTTGGAGAAGGCTTGATAAGAGCCCGATTCACACTTTTTTCTTTTCTGCCTCCATGTTTCTATTACTTTTATTTCTTAGTTTTTGTTTCATAGAAAAAGATGACAAACTTTTTTTGGATCTTGAACCCTTTGTCCATATAGAATTCTCCTCAGGAAACCAAATTTCAGGCACAAAAGTTATTTGACAGGCTGGTGTGAAGGTATATATTGAGCTTATATGTTTCATTCAGGTTCTATGAAGTGCTTAAAGCATCTCTGTAGGAAGCTAAGATTCATTTACCTAAAATCTTTAGGTGAAAGTCTGTTTTCTTCTTCCTCACTAGCATTTGGCAAAGAGCATTAGGGTTCTTTTTCCCTGATTCTTTTTTGCTGTCTTTTCTCAGGAGACTCAGCTTGTGTACTCTTACTTGTAGATAACTTTCTCAAAGTCTAGTTTTATATTGTTTTCAGGTACATCATCAAATTAGTCCATCCAGATGATAGTGCCATCCACTATAGGGTACTTCTTCAAGAACAAATGATCTCACCACATTTGTCCAAGGTATACTAGTTGGAATACTGACCTCTCTCATCCACTTTCAAGGACTATAGTTAATGTGATAACTATGGCCAGAATATGACTAGTGGATTCAGCAGATGGACAATGACCTGATTTGCATCAGCTGCAAAACCACTACCCAAGGAGGATACAGGTTATCATGAAGAAAGGGACCCAGGGCTGAAAAACAACATGCTAAACATTTGTGTTTCTTAGTAGGTTAGGCAGAAATTGCAAGGTAGTGTAACCTGACTTGTTATGAATTTGTACCAACATACAATGAGCATATCGTGGTTGGAGGTAGGCTGAGCATTGAAGGATTTTAAGCTTTTGAGTTTTCTTCTCAAACTGCTATATTGTTTTTCCTCAATCACAATTCACTTCCCTGGCCTGGGGTAAAGACTGTCCCTAAACATCAGTCCACTTCCCTGAGGCTCTGGTTACTTGCTTTTTTTTTAATACTTTCAGCTACTGCCTGGCTTCTGTTCCAATGAGATAAGCCACACTGACCGTGGACATCATCACACACCTGCTCATACGATCTACCACTAGTGTTTCTGCCTGAGCTTTCTTAGTCTAGTACTCTTAGAGTCTGACTCTTATAATTCTTCAGGGCCAGGATAAGCTCTTTGGGCTCTAGATTCCTCCTCCTCCAGAGGGAGCAAGCCTAAGATAAAACGTATTTATTTGTCCATCGCATTTGCTGACCCAGCAAATCAGTTTGACCTAAAAAATTGTCATAATTCTCAAATTAAATATACCCATTTTATTTCCACTTCTGTTCTTGATCATTGACTTGGCTCTAGCTTTCTCTCTTGACCTGGCTACAGCTTATCATCCTTGGTTTCTATTTATACTGCTTAGGATTAAAACTACTGAAGTGTAATGACTGGGGATATTCATATAGTACCTAAAAAGTTATTTGCTTCTTTGTAAGTGGTGCTCTCCTAGTCCTTTCTGACAAAGATTTTCAAGGATGAACTGAGAGAACTTATTTATAGTAAAATTACATATTGTAGAGAAGTCACTAGAAATAAAGCCTGGATGTTTCATTATATAAGGTTAGATTTATTTAAACAGAGGGGCTCAGATGGGGAAAGACAAACCAGGCAAAATCTACGGTGATTCTTCTGTTATCTCTACTCTTTCCAAGCTTTCTCTCCCTATTCTTTCCTTAGAAGATAGATTGCTTATAAGTAATGAGAATGAGGGACAGAATGTTCTTAGATGCAAAAGCTTTCACTGGATAAAAATGTGTGCGTGTGGCAGTCCCTCCCCAACTTACTTTCTTCTTGTATTAATTTTTGACATATAATAGAAATGTCCTTGCCCCTGACAATGTGACCCTAGGGAAATTAAGAGGTAACTTAAACTGTTATCTCACCCTACCCTTATCTATAAACTAAATTAGTAGAATAGGCTGCTTGATCAAAATCTAGATCTATTCCTATGCTATCTTCCCCTGGAGGATACATCAAGTGCTGCAAAACAAATTCAGGGGCAAAGGGCCTATTATAATTCTTACACAATGAGCACATTTTTTGATAGAGTTCTATTAGAGAAAAAAACCTGACAACACAGGGGTACCACACTTCCTTCCAGAAATGTTACTGCCCCTGGGAAGTACTAACATACCAAAATCCAATCATCTTTGGGGTAATTGTTTTTCTGAAGTTTTGTTTATAAAAGTCTTGCCTAGGATATCACTACCTTTCTGGAAACACTGTTCTTGCTGCACAGACTATTTTCCTTGGTCCAGTTGAAGAAACACATCACCTGCCTCGTATTTGTGAGCTATATTAGGTGCTAGGAGCAGAAAGAGGACTAGGACATAGGACCTGGCCTCAAGGAACTTAAAGTCTAGTAGAAAATATTTTGGGGGTGTGTGCTGGTGATTGACCTCAGGACCTTGTACTTGCAAGGCAGGTGGTGGCACCACTGAGCTAAATCCCTGG
The DNA here is from genome assembly GCF_012274545.1 of Fukomys damarensis. Classification (NCBI taxonomy): domain Eukaryota; kingdom Metazoa; phylum Chordata; class Mammalia; order Rodentia; family Bathyergidae; genus Fukomys; species Fukomys damarensis. The sequence continues at coordinate 43,470,993 of NW_022900926.1, forward strand.
CCCTAGAAAAGACTCTTAAACAGATTAAACAGATACTTTAATACAATAGATGAATACTACTGGAAGGAGGTAGACAATATTCGCAAGAATAAAGACAGGCCTGGATCTTAGGGAATCCTTTTTGGAGGAGAAGAGGACTAAATGCTAAGTACTGAAGTATAAAAAAGAGCCCTGAGAAGGAATGATGCAAAGGTGGTTTGAGCAGATGGAAGAGAACCAGGAAAAAAAAAAAATCCAGAGAAACAGAACAGATTCGCATCTAATTCAGAATGATTCGTGGCTAAGCAGAAGCAAGGAAGGAAGCAAATGTGGAAGAAGACAAGGGGTTGGGCTGGAGGAATTCAACAATTCCACCTTTTTTTCATCTTTTCTTTTATGAGGAAAAACCCAATGACATAGTTTTATGTAGATAGCGGCAGTACAAATATGGAATTCATATCCTATTTTACACACAGGCAACAGACATAGGTTTGTACAAGTTGTTCCTGCCCTGTTATAGCAAACATCAGTGCCTTTAGTCCATGATGCTGTACCATCTTAATGCCTTAGATGCATCATGGGTTTGCTATATAATATGAAATTTAAAATATGTAATTTTTATTTGAAACTCTTTAAAATATGTGTCTTGGCTAAAATTATTAAGGATTAAGTTTATCAGATTACTACTTTGGTGCATTAAGACTGGCATGAAAACTCAAGTCGGAGTGGAGTATTGTGGTATACAGAACTGAATTGTGTGGCTCCATGTGGTTCTAAGGACAGCTATGCTGTAATGAAAGAAAGCCATCTTCTAACATTAGTGAATCAGTCTTTCTTTTGCTCCCATTTTAATCTGCCAGACTTTGGCGGGGGTTACTGGGGCTAGAACTTGGGACTTCGCTTGCGAGGCAAGTGGTGGAAACACTGAGATAAATCCCTGGCCCCTTTTGCTCCCATTTTTTAAGTGAAAGGATTTGATAAATAGGCAAAGGACAAAGAAATGCCATGGAGTCATAATTTCAAAAGATGTCTTTTTAAAAAATCAAAATGAATTAAAATGTTATAAAAGTAATATAAAGGAAAATGCTGAGATGATGGAGTAGGAAGCACCAGAAGTCAGTCTCCCCATCTAGATAGCAATCGCACTGGTAGAATCTATCCAAAGTAACCATTTTAAAACCCTGGACTCTACTGAGGGCTTCTAACTTCAAGGAGATGCCATGGACAATAAACTGCAGTTAATTTCCACAGAACTCTGCACATCCTACATCCCTAGACTATGGCAGGCAGCCCATGAAATCTGCACACAGCTAGTGGGAGCCAGATTGGGCAAAAAAGCGCTGTGTCCTCCAAATATTGGTGATCTGTGCTCTGATCAGAGAGGTGAACATAAGAGGCAGTTAGTTGGCCCTTGTTTCACACCTCACTGAGAGCTGCAAGCCCCATCCTCTGCAGCTGAAATGACTTTCAGAGGAACTAAAGGGTTGCTATCCTATTTTCCTGTATTTCATTATATTCTTTTCCTCTTTTGGAAGCTAGATATTGAAGAGTAAGATAGTAAAAACAACTGCATATGAGGAGAATTAGAAAGTGACTGTGCATGGGTTGTTTAGTACCTGAACTATGCAATTTAAAATATTGAAGGAAGGAGTGTTGTGTATATTTGACCACAAAAAATAGGAAAATATTAAAATAAAGTAAAACTTTCAGCTAGGCATGGTGATACATACTTTTAAATCGAACTGCTTGGAAAAGTGAGGTAAGAGGATCACAAGCTCCAGGCTAGTATAGGCAACTTAGCGAGATACTCTCTCAAAATTAAAATTAAAACAGAAAGAGGGACCAGGAGTACAGCTGAGTGATAGAGTGTTTGCCTAACATGGGACAGGCCCTGGGTTCAATCCCCACTTCTGTGAGGAAAAAAAAAACTTTAAAAACAGTAATACAACAACACTTGCTATGAAAAAAACCCCACAGAAAGCATAAAAAGGAAGTTTTCTGGTCATTTTCTTCTTTCCTCTCAATCTCCTCATTTCTACAAGTTGAACCAACTACCATTAATAATATGGTAAATACTATTCTGGGTCTTTTTGTAAGCACACATAAGCAGATACAACATGCAGAAATTTATAAAAATAGGACCATATTATAGATATATATTCATTTAAAAATATATCATGGACTTTTCCCATGTTAATATGCACAGATTTACTTCTTCTTTTGTAGGCTTTATAATCTAATTTTATGGATAAATATAATTTATTTTGTCAATATCCTTATACTTCATTTCATTATAAAAATATATCACTTTAGAGTCCTCAGAGGACATTTTCGAGGCCAAAGTTATGCAACATTTTATTTTAAAAATTAAAATGATGACGTTACCCTTTAGAAAGGTGGGAGGGGGAAGAAGGGATGTAAAAAGAATTATGATGTGTTATGTACATATACTAACTCTGCGATGAATGCAATCATTATGTACTACAAACATGTACCAACAAAAGTTAAAATTTAAAAAAGAAAGGTTATTAATAGTATATGACAATTCCCATTTCTTCACTGGGCAAACACTAGAAAACATCTTTTTAAACTGAACAAATTTTAATCAACGTCATTATTTTCATTTTATTTCTCAGATCACCAGTTAGATTGAGGTGCTTTTCATTTATTTTTCTTCTTTTGTGAACTACTCTACTACTATACTTTATCCATTTTTATTAAGTACTGTGTTCAAATAGGGGTTCTTTCTCTTTTTTAAATTTCTACATAAAAGAAAGTATTTTCTCATCACACTCAGTACTACTACTCCATTACCTGTTTTACAGGAGGTGGTTTTGGCTTGCTTACATCAATACATGGTAAATCAGGGATTCCAAACTTTTCTCTGTAGTACTGTCGAGTAAATGGATCGCAATCATAAATGAAGAAAGTTCTCCCGAAGATAGTGAGTGGTTTCCCCACAATGAAGTCTTTGGCAGTGTACCATTCCAACACCTCCTGATCAGAGATCTCCAGAACACACTGAGGGAAGTTCTCTAACATAAAATAGGATTGGTTAGAGAGAAAAGAAGGATGAGTAAAAAAAAATAAGGAATGAGTATAAGAAGAAGGACTGACACACATGCACCAGTATTCTTGAGACTAGGGAAGTACAGTGGGGTTAAGAGGCCGGACTCTCCTACATTCTCACAAGAATGTGAGGCTATATATTTGCATCTGTTGACAGGACACATAAATAACATGCCAGATGGTTTCTGTAAAGTCTTTTTCCCATATTTAGTTGGATCTATTACTATAAATCATTAAGCTTAGCAGAATTAATTCTTAGAAGAAGTCGTTATGGGAGGAAGGAACAAATGACCTTTTATAGGGCACATAAGAGTCTCAGATCTAGGAAGGATCCAAGTTATTTGGTTTGATTTCCCACTCATTCATGTGTCATGCAACAATTCTTAGTAACTACTCATATGCCAAATACATTGCTAAATACTGGAATTACAACAAGTAATCATATAGACACAATTCCTGCCTTTGTGGAGGAAATATTCTCTTTGGGAAACACACACTAAACAATTACATAAAGAATGGTTTCATTTCAGTTGTAATCACTGCTGTTAGGACAGTGTGACCTAGTCCTGGAGGCAGAGGGCAGAGACAGTTAACGAGATGATTACAGTAATCTATTCCTGTGGGAATCAACAGATTTTTAAATGTAGAGTCAGTCTTGCATATTTGGAATAAATTCAGTCTTATGAGAACTAAAGGTTAACGTGTTTAAGATTGATTCCCCACAGCTTGGCCTTCACAGAAACCATGAGTCAGAAAATTCTGGTAGAGTGCCACATCTTAAAGTTATGACCAGCAAGTTTGAATGCAGAACCCTGAACACAAAAAGAATGAAAAGTAGACTTGTATTTTCCTAACTAATAATTGCTAAGACAGAAAACCAGGAGAAAGACTTTTTCTACTATATCAGAAATAAAGACTTGATCCCCAGCCTGTCTTCATAGTAAAGAGGTGCTATTATTTTCCCAAACATGCACTGTAAAAGTTCTATAATGCAAGGATCTTTCTTTAATGTCTAGTAATTAACCCTACCAGATCCCTTTGAGTAGCCCCAGCAAGCAATGGGCAACAGGTGGTATAGTTCATAACTGCTTGATTTTCTCAGTATACAATGTTCCAAGATATTTGGTATTTGTGTGTATCCTATCCAGCCATTTGCCTTTTTTGCTCAACAAATTATTTTTTTCATATATTACCAAATTTGGTTTACAAAATACTTTAGGATTTTTGCATCTATGTTTATGAGTGAGATTAACTATAACTTTTCATTCCCATGATGCCTTTGGTTTCACTCACCTGTTTTAAATGAATGAACTAAGGAGTTCTTTTTGTTTTTCTTTGAAAGAGCTTGTGTTAAGCTTAAAAACTTAAAATTATTCTTGAAGTGTTTGGTAAAAACTGTCTATCTATAAAATTTACCTACATCTGGTGTTTTCTATGTGGAGAATTTAAAAATGTGTTTCTTCAATGGTTACAGACATTGGTTTTCTAATTTTTCTTGAACAAGTTACATTATATTTTTCTGAAAATTTGCTCATTTCAAATTTATTGGCAGAAACTTTGTATTCTCTTATGTTTAATCCCTACTGCATTTTAAAAATATGACTCTTCTTTTTTGGTGTTTTGTTTTGTTTTTTTGGTACCAGGGATCGAACTTGGGACCTTGTGCTTGCGAGGCAGGTGGCAGAACCACTGAGCTAAATCCCTGGCCCTCCTCTTTTGTTTTTAATATTTTTTTTATATGTGCCTTCTTTCTCTCATCCCCTGGAAAATCTTATCAATAGTTTGTCATTTTATTAGTCCTTTCAAAGAAACCACCTTTGGTTTAACAAATCTATGTTATATTTGTTTTCAATTTTATTTTTTAAAGTTATTTCATTTTTTCACTTAAATCTCTTTAGGCCGTCATTACTTTTCTAACTTTTAGTGTCTATAAATTGTGCAACATTATTGAGCTTCTCCTTTATTTTTCTTTAGTTTCTCCAACTGGAATTCTACCCAGACCTATTGTGCTTCTGTTCTCCCCATATCTTAAACCTCTTTTATATTGTTCATCTTCTTTCAGATTGAGCCTGTCTAACAACAGAACTTTCAGAACTTCATGCCTGGTATTCAGCAATAAATAGAAGGCATTTCATGTAAGCCAAATTCCCACTTTATATTACCTACAACAGACTGGTAACCTGCAGTTACCCTCAACAAAGAACCAGAATTCTTGATACTGTAACTCCATCTATAATAAATATACAATTTTGATTCATCTTAATTATATAAAAGAAGGTCCTGGCATTCATGTTGAGCCTTGGCATCTACAGATTCCATATGTGAAGATTCCATTAGAATGCAGCTTGGAAATATGTTTTCAAAAATATAGCAGGTATATTGAACATGTACAGGACCTTTATTTCTTGTTGTTTACACAGCATTTATACTGCATGAGGTATTTTAAGTGACAGAGATTGTATTAAATATATGAGAGAATGTGTATAGATCATACGCAAATCCTAGATTATTTTAACTATTTTTTATAAGGTATTTGAGCATCTTGCATAGTTGGGTTTCCTCAATGAGATCCTGAAACTAATCCCTTTTAGATACTGAGGGATGACTGTACTGCCCAACAAAAATTTCCTGCCAGTCTCTCTCCTGGACACTCCCAATCATGCCATACTGTTCCAAATTCCCAACCCTTGCTCTTATTGCTTCTAGAGAACTCTTTCCCTTTGTTCTCTGCCATTCTCAATCTGGGTCCAATATCAGCTCTTCCACAAGTCTTCTTTAGTCTTTCTGGCCCATATCTCTCTTCATGATATAACTAGTTACATAATTAGATAATCTGGTAAACTTGTGTTATTACATGGTAGCTTTATGAATTTGTATGATTTATCTCTCCAGTGACAATAAAAGTACCTGAAGGAGTTAAATTTTCATTTTATCCTCAATAGCTCTTAGCATATGAAATGGTTGCTACAGCAGGTATTTCATTTATGTTTAACTGAATTTAATAAAAATAAGCCACTGGATAAATGCTTTCAGACTCAATTGCATGCCTTTTTTTTTTTTTTTTTTTTTTGTACTGGGGATTGAACTCAGGACCTGGTGCTTTTGAGGCAGGCAGCCGAGCCCCTGAGCTACATCCCCAGCCCTAGATACCATTTCTTTACACCACCACTCTAGTTAAAGGAATTATTTAACTCATAGGAGCTTAAGTGTTTTTTATACTACTGCCTTATGAGTAACAATGACTTGCAAAAAAAGATGTTTCCCACCTCTTAAAAAAGACCCAATGTATATCACCATGCTGCTTCTCCATACAACTCTGATGAAAAATACTTATAACTGAGAAGTTATAGAAGACGATAATTATGT
>NW_022900926.1:43478677-43493510 GCF_012274545.1 Fukomys damarensis
TTGTTTTTTTTTTTTTTTTTTTTTTTTTGAGACAGGGTCTCACTGTATAATTCAGTCTGGGCTCAAACTCACAGTGATCTTCCTGCCTCAGCCTCCTGAATGCTGGGATTACAGACATGTGCCACCATGCCTGGCACCATGGATATTTTAACAATATTGCATCTTCTAATCCATGGATATGGGATGGTTAAATTTATTCCTAGATATTGTTTGTACCTATTTTAAATATGATTGCTGATTTCTATTTTAGATAATCTGTCATTGGTGTATAGAAACACTACTAATTTTTATATGTTTATCTTCTATTTTGTAGATCTGCTGAATTCATTTATTGGTAATAATAGTTTTGGGCAGTGTCTGGGGCTTTCTATATATTTAAGATCACGACATCTGCAAATGACAAATTGACTTCCTATTTTCCAATTTGGATGCTTTTCGTCTTGACTGATTACTCTGACTAGGACTTTCAACTCTCTATTGAATGAAAGTGGTAAAAGAGGAGATCCCTGTCTGCTCCAGAACTTGAAGAGTATTCTGCTTCTGCCCCAATCAAGGATAATGTTAGCTATTGGCTTATAATAAGTAGCCATTATTAAGCTGAAGTACACTCAGTCTATGTCAATTTTATTCAGTGTTTTTATTATAAAGCGATGTTAAGCTCAATCAAGTACTTTTTCTGCATCTATTGAGACACTCATGGCTTTTGTCCTTCATTCTGTGATGTGGTGCTTCATATCTATTACTTTGTATATGGTGAACCATGCTTGCATTGGTGGGATGAATCCAACTTAGTCACAGTCATCTTATTAACGCATGCTGGATTCAGTTTGATTGAATTTTGTATTTCTGTATGTATGCTCAATAAGGATACTGACCCACACCTTTCTTTTTGTGTGTGTCTTTGAATGGTTATTGTATTAGTGAAATGCTGACATCACAGTTTGTGTTTGGAAGAATTCTTTCCTCTTTAATTTTTGGGGGGATAATTTAAGAGTAATTGATATAGTTCTTCTTTAAATGTTTGGTATAACTCAGCAGTAAAGCCCTCTGATCCTGGACTTTTCATTAATAGGAGACTTTTTATTAATTATCCAGACTTATTACTTGCTACTGGTCTACTCTAGTTTTGTATTTCTCATGTCAATCTTGGTAAGATGAATAGGTCCAGAAATTTTTCCAGTTCTTCTAGGTTACCTAATTTGTGGTCATATAGTTGTGCATAATAATTTTAATGTGCATGTTTTCATCTCTGACTTTGAGTCTTCTCTTTCTTCTCAGTTAATCTAGTTTAGGGTTTGCTAATTTTGTTCATCTTTTAAAGGAACCAGATTTTAAAAAATTGATCCTTTGTAGTTTTTAAGTCTCCATTTCATTTATTTCTGCTCTGATCTTTATTCTTTCCTTCTACTAAGTTTGGTTTAGTTTGTTCTTATTTTTCTAGTTCACTGAGATATTGTATAGGTTATTTCAGATCAGCATGAATCAGTGAATACCTAAAAATTGTAATGCATCTCATCAAGCCTCTGTCTGCGATTAGAGTAGGTCCAGATACCTCATTCATAGTAACTCTGTAGTCAAGCACTGCAGGATTCTCACTAGATCTGGGCAGAATCACCATGGCAGTCACAGTCTCCTGTGCCAATAATGTGCAGCTTTCTGACTGAATATGTACTGTGTGTACTATGTTGTACACAGATTTCACATTATGCATGTTATTGTATTATGTCATTTTACTTTTTTCTACACAGCACTATGCTTTTAACATCTCATCTATTTATTTTCTATATACATCTTGTTTGTTGCTTCTAACTACTGCATATTAATCAAGATGTGCTTTCACTACATTTTGATGATCTCATCTCACAATGATAAAACCCCCTTAACTCCTCTTCCATAAATAACATTCTTTTAAAATAAAATACTTGGAGGAGGCCAAGCATCACATGTGGGTTGGTTCAATTTAGCCTTCAGATTGTTTATAGCCTTTAACCTACACAAATCTCTTATCCTATATGTAGAATTTTTTATCTTCTATTTTCCAAAAATACAAGAAAAAAAATCAAGGAAATATTTACAGAATTCTGTCTCTCATTACAAACATGAGATGTTATTAAATGTGACCAAGAAGACATTTTTGCCAGAGAAAATTAACTGCTAAATTGATAACTAAATCAAGACTACTTAGCCTAAGAAAGTAACAGCAGGTATCCACTAACATTTTTTTGCCTTCCCACTCTCCAACACACCAACTTATTTTAAGCTAGCAAAGAAAGAGCCAGAGTCTATACCATGGGACTCTACCTTTGCAAGACAACGGTATGCCTTTCCCAATCTCAAATCATACAGAAACTTTGAATTTATAAAGTAGTTAAATAAGAAGCAAAGTTAGGAAAGCATGTAAGGCAATGCTAAACTATATTCTTAGATGAAAATAGAGCTGTTGGAAAAGTACATTAAAAATCTAATTTTAGATTAGTTCAGTTTCAAACCCTCTGTCTACCTTTCTTAAATGAATCTCCTACTGCTATTTTCTTTTGTTACTTTGTTCTGCATATCTATCAATCATCCCTACCAGACTAGGAGGCATGATTTAAACCAGGGAGCAATAAAGGCAGTAAGTTGTGAGAAAGACATCTGCTGAGCACTTAGGAAAACACAGCGAGAACCTCTCAAGGGTAAAGAAAGAACCACACTGGGATGAGGATTTAGCTCAGTGGTTCCAGCGCCTGCCTTGCAAGCACAAGGCCCTGAGTTTGATCCCCGGTTTAAAAAAAAATAATAACCACACTGATTAAGTAACTCCTTTAAGATCTAAAACAAAGACTCAAGTAACAGAGGATAAATTTGTAAACCTTACATTAAATCAAACATACTTGCATTCTCCACCAAGACCTTGGGAATGCGCTGGCGGTTCATCAGAAGTGGGAAAGGATCTCTCCCATCATTCCGTTCATGGACCTCTCGAATTTCCACTGTATCATCCATAAGATAGTAATGAAGAATGTAGTTCTGACATTCACCAAACATGTTGTCAGTATCATCCCAGATTGCATAGAATCGAAGAACCTTTGAAGAATACAAAGTAGTGACTTAAGTGAGAATACTAAAAGTGAAGAGCTTAACTCAGCTACATTGCATTTATATATCAGACAATGATGAAAAGACTAACTGGAAAGACTATGAAGTAATCTCAGATGGTAAAGTGAAAAAGGAAGAATTCATCAAAAATTTAAAAAAAAAAGGAAATTGTATACCAGATGTCAAAAATTGCAAAGAATAATAAAAGACTTATAACTTTGTGCCAAGAAGAATTTACTCTGACCCAAAACATTAATCAGTGAATGAGAAGCTGAATTAAAAGAGCAATGGTGTCCTCTATACAGTGGTTTATACATATTTTAAAAACAGGTGTGGCTGGGAACGTGGTGCACACCTATAATCCCAATACTCTGGGAGGCTAAAGCAGGAGGATCACCACAAGTTCAAGGCCATCCTGGTCTACAAAGTGACTTCAAGGCCAGTTTAAACTACATAGCAAGATCCTGTCTAAAAAAAAAATACACACACACACACACACACACACACACACACACATAGGTGAATAGTCTATACATAATTAAAGAATTTTGATTTATTAAGCAGTCTTCTTTTTTTGTCTCACACATCTTGTAGTAACTGTATGAATACATTCTTTAAATACAAAGTGACAACATTTACATAAATAATAACACGGTCTTCTAATAAAATCCTTAGAAGACCATGCTAGCAATACATAAAATTTTTTCAACTAAAGCAAATTAAATTTATAGGCGGTAAAAAAAGCAGCAAAGAAGAACTAAGGTTAATCCCTCTTTCTCTTTCCCTTTAGTACACAGAATTCAAATCTGTCATGATTTAAATCTGTTCATAAGGAGGAGGATTAAGAATGTTGGGTCACAGTTGGAAAGTGCTCAGAACATTCTGTACTAATAATATGTAATAATAATAATAATGATAATATGACATTTAAAAAGAAAGAACAATCATTTTTCTGAAATTAACTATTTGATATCAGAGACTGACAAATACACAATAGCTTTGAAATTTCCCAATTAATTCATTTAAGGTTACCCAAAGAATTCCACGAGATTAACTTATTTGGGGAAAAACAAGTGGTCAACAGAAATGTAGTAAGAAGCAGATACACCTTAGATGAAAATGTTTGACATGACTCATATGACTTAATTCTACAATCTCTAAAGGTCTAATAAGAAATTTAAGACATTGGTACTTCTCTTAACTAACCCTAGAGGAAACCAGAAAGATAGCACTATATACATGCTAAACTGTAGATACAATGTTTCAGCACAGCAGAATTGTCAACAAATATGTCATACTTGGAAACAAGTAATCTTCTTGGCCAAGGTCACTTACTTGTTTGTCAAAAGTGAGAAATCTCTTGAGTTGATCGAAGTCAGATGGGGTGACATACTTGCGAAGAGGCTGTTTCCGGGACTCAGTGTAAGGGTCAAGGGCCATCTTCTCTGGTGGATTTAATTCAATTCCTTGACTTTCTAAAAATGCCTAAATATTTAAAAATTAATAATAATCATCCTGCTTAGAATTTCTTAAAGTGATAAACTGACAGTATAAAAATAAGTGTAACAGGGGCCGGGGATTTAGCTCAGTGGTTCTGCCACCCGCCTCACAAGTGCAAGGAACCGAGTTCAATCCCTGGTACCAAAAAAACAAACAAAAAAGTAAGTGTAACAATAATTTCTATTCCATTGCCCAAACTAAACATTAGTTTCCATTTACACTAATCTTAGAAATAAATACTGTCTCCAATTGACTTAATTATATATTGCCGGTTATAACTGATAATTTCCTGAAATACTCTATATTATAAAATTGCTAGCTGGGTGTGGTGGCACACACCTGTAATCCTAGCACTCTGGGAGGCTGAGGCATGAGGAACATAAGTTTAAGTGTAGCCTGGGCAACACAATAATTTAGGAAGACCTTGTCTGAAACTAAAAATAAAAAAGGCCTGTAGCTCAGTGTGAGGGCCCTGAGTTCAATCCCCAAATACCTCTTTCCTGAAAGGAAAGGAAAAAAAAAAAAACTAATATGGTGATACTGTTAATATGCTAAGCTAATCGGAAAATAGGCTGATAAAGCAATTGGATTTGGATATGAATGTAGATCTATCAAGCAATTAAGTTAGTTTCCCAAGAACACAGTAAGTTCTAAGATTGATTAAATATCTAGAACCTAACAATGCTTTCAAACAATAAGTAATTCATATTTGGTTTGGAAGCAAGGTGCACAATGCCCAAGTTAAACTGAAATAATATTCCCAGGTTTCCAACTCCCTTAGAACAAGTATATGACTAAGTTCTTCCCCCTCACCAAAAAGAAAACAAAGTACACCCACTTGTTATTTTAGATCAGAAAGTGTTTTAGTAAAATAGGAAGTTTAAGCCAAGTGCTCAAAGTTTACTAGAAATATAAAAAGAAAGCACCTGAATTTGACAAGATCTTCATTTTTATTTTGCTAATCATAAGTATATAATTTTAAGAAGCATTGTATCTTTTTATACAACTTGACATTTAATCTTGTTAAAAGCATCACCCTATACTTTTGTTGATAATTAGAAAAGAATAATTTTTTTTTTTGGTACCAGGGATTGAACTCAGGACTTTGTGCTTACAAGGCAGGTGTGGTGCCACTGAGCTAAATCCCTGGCACTAGAAAGGAATAATTTCATGATAACCTGTTCATATTCTGGAATTTGAAATCAACCTAAAGTATGGGTTTCTTTTAAGAAGCGTACAGTTTTCTTTTGGACAATTCAAAAAAAGATACACAGAGCTGGGGATCAAAATATGAGGGTTCCAGTGCTATCACTGCTGCTAATTAGCTTGTGGACTGATTGTTTAGTTTTTTTTTAGGAAGTCACCAGTATCTGTTCAATATAAACATATTATAATTTTACCTTCAATTTAAACTATTAAATTGAAATTAATGACTGACAAAACTTTCCCTTGAAATAATTGATTGAGGAACCTAATAGCTGTTTTAATTTACTCCCTTCTCTTTCACCCAATAGATAACCAGGCCCTTTTTTTAACCTTACCGCAGGAATGTCACAGTTTCCTGAAGATGACTATTCTATCTACATTTTAGAAAAAAAATCTAAACATTTTGAAGAGATTACCTGAAAGTATCCCAAAGAAGGAAGAAAAAGGGGAATGCTTTTGAGGCAATCAGAGGAAAGGGAAATTTCCCCAGACTAAAAAGGACGCAGATTGGTAGGTTTCAGAATGGCAGGGCCCTATGCATGCCCACGACAGTGCTCTGGGCACATGTGTAGCTATAGTCTCAGCCTTCTAAGTTCCAGGATCTTACCTAGTACCAAACATCAGGAAGGAGCCCCTGGCCATTGGACAATCTATGGGCCCTGACTGGATGATGTCTTCAGCCCAGGAGTGGAGCTGTTTCCTTATTATGTTTAGGGCTGGGAATCAATGGCAGAGTGGAATGACTAGAAACATGAGCTGTTATACAGAACATCTGAGAGCTCCCCAAATTCATATGTTGAAGCCCAAACCTTCAATATGTTTGGAGATAGAGCCTTCATTAAAACAAAGTTAAATGAGGCCATAAATGTGGGGCTCCAATCTAATAGGATTAGTATTCTTATAAGTCATACCAGAAAGACACATGAACTAAGAAAAAGCTATGTGAACACACAGGGAGAAGTGGGCTATCTGCAGGCCACAACGAGGGCCTTCATTAGAACCCAACCAGGGTGGCAACCATGGTTACAGCTTCCAGAATTGTGAAGAAATAAACTTCTGCAGTTTAAGGTACCAAGTCTATATATTTATATATTTGTTATAGAAGCCCTAATTGTATTTAGGATCAATTGGTTTTGTTATTTTAAAAAGTATTTCCTACATATTAGCATTTTTGGAATAGTATTCATATCTGCTTCACTAGCAATAAGCCTTTGGCAAAAATTAATTCTAAAGCTGCCGTGTCTGGGGCTTTATATTTTATTTAGAACAGTATAGAAGGGATGAGGGTAGTAGTGCTTCCCCGTGAAAATCATACCATAAAGATAGCTATCTGCCTTACCCATTCATAGGCCTGGCTCAAATGACGAAGATGGAATTGGCTGTTTTAGTCTACAGTTTAGACCCAAAGTGTCCTCCAAAAGTCTCATGAGCTTGTGGAAAATGATCGGATCATGGGTGCTGAATGTCCTGTTAGGAGGTGGGGGCTGTTTGGAAATGGGTCAGTAGGGGACAGGGGGACCTGGAAAGGTGTATTCTTTCCCCCTTGCTTCTCTCTTCTGTCTCTCTGCTTTCTGAATGCCATTGGGTTGAGTAGTTTTCCTCTTTCCTGTTCTTCTGCCAAACAGTTTTTGCCCTGGAGCCGGCAGACTTATTGACTTAACCCATGGAAACGGTAAACAAAAATAAAGCTCTCATCCTTTAAATTATGGTTGTTGGGTAATTTGTCCCAGTGACAGGAAAGTAACTAATGCATTTTATTTCGCATATTTATTTACTTCCTTTTGTGGTACTTGGGATGGAACCCAAGGCCTCACACATGAAAGGTATACTGTATCACTGAACTACATCCCTAACCCAGATGTGTGAGTTTTAGATTGTTGAGAATATAATTTAATCTAGTCATTGGTATCTCAACTAAACAGCTCTAATCAAACATATTATTAAAATACTGTGCGTTGATCCCCATTATTCATGGATTCCAGATTCACAAGTTTCTGCACTTGCTCAAATATATCTGTAGTCCCCCAAGTCAGGAATTGCCAATATGTAAGTGGTCATTTGCAGACAGGTACACAGTGCCAAAGATTTGCATTGCCAAATATATTTATTCTCAGCTAAGATACAACAAGGTGAAGCTCTGCCTTCTTGTTCCAACTCTCGGATTGTAAACAAGTGTCCTTTTTGTATAATTCCATAAGTTTTGCATTTTTTGCTGTTGTTGGTAATTTTGCTGCTTAAAATAGTATTATTATTAAAGTCCCCAGTACAAGAAGGCTGTCACATGCCTAAGGAAAAAATATGTATATTAAATAAGTTTCATTCAGGCAGGGGTTGTACTTCTGTTGGTATTAGTTTGTCATTGTAATCTATCATGGCTTGTGTTTCGATGTCCCTGCCAAAGCCTCATGTGGTTAAAGTGCAGTGTTAATGAGTTAGCAATATATATTAAACGAAGTTATGTATTATTTATCAAAAATGTTGTGACCAGAGAGTGGCAAAAATCTAAACCTAGGGCCGGGGACTTAGCTCAGTGGTTCTGCTGCCTGCCTCGCAAGCACAAGGTCCCAAGTTTGATCCCCGGTACAAAAAAAAAAAAAATTTAAACCTGCACTTCTAGGAACAATGATTTAGTATTTGCTGATTTAGTGTTTCTGGTGAATTTATGGTCACAGGTAGTACAAATAACAAGAATCAACTGTGACTGCATTAGCTCGACTGCTCAGTAATAAATGTGCACGTGCTCATAATTGTTAATACTTTTAAGCTTAGGTAACTTTTTATAATATCTCACTGCTGGTGTAACAACTCAGAAGCTTCCTATGCCAGGTGGAACTCTCAAATCTAAAAAGCATGAGATCCAAATATGGTCAAGGGGGGCAATATCTCCAAGATGGCCTAGCACCTCTACCTTCTGCACGGTTTTCTCTGATACTGGGAATAAACTGATGGTGTAGCTCACTTCCTCACTTTTCTTCAAGTTGCTGCTCACAGTGCCTTGCACACAGCGAACAATAAATATTTGTTAAACTCTAAATAAAAAAGATTGAATTCATATGAGCTTAGTAAATGTAAAATTTATCCACATTTGGGATGATAAAGGGCATAACACTTTTGCTGTTAGAAATAATTTTTTATCTATGACAAACTTGAAATTTGTACTAAATAAAAGGCCACCACTTCCTCCATGTATATGACTTTAAGCAAAGTTGTCTTTGTATAAAACAAAATCCAAATTTAAAAAATAGAGAAAGTAAAGGACTTTTATTGATATAAAAGTTTTTCTTGAGCCGGGTGTGGTGGTGCATGCCTATAATTCCAGCATTTGGGAGGCTGAGACAGGAGGATCGCTGTGAGTTCGAGACCAGCCTGGGCTACATAGTGAGTTCTAGGTCAGTCTCAATTACATAGTGAGACCCTGTCTCAAAAAAAAAAAAAGTTTTTCTTCATTTAAAATGGTTTCATTTTAAGTCTCAATTATAGTGAGACCCTGTCTCAAAAAAAAAAAAAGTTTTTCTTCATTTAAAATGGTTTCATTTTGGGCCGGGGATTTAGCTCAGTGGTTCCATTGCCCGCCTTGCAAGTGCAAGGTCCTGAGTTCAATTCCCAGCACAAAAAAAAAAAAAAAAAAAAAAAAAAAAAAAAAAAAAAAAAAAAAATTAAGAATCCTTTAGATGTTTTCCTATACTGTAGCATATACTATTTTTAAATGTATATATAAATTGTACAAAAATGTAGGCTTTCATTTGCTAAGAGAGACACTACTATTATAAACTCAAACTTAAATGGCCAAATGCTTCTTCCCTACTTGCGCTCCATCAGGTTTATTATTTTCCTGATTCTATTTGAACTATCACTGAAGTTATTTTTTAGCAAATGATTCAGCTACAGTGGAGTTTTATTTCGACCGGATATGTATAAACATCATTCTGGAAGACTGATGTTATTACATAGCCTGGTTGTGTATAAGCAATACACATACACACACATATCTAGTTAAACTGAAAATAATTTATGTAAGACAGAGTCTCTTCCTTACCCTAATAAATGAAAATGTATCTAGCTATAAATTAGAATGATGCCCCAGGTCCCACAGCTTCCAAAAACACATACAGTACCTGTGTGAACTGGTCACAGTCGACAATGCGAAAAGTTTTGCCATAAATTGTGATGTCTATTCCTCGATTTAGATCTTTCCAATGATAATGGTCTCCTACATTATTCTTGGGTAGGCAGTGGCGTTTGATTAACTTGCCTTGAGGGATCCCAGAATTTTCCACAACTGGCTCTATGACAGACATGCTGTCATCTTCTAGATAGTAGTAAATATTCACTTGACGAATTCTATAATGTTCCTCAGTTGATATAGGAACATCTTCTTGGAAATAAGCATCAAATTTCAGCACCTATAATACACAAGGGAAAAAGAAATGATGTGGCATTAGTTTTTCATTATAATCTGTTATGGCTTGTGTTTCGATGTTCCCACCAAAGCCTCATGTGATCATAGGTGGAATGTTTTCGGAAGTGGCTAGATCTAGAGTGTGCAAAACTGGAGTTGATTCCTGGTGTCTTGCTAGATCAAGGGCACTAGGATTAAGTGTGTGAGTGCTACCTGCCCTAAGTATTCTGGATAAGATAAAAGGGGCAGAAAGATGCTGGCTTTCTGCTGTCTTCTGCTTGTCATGAATTGGTTCTCCTCTATGATGCCAACCCACTCTCCCTTGGAGCCAGCCAATTATGGACTGAAACCTCTACAAACTGTGAGCTAAACAAACATTTCCCCCTTTAACTTTGGGTGTCAGGTATTTTGTCTCAGCAGTGAGAGTAAAGTAACTAAGACATCTAAAAAACATAAAGTTTCCCTGTGAAAAGGATATATAGGGAGGTCTGAATATTCATCAATCCTATCGTCCATGGGACAAATCTACCCTGCCACCCATTTTTTGTATGACCTGTGAGCTATTTTTTTAAACATGTAAGTAGTTTAAAAATTTAAGAGTATTTTATACCACATGGAAATAATTTGAAATTCAAACTGCCCACAATTAAAGAAATTATGTAAGTAATTAAGACATTTATTAATGGTTGGTCCTCCATTGTAAGGAGTGACAGAGATATATGGGCTGCTACTGTGGACTGAATTATGACCCCCTCCCCCTGCAAATTCATGAATTAAAGCCCTAATGCCAATGTGGCTGCAGTCTTTAAGAGAACAGAAAAAAAAAAAAAAGACAGCAATTAGTACAAGCACTGAGAAAAGGCCACGGGAGGGCACAGAAATAAGACAGCTGTTTGGTAGTCAAGAAGAGAGTCCTAACCAGAAACTAAATTAGCTGGAGCCTTGATCTTCCACTTCAAGCCTTCAGAACTGTGAGGAAAATAAACTTCTATTGTTTAAGTTACCCTGCCCATGGGCATTTTGTTATACCAGCCTAGGCAGACTAACATCAATATAATAGAGGAAGAAGAAACCCAAAATATTTACTATCTGGTCCATCACAGAAAAGGCTTGCTAACATACTCAGTTTACTCTGTGTTCTTTGGTAAGACAGTTTAAAGGACTTAACTACTAGCTTCATTTCCATGTCAAAAGTCTCTTGCAAGCTTTGAATACAATAAAAAAACAACTTTTGGATGGGACCACAGTTTTAGATTTTAGTGTGAAAAAAAAGGCTCAAGTCCAACTCTTTAGAAATGGAGTCCCTTGTAGATGCATATTAATGACATTCATTCTTATGCTATTTGAAATTACCACAGACTATTTGGAGAGTGTGTAAATGCTCTCAAAGTCCTCAGAAACGTCCATATTATGCAGAACACACCCTTGGTCCTCTGGGAAGCAAAAACATCAACATGAAGTCAAAATGGAACATCTATTGCACATTTTTAAAAATATAAAACACATGGGCACAGTGGCTTGGGCCTGTAATTCTAGCCACTCAGGAGGTTAAAGCAGGAGGCTCAGACCGGGGATTTAGATCAGTGGTTTGGCCACCTGCCTCACAAGTACAAGGGCCCAAGTTTGATCCCAGGTACCAAAAGCAAACAAACAAACAAACAAAGCAGGAGGATCACAGGGCCAGGGATTTATCTCAGTGGTTCCACTGCCTGCCTCACAAGCACAAAATCCTGAGTTTGATTCCCTGTACCAAAGGGGCAGGGGGAGGATCACAGATTCAAGGTTATATCCTGTGCAACAAAGCAAGACTCCACTTCAAAAAAAAGAAAAAACTATATATATAGAACGGTATTATGAAAGCATGGTTTGTTTTGTTTTGATAGCACTAGTAGTAGAGCCTAGGGGTACTCCATCACTGAGCTACATCACTGAGATTTGTTCTAAAATTTCTGTTACACTGCTTCTATATTTAATATTTTTTTCCAGGGAGAGAAAGTACTGCAGTGGCATTTTATGTTTGCAAAAGAGCATGTCTGAAACTCTACGAGAACAAGAGGAACAAATCAAGAAGAACTTTTTTTTTTTGGTACCAGGGATCGAACTTGGGTCCCTGCGCTTGGAACCACTGAACTAAATCCCCAGCCCTAAGAAGAACTTTAAATATGAAGACACAAGCGTGGCTTGATGAATGGGAAGATGAAATAATTCTATGTATGAGTGCTGTTGCTAAAAGGGGTATAGTGTCTACTGTAGAAGGGCAAAATAGAAATCAAAAGAATAGTGAGACTCTGTCTCAAAATAAATCAAAAGAAAACTGGCTATCACATAGGATAAATATAAATATAATGGAATGAAGTCCTTGAAACTCATAAAAAGATGAAATGGCTATCTGCAGTAGAATGTTCAAAGAAAAAAATAATAAAAGCACAAAAAAACCAAAAGATAAAGATAACATCTTGTAGAATAGGAATATGATCACAATAATTGATATATGAAATAACCTGTTCTTCAGCAATGGACTGATAAATATGCAAAATGTCAAAGCTAGTCCAACCCTATACATTTTACAAAGAAATTAGACCTGTTCACTGGTTTTAGCTCACTCAGTTAGAATTCCCTTCTCTATTCAAAGCTTATCAAACATCTCACACAGGATGAAAACTTAAGGATATAGTGTTTGTTTCATGCCATTTTCCTAGGTCCCATCTAGGGCACCACATAAGATAGATACTCATTAAACTGTTGTAAAATGACACTCCAAGAAAATGAATTTTTTGTTTGAGACAGAGTTCTGCTATGTAGTGCACGCTGGCCTCAACTTGTAATCCTCCTGACTCAGCCTCCCAAGTGCTAGAATTACAGGTGCATGACATGACACCCAGACTCACTGGTACTTTTTGTGTGTGTGTGTGGTACTGGGGATCCAACTCTGGCGCTTGTGCTCGAAAGGCAGGCAGCGGAACCACTGAGCCAAATCCCTGGCCCTCATTGGTACTTCTTAAAAATCCACTTAGTGGATTTTGACTACAATCAGATTTTTAAAAGAGTAAGAAGTATCATGATGCATGCTATGTTTTGTGGCTACAAATAATCCAGTGATAAAAGTTCAAGATACATGCATATACACATTCATACTGTGGGTATTAACAGTGGTTTGTCTGAGGCCATAAAAGGAGCTAGGACCAGAACTGGGAAAAAAACTCTATAAGACTATTGACTTACAGCCCAATGTTTTCTCCACATCTCACTACTACCTGGATAACAGATACTACAGTAGTTCAAAAAGGAATCTGTAGGGGCTAAAGTTACCAGAGAAAGCTTAACTCAGAAGAAACAGGAGGTTTATTAGACTTTGAAGAGTGGGAAAGTTTTAGCTAAAAAGGGATCAGAGGAGATTCTGGGAAATGGTAACAACAGAAGCAGAGGAAGGAAATCCAGCAACAGGATACAGTCTATAGTGCAGGGGGGAGTGCTGGCATAGCAACCAGATTGAAAGCCTCTCTGATATTTCAGATCTGAGTTAATAAATTATCATTAATGGAAAAATCCAAGCAAGGCTGTCTGGACTACTAGTGAGCAAGTGTGGATGGAAGCTAGGAAAGAAAAACAAAGTACTAGGGATATAGTGATGATCTCATACAAATGACTTAGGGAGAAGATAATTTGGATATGCAGATAGAGAGCTTGATTTTAGACATCTGAATTTCAGTGATAGCAGAAGTTGATATTGTAAAGGGTAATGTAAAATATAGGACTGGGTTTTGGGAAATAAGCCAGTGTTAGAGCATAGAAAAAGATGACTCAAACATCTTAGGTCCAAATAACAGAAAGGATGGAATTATTATGAACTGATAATAATGGGGACCACTGCAACACCACAGATTTGAAGAGGGGATGAGACAAAATCAGGAGTTCAGTTTTGTTTGAGATATCTATTAGATATTCAACAGATATCAAATAGGCAATCACACATACATATGTTCAAAGGACATTCAGGCCATGAATCTGGAATTTACCAAAAGAGTAGGCAGAGATGGAAAAGAGGCCGTAAGGCTGATTCTGGGGCCATAGGGATGTGTGTGTTTGTGTGTGTGTGTGTGTGTGTGTGTGTGTGTGTGTGTGTGTAGTAATATAAAAGGCTTATATAAGCAGAATTTTTGTATTCTGTTTTTAAAATATCCAGGTGCAATGAAATCTTTACAGGCAAACCTAGACTATGCCATATGATCAGTACAGACTAAGGTTCATCTCCTGTATTTGTTCCTCTATACAATTCTGACCACATGTTCATTTTCTAACAAACCAAAAATTTGTCAGGCATGGTAGTGCATGCCTATAATTCCATCACTTAGAAAACTGAAGGAGGAGGATTGTCACAAGTTCAAGGCCAGCCTGAACTACACAGTAAGACCCTGTCTCAAAAAGACAGGAAAAAAACCCCCACCCAAAATAAAGAAATGGAGGGCTGGGGTTTTAGCTCAGTGGTGCTGTCCCCTGCTTCGCAAACACAAGGTCCTGAGTTCAATCCCTGGTACCAAAAAAACAAAACAAAACAAACAAAAAACCCCCAAACCAAATGACAAGCAGCAACAAAAAAACTAAATTTCCTTTTGAAGCAAAGAAGGCCTAAATTTTATATATATATATATA
>NW_022900926.1:43493639-43511331 GCF_012274545.1 Fukomys damarensis
TATTATGTTTCTGTACAGACATGAAATTATGTATATATGGTATTTTGATGACTCATCTAAGAAACTGATTACTCAGTTAACCAGAGAATCAAAGTTTCAGGTTCTCTGGTTATATAAGAGCTCACTGACATAAAATTTTTATATGATAAAAATGTTATCTATTAAAATACCTCCTAAAGAGCCAGATGTGGTGGTAAACACCTGTAATCCCAGGCTGAGACAAGAGGATTGCTGCAAGTTTGAAGCCAGCCTGGCCAACACAGTGAGTTCATAGCCAGTCTGAACTTACATAGTGAGACCCTGTTTCAAAAACAACAAAAATAAAACACCTTTCAGAAGTTTTTTTCTGTCTCAACATTTATCTCTAAATATAAAGAATTTGGGTTTCTTCAGGCATATACAAAAATGGCTAAAAGAGAATGTTTTCAATGTGTAAGTCATATTACAGAGGGCCAAGCTAATATGTAAGGTCTCAAGTAAAAAATATTGTAACCTAAAAAGTACTTATTTATTTGTTAATCAAAAGACTATGAATCACTTTTCTTTTTAAGAATAAGCAATTCTATTTTCCCCTTACAAAGAAATGATTGGGAAAGAAGTTAATATTAAAAAGCTCTTTTAAAAGTAGTTAGGAGACACATTGGAATATAGCAATATGAGGAAGAGAAGAGAAGTGGGTCACCAAGACCTTCCAAGGTTATGAAGCAAGAATTGAAGCCCATGGGAGAGCAAGAGAGAGACCAAGGAAGGCAATGGCAAGCAGTACTTTCTTCTTGAGTCCTTCCTGTGTGGGAAATGTGGCTCAAAGCTGCAGATGTACAGTGATCCCAGAGGCCTCCATGGAGAAATGCACCAGTGGAACACAGCAGTGGGCTCAGTGGACTGCAGTGGCTGATAAATTATTT
The DNA here is from genome assembly GCF_012274545.1 of Fukomys damarensis. Classification (NCBI taxonomy): domain Eukaryota; kingdom Metazoa; phylum Chordata; class Mammalia; order Rodentia; family Bathyergidae; genus Fukomys; species Fukomys damarensis. Next base: position 43,494,545 of record NW_022900926.1, read on the forward strand.
TGGTTCAGACATCCCCCAGGAGATGGCAACAGGCTGGTACCCATCTTGGAGAGGGGCCAATAGAGCTCAGAACTCAGAGCAGCTGCAGCTGGATCCATTAGGGTGAATTGGAACCAAGTTCAAGTCAGTGAGAAGTCAAGGAGTGAAGTTCAAGTTAGCAAGAGACACATGGAGTGTTGCAGGCTGAACAAATCCAGTTTCAGCTTCACAGCCAGCAACCAGCCTAAGCTTGAGAATTAAGGTACAGACTTGCTAGGATTATCCACTACTTATAAATCTATAGCTGGTTTGTTGGGATTAATCAACACAAATCTGGACTCTGCTAACTGACTTTCACCACCAGTAATGGCAGAGACATGTCTTGAAGTGCACATTTTTTTTAATTTTCTTTTTTTTTCTCTTGTTTTTGTTTTGTTTTGTATTGCTTTCTTTTTTCTTGACTGTTCATGTTTTAATATGAATGTGAACACTATTTTTGTTGCTGTTGTTCTGTTCTGTTCCTGTTTTCTTCTCTCTCTCTCTTTCGTCTTCTTCACGAGTTTCTCAAACTTTGCATAGCTTTCATTTTTCTTTCAGCCTTACTTTTAATCTCATCCTCTTGTTTTATTTCTCTGTTTTTTTCCCCTAACCCCTTCGAAATTTTCTCTATTGAGGGTAAAATCACCATACTGAAGGCATATTTACTGTATACAATTTTCTGGTTTGTTTTAGATTCTGTTACATAACCAAAAATTTAGTTCATAAGGTTAAAGGTGGCAAATTAATAGTTACCACAGTTTGTCATTTTCTAAGCTGTGTTTGATGCTGTTGTTATTGCTGATTGCACTACTTTAGCCAAAGTGACATGATCGCTCTAATCAATTGTTCTTCTTGATATGCCAAGACTGAGATTGCCTGAGGGTCATAAACAATACTATAGGCCAGTGCCAAAGAACCACGGGTAGGTGAAATAGGCAGCAACTTCTCATCCCCAATAAATTGAAGAGGTAGGACTTTGCAACAGACTCAAAACCCTAAAGCCAGCTACACCTGGAAGACATCTCTGAGAAATAGTCATTTCCAAAAGAGTCTACATACTAGCAATAAAGCTACTTGCTACAAACAATTTACAAGCATCAACTCAGGAATCAGCCTGCAAAAATAAGAAGACACTTGAGACAGATGCAACCCCAAACTTTCACCTCACCAAAGGAAAACGCTGGGGGTAATGAACAATTCAAAACCTACCTACCTGGACTCTGAAGTGGTAACAGTGGAAATAGCAAAGCAGAGGAATGAGACTCTAGAAAAAAATCAAATCAGAAATAGTTTCTCAGATAACTACAGAGATGGTGACCATAATGAAAGACATGCTTAGTGACTCTAGAGCAGATTCAGATTAAAAAAAAAAGGATCTTAGGAATATGATGGAATCCATGAATGCCCAAAATAGGAAAGAAATGGAACCCATAAAACAGATATCTAGGAGATTTAAAATTCCACTGAAAGTACATGGAACAGAATGAGCCAATGTGAGGACAGAACATCAGATATAGAACACAGGCCTACAGTTTGCGATCATGAAAAGAAATATTTCTTAAAATAGGAAGGGATCATGAAAAATCAATCCAATCACTAATAGATGATATGAAGAATAACATAAGATTGAATGGAGTCAGTGAAAAAGCAGGAGAAAGTGCAAATGACATTAAAAAACATGTTCACAGAAGTAATGGCAGAAAATTTCCCAAGCAGGGAAAAAGAATTTGACATACAGATAAATGAGGCATACAGAAATCCAAATAGCCATGATTTAAAAAGAAAAAAAAAAAAAACTTCCCCAAGGTATATAATAGTCAATATTCCAGGGCTGGGGATTTAGCTCAATGGTGCTGCTGCCTGCCTTGCAAACACAAGGTTCTGAGTTTGATCCCTGGTTCAAAAAAAATTTTTTTTCCAGAAATTCAACACAAGAGCAGGATACTAAAAAGCTGTTAGAGAAAAGAAACAAATCACCTATAAATGAAAGCCCACAAGAATCACAGCAGATTTCTCAACAGAAACCTTCAAGTCAAGGACAGTGTGGAAAGAAGTATTTCAAGCCCTAAAAGAAAACAACCTCCAACCCAGATTGATGAACTCCACAGAACTATCTTTCAAAATGGACAGAGAAATAAGATTCTTCCATGACAAAGAACACCTGAAGAAATTTATGACCACCAAACCAGCATTCCAATATGTTCTGAAGGATATTCTAGAAGGAGATAACAAGGACTAGAACTCTATGAACCCCAACAGAATGAATCTACCAGGCAAGGCAAACAATTAAACAGAGGGGGGGAAAAAAGGAACCAACAACAGGAAAATAATAGGCCAAAAATAAGTCAATACATATCAGTTATATCCATCAATATAAATTGTCTCAATTCACCAATTTAAAGAAACAGACTGACAGAATGAATCAAGAAAGAATATCCAGCAATACTCTGCATAGATAAAATACATTTAACTAAAAAAAGAAAAATCATAGACAAAGTCAAAGGATGGGGAACACTACTCCATGTGACAGGAAACTGGAAAAAAGGTGGAGCAGCTGTTCTATTTGCAGACAAAGTGGATTTCAAGCCAAGACTCACTAAGAGAGACAAAGAAGGTCACTACATCCTTGTAAAGGGAACAACGAAAGAGTAAGAGATATCAATAATAAGTATATATGCACCAAACACCAGTGCTCCAAACTATATAAAACAAATGTTATAGGACATGAAAAATATTTTGAAATAAACAATAACACAGTTATAATTGGGGACCTCAATATTCCATTATTACAAAGAGATAGATGAACTAGGCAAAAAATAAATGAAGAAGTATCAGAACTGAACCAAACGTTTGAATAAATGGACTTTGTAGATGTCTACAGAGTGTTCCACCATACAACATCAGAATACACATTCATCTAAGGTACACATGTTCTCCAAATTATACCACATACTAGTTCATAGAACATACTTAAGTAAATGCTAGGAACTGAAATTAACCTATTCACATTATCAGACTATAGTGCAATGAAATTGGAAATCAATGTCAATAGAAAAAAAAAAACAAGAGCTTTATAAATGAATGGATATTAAATAACACCCTGCTGAACAACCAATGGGTCACAGATAAAATTTAAAAAGAAATTAGTCAGTTTCTAACATTAAACAATAATGCTGATACAACAGAATGGAACTTATGGGACACATTGAAAGCAGTACTATAAGGGAAATTTATAGAAAAACAGAGCAAACTCATATAAATTACCAAATGTTGATCTCAGGATTCTAGAATAAAAAGAGCAAGTCAAGTCCAAAGTTTATAAAAGGAAGAAAATTATAAAGATTAGAGTAGAAATTAATGTAATGGGCTAAAAGAATTACAAAGAGTCGATGAATTGAACAGTTGGTTCTTTGAAAGATTAAACAAAACTGATAAACTTTAGCTTACCTTATCAAAAAAAAAGGAAAGAAAAAACTGAAATTATGCAATTAGGAATGAAAAGAATGAAATCACAACAGATTCTCCAGAAAATCATCAATATCTATTTTGAGAACCTATATTCTTATAAGATCAAAAACAGAAGAAATGGACAGATTACATAAACATGTGAGTTACAAAAGCTGAATCAAGAAGATATAAAAATTCTAAATAGACCAATATCAGTCAGTGAAATTAAAGGTGTAATTAAAAACCTACTAACACAGAAAAGCCTGGCTCTTGATGTACTAACTGCTGAATCTACAAGAAATTTAGAGAAGACATAATGATGCTACTTCTCAAATTCTTTAATGAAATTGAAAGAGAAGCAGTACTTCCAAATTAATTCCTGGAAGCAATCATTACCCTGATATCAAAACTAGAGAAAGATAACCAAAAAAGAGAAATACAGGCCAATCTCCCTAATAAACATAGATGTGAAAATATTCAATAAGATACTGGCAAACAGAATGCAGCAAATAATCAGGAAGATTATATACCATGACCAAGTAGGATTCATCCCAGAGGTGCAGGGATAGTTCAACATACACAAATCAACAAATTTAATACACCATAGTAAGACAGCCAAGGACAAAAACCATATGATCATCTCAACAGATGCAGAAAAAGCTGTTGACCAAGTCCAACACCCATTCATGATAAAAACCTACAAAACACTGGAATAGATTGTGTTTATTTCAATCTGATAAAAGTTGTATATGACAAACCAATAGCCAACATCATACTAAATGGACAAAAACTGAAAGCTTTCACTATAATCAGGAACAAGACAAGGATGTCCACTATCACCTTTCATATTTATATAATTCTTGAAACACTAGCCAATGAAATCAGACAAGAGGAATAAATAAAAGGAATAAAAATAATAAAGGAAGAAGTTAAATTAGCATTATTCATGGATGTCATGAAAAACTCCAACAAAAGACTTCTAGATTTAATAAGCAAATTCAGTAGCATAACTGGATACAAAATCAACACTCAAAAATCAGTAGTATTCTTGTACACAAATAACAAACTCACTGAGAGAAATCAGGGAAACAAACACCTCTCACATTAGCATCCAAACAAATGAAGTAACTAGGAATCAATCTAATGAAGGAAGTAAAAAGACCTTTACATGCAAAGTACATTACTTTGAAAAAGGAGACTGAAGAGCATATCAGAAAATGGAACGATATCCCATGCTGTTGGGTAGGAAGAACCAACAGAGTGAAAATGGCCATACTCCCAAAATTGTTATAGATTTAATGCAATTCCAATAAAAATACCAATAGCATGTCTCAAAGAATTAGAGAAAACAATCCTAAAATTCATTTGGAACAAGAAGAGATCTAAAATAGCAAAAGCTATTCTAGACCACAAAGGTAAGGAAGAGGCTATCACAATCCCTGGCTTGAAATTATAATACAAATCTATTGGAGGAGGGTACTGGCAAAAAAACAGGCCCAAGGATCAATGGAACAGATTAGAAGATGCAGAAATAACTCCAAACATACTCAGCTACCTTATCTTTGACAAAGGAGCCAAATACCTTCACTTGGAGAAGTGTTGGAAAAATTAGCTTTCCATATGCTGAAGATCAAAACTAGACCCATATCTTTCACCATGCATTAAACTAAAATCAAAATGGATCAAAGATCTAAACATTAAAACAGAAACATTAAATCTTCTGGAAGATAGAATAGGTAGAGCTCTTGTCACTGGTGTATGCAATGAGTTTATGAACAAAACTCAAATTGCACAGGAAATGTCACAAAGAATCAACAACTGGGATCTCATCTTATTAAAAAGCTTTTGCACACCAAAAGAAACCATCAATAAACTGAAGAGACAATCTACTGTGTGAGAAAAAAATTTTTTTCTCAGACAAGGGACTAACATCTAGAATATATGAAGAACTAAAAAAAAAAAATCAGACTCTCCAAATTTAGAGATCCAATCCAAAAAATTGCATTTGAAATGAATAGACACTTCTCAGAAGAAGTAGTAAAAATGGCAAATAAATATATGAAAAAATATTCAACATCACTGGTCATTTGAGATGCAAATTAAAAAAACACTGTGAGTCCAACTCACTCCAGAAAGAATGCCTGTTATCAAGAAATCTACCAATAACAAAAGCTGGAGGGGCTGTGAGAAAAAGGGAACCTTTTTCTATTGTTGGTAGCAGTGTAGACTGGTGCAACCACTGTGGAAATAAGTATGGAGATTCCTCAATACTAAAACTAGAGGTTTCATTCGACCCACCTAGTCCCTTTCTTCATGTCTTCTTAAAAGAATTAAAAGCATCAAATAGCAATATATGCATACCCATATTTAAAGTGGCCCAGTTTGTAACAGCTAACTCTTGGAAACAACCCAAATACCCACTAACAGATGAATGGATAAAGATGTGGTTAGTCTATACAATGGAGTACTACTCTGCCGTAAAGAAGAATAAACTTCAGACAGTTGTAAATAAAAGAATGAACATTGAAACCATATTCTTAAGTGAAATAAAGCACTCATGTTTAAATACTGCATTGTTTCTCTGGTGTGAGAAATCAAAAGTGTAAATGAGGACCAAAATGTAAAATGGGTATTGGGAAATGGGAAGAAAATGTTCAAATGAGAAGGGGAAAAGGGGAAAGGGGAGGGGGTAAGGAAAGAACAAGCAAAGAATAGAAGGAAAAAATGGAAACAAAGCTTTTATAAATAAGGAGGGGAAGAGGGGTCAAAGGGAGGGGAGGGAAATGGGAAAAAAAGAAGAAAGATATATCATGTATAGGTACCTACGATGAATGTTATCATTATGTATATCAACAATGTGGCAAAAAATGTTTTGCTTCAAAAAAAAAAAGTTGTTAGGATAACACCAACTTTTCCAAGTACAAAAAATTTATCACACTATGGAAATAGGGAGGAAAAATAATAGGTAGATATTGTGTTTAAAATGTATTTTTAGATGTGGTGGTGAATGTCTATAATCCCAGTAGTTGAGAGGCTGAGGCAGAAGGATCACCACAAGTTTGAGGCCAGCCTGGGCTACATAGTGAATTCAAGCCCAGCCTGACCTACATAGCAAGACCCTGTCTGAAAAAAATAAAATAAAATGTATTTTTCATAGAATTTTACAGAAGTGTAGGTTCCCAGTTATACTTTCTAATCTGCATTTCTGGATAAGGAAACTAACCATTTTGCTTTCCCAAGGTTACAAAGCTACAGGTAAAAGACACAGAATTAGAACTCAAGTCTTCTAACTCTTAGGAAACATTTAGAATGCCATAATAAATATGAAAATATCTGTGCTTACTTCAAGATTGAGGTGAAAAACTAAATATTTTCATATCACAGTTATAATAAGCCTAGTAATTTTTATTTTACTCTATTACATGTATGTGTAAACTTATCAATTTTCAGGAGTGACAGACAAGAAATTAGTGCTTTGAAGAAAACAATGGCAAGTGGTAAGAGAAAAACAGAGATTTGCTTAGTAGAGTGGCCAGGAAAAGCCTTGTGTAAGCCACACATCAAAGATGAGATGGGAGTCAGCCACTGAAGGGCAGAGGGAAGGGAATTCAGGATGGGGAAAGAGTTGTGTAGAGACACTGAAGGGTAGAGAGGCTTATAATTTCAAGGAAACGAGAAAACATAATCGATTGAAATTGAAACACAGTAGATGAGGAAAAGAAAGGCTCAAGATAAGGCTGGGAAAACAACAGGGAGGGCCAGTTCTAGCTGAGGCTGTGAGGAATTTGTGGAAGTGAACCTTGTTCTATGTGTGATAGAAGTGTTTTAAATCAGTATTGACATAATCCATTTTTAAAAAGATAAGCCTGCCTGCTTTATGAAAAGTGAATTTATATTAATAAATATAGACAGAAATAAGTGGACAAATTAGTTACATGTTTTAGAGGTAGAAATAACAATCTGCTAATAGGTGGGACATGGGTTGTAAAGGGAAAGAAGAATCAAAGATGACATTCAGGTTGGGGCCAGAATACTAAGTAGGTAGATAGTGGTCACATTTACTGTATTGGTTAGCACACTATGATGGCATTTTCCCAAGAAATGATATCATCAGAGCTGTGCTTTGGGAAATAAATCAGGCAGTAGACCTCTTTGGGGTACACAGACTAAGTGTGAGGCAAATGCCTCAGTAAAATAGACATATTGCTTATTTGAACTATAAAAATGACAAGAAATGAAAGTGGGACACACTTGCCTTGGTAACTCCCTGAATGTGAGGAGAAGAAAAGGAGTGATGGCTCAGGTTTCAAGCTTGGATTGCCTGGTGAGACTACTCAGTGAGCAAATGGAGGGGAAAGGCGATGAAGGGAGCTGGAGACTATGGAATCTGAAGTGCTAACTGCTCATCCAGGTGAAGACATCCCACGGGCAGGGGGATATAGGCCTGGAGTTTCACAGAGGCAGAGCTGAAAATGATACTGGCAGTTGACTAAAGTGAGAAGATCCAGTAGTTGAAACCATAAAAGTGGGCTCCATCTCTCAAGGAAATAACATAAAGAATGAGAACAGAAACTGGAAAATGCTTACAATAAAGAAGTTCGGTGAGGGGTGGGGCTGACAAAAAGTAACTAGATGGAAAAAAAATCAGGATTAGAGGGTTTCGAGAGTGAAAGAAGAACAGAGTTTATAGAAGGAAGGGAGGGTCAACAGTATTAGATGCTGCAAACAGGCCAAAGAGATAGCGGGCAAAGCAAACCTCTCTAGATTTGTAAAACTGACCTTGGTCACCTAGGAAAAGTAGTTTCAGGCTTGAGGGTGAGGGGCGGTCAGACTAATAATCTGACAGCCAAGTGAGGAATAAAGTTATCTTGCTTAAAGGAGACACAAAGTAGAAGGGGATAGTATAATATGACCCAAACTTGAGAAGGAGTCATAATGTTTTTGGTGGGTTTTTTTTGGTACCGGGGATTGAACTCGGTTCCTTGTGCTTGCAAGGCAGGCCACTGAACTGCTGAGCTAAATCCCTGGCCTGACACAATATGTTTTTAAAAATGTATGAAAGTTGAAGATAAAAGAAGAATAACACTGGGAATCCAAAATGGAAAGTTAACCTGGAAAACAGATTACCAAAGACAGTGACAGAGAAAATCATATGAGAAAAAGGAAAAAGATTAGGGCACACATGGTAGACATCCTGTTCTTGATTATCAAAGAAAAAATTAAGTTATATTCTATGAGAAACAGCCTTAAGAATATTCAAAATATGAACAAATATATCAGCTCTAAAGTACACTTCCAGATGCTCCTTAGAAAATCTGAACTGATTCAATTAAAAAATCAAAACCATAATGCCCTTATTACAGTTTAAAAAAAAAAACAGATTTTGGCTAAGTATTATTTACACAGAAATTATAAACATCCCAGTAAATTAATTAGAAAATAAAAATTAAGCAATATTCATTTTTCTTTTGTTTGCTTGCTTGTTTATTTTAGAGGGGGACAGGGTCTTACTATGTAACCTGGGAAGACCTTGAACTTGCTTTGTAGCCTAGGCTGGCCTCAAACTCATAATCCTCCTGCCCCATTCATCCAAGTACTGGAATTACAGGCATGAATCAACATACCTAGCTTGGTAACATTCTTCACATATACTATCCTTAAATAAATGAATTATAAATAATATTTAGTATAAATTATTGACAATATAAAATAACATAGAAAAATAGCCTATTTCCTACTCATGTATTATTTTCCATTTGAATTTTCATTAATATTTTCCTATGCTACACATCACTTTATCACTTTCTTTATAATAGTTATTTGCTATTCTTTTAAGTAAATATTGAATATACTAGAATTTATAACTTGATAAATCATTAACCTTCTAGCCCAAATTTCTTGTATTTTCACTATTCTCCCTTCTGTTACTGATTTTGCAGTGCTATTGAGCTATAAATAAACATGAGAAAGAAGTAAAAGGAAAACATACAACCAATTATAATATTTATATTGTTAGTGGATGTTTAAGTTCTGTCTATGAATGGATGTTTGACTGTGTTCCTGGAAATAAGTTAGCTGAGATAGGGAAGAGCAAATGACATGGATTCTGAATGACAGAATGAAAAAAATTTTAAACAAAGTGATTATTAATGTAATAGTAGTTCCTCCCCAAACTCTTATAAGAGGGACTCAATAAAAGTTGGCTGACTGGTTGAAAATGTACACACATTTAACAGGAAAAAAATTAATATTTAAAACATTTTTAAAAGGAAAAGAGGGCTGGGGATTTAGCTCAGTGGTTCCACTGCCTGCCTTGCAAGCACAAGGTCCTGTGTTCGATCCCCAGTACCAAAAGAAAAGAGCCAGGCATGACAGCCCATGCCGGTAATACTAGCATTCTGGGAGGCTGAGCCAGGAGGACTGCAAGTTTGAGCAGAACCTGGGCAATTTAGCAACTTAAACCTCTGCCTCAAAATTTAAAAAAAAAATGTTTTTGTTTAAAGGTCTGGGAAGTAGCTCAGTGCAAAGACTCTGGGTTCAATCCCAGTACAGGAAGAAAAGAAGGAAAAGGGAAGGGAAGGGAAGAGAAGGAAAAGGAATGGAAGGACATAAGGAGGGAAAAGAGAAAAAGGAAGGAGGGAAGCGGGGAGGAAACAGTCCAGTAAATTAAGAAAGCTAACATAAAAATTGATTAGTAGTTCTCAGATCCATGAATAGATATATTAGAATCTATGTGAGCTATCATGACATGTGATTTATCAAAAGTCTTACTAATGATTTTGATGCATAGCTAATGGTAGGACTACTTTTTTTTTTTTGGTACCAGGGATCGAACTAGGGTCCTTGAGCTTGAGGCAGATGGCAGAACCACTGAGACAAATCCCCGGCCAGTAGGACTACTTTTTATTGAAAAGAGATTTACTGACAAAGAAAAGCAAGGATAGTGTGGAAATATCAGAAGATGGAAATCAAAATAACTCACACTGCAAAACCACAAGGAAATTAAGAAAATCAAAACTAGTAGACTACCTTCTGATTATGTAATATCAGATGTGAAATGTTCCCTGAAAACTTATTGAGACAGCCTAGAGAAAACTGACAATAGATGGAATCACTGTTTTCATGCTGCTATCTTGTATTTCACAGAGATTAAGGACTTCTCATCATTATACAAGTTAATATTTTTTAAAAGTGGAAAGCACAGAGCAGGCAAACATAGGATAATATGAACTTGCAAATTTAGAATCCAACTAACTTTCTTTAACTGTATTTGGAAACTATTCCAGTGAAGTCTACAGGGAGTTATTTTCTGCAATCAGCTTCCAGACTAAAGAAAGCTGCTTTCAAGCCTGAGTTCAGCTGTTTATGACTAAGGGCTGAGGCATTTGAACAATTTTCTCCTCAGAGCATTCTGGGAGTCCTGTGGTTTACTGTTAACTTTCTATAAGCAGTTGGCTCACAGACATTTGAATTCAAGATGTTCCCTAAAATCCCAGATGATACCTTCTTGTCAAAAGCCACATATGCAGGAATAAACTCTGCAGGTGGAGCCTTCTTAGCTTGGCCGTAAGTTAGAAATGGTGCTTTCCTGGCCAATTCGTCCAGCTCAGCCTGAGATAGCTGGTTAACCTGAAGCCGGTCCCCACCAATCCCAACTGTTGGTCGTCGTGCAACTGCATAGCCATTCCTGTAGCCCAGTGTCTGGCTTCGATGAAAGGCTGTTTTCTGAAGAAAAAGAAAAAGAAGTATGTCATTGCTAACATTGAACAAGTATTTCTAGGTAATGCAACTTTGTAAAATATTATAACTTAAACCTTGCTTATAAACATCACAACACTTATTTCAAAGTTTATTGACATTTAAAGGTTCTGTATTTTAAATTAAAACACTTGAACAAGGAAAAAGTATCCATCTGAGCTTAAAATAAAACTTATAATCTGCAATGCCCATTTCAACTACCAGCTTACTTTACATAAACACTAAAATACTATCTCATTTACACTCTTAATTTTTCAATAGTCCTGCTTTTCATCTTCTCTGAGGATCACAAATCATGGAACATAGATCTGGTTGTGTGCATTTTATTTTTACTTTCTTACTGTAGTGACACATATATTTATCCAACTCTTTGTAAAGCAACTGGATAGCATACATTTAAAGTTTTGAACTTAGCAATTCTACTGCGGTCATTTATTTCAAGGACATTAACCAAAATTACGGGATAGAACTGTGCCTGAAGCTGGCCTTAACAATGTTATTTACAAAAGTAAAACTTTGGAAATAATCAAACAATGTGAGTATATGATAGAAAACTCAATGGACTATTATGCAGTCATTAAAATAATGGTTTAAAAACCCATTTAGCAATCTGGGAAAAGTGCTTATGAAGTAGTAAGCCCAAAAAGACAATAAAATTATACCGGGCCAGGGATTTAGCTCAGTGGCACTGTACCCTCCCTCAAAAGCACAATGTCCTGAGTTCAAACCCCAGTACCTACCAAAAAAAAATTGTATGTATATTACAACTATAAGTTTGCAATCATTTGGATGAGAGGAGAATGGATTTGGTGAACATATTCTGCATGTATTATACATTTGTGAATGATGCTGATTTTTTACAAATATATTTTTATTAGTAATTAGAAAAATAAAAGATAAAGTAGAAAAATAAACTAGAAAGTTAATTAGGTGAGTTCTCTTTTTCTGTTCTTTTAATGTGAGGTCACTTTCAAACTTTATGTCATAATTATAGTTATATGTATATATTTGGAATTAATCATGAAATATATTTTTATAAAGAAAAGAGTTTTACTAGCCAACTTCCTAATTCCTTTTCTGCCCAGCATACTATCTTTTGAGGCATATACTAACACAAAAGGTACAACAGAATAAACTTTTGCTAAAATACTTATGACCCGTGGACTTTTTAAAAAGCATTATAAGCTTCCAGGGTCACAAATCAGTTGATAAGAATTGCTCTGGTGCAAAGATATAGAACAAAATGGGCTGAGATGACTTCCTCCCTGGGTAACTTGGATAGCTTCAAATTTCTCTTTTTCTATCTCTAAAGACAGAAACAGTATCAGTAGGAGCTGAGAATGAGCTTGGAGGTAGAGTGCACACTTAGCCTGGTCAAGCCCTGAGCTCAATCCCCAGCATCAAAAAATTAAGAGCTATATCAACTAGTGTAGTTTGCTTTTCCTGTTTTGGGCAGGTGTCTCCAGTATCACTTGGCTATGATTCACAGAGCATAGGCTCAATCCAGGCAAAGGCTCCTCGGGCCTTCACATCTTCCTTAACATAGTCATTCAGCTTCTGAATACTTTTAGAGTTACACATACCTATTCTGTCTCTGGTGAAGTCAGTGACTATGCTTTTCAAATACCAATTAAGTTAAATTGGTGGGCTCTCAATCAGTATTTTTACAGTATGAAGTACGCCCAAAGCACAGCTTATCTGGCTTGTAGTATAGAAATGTATACTGAAGAGCCTGTGCCTCCAACTACTTTTATAATCCCCTGAATCAACTCAACCCTGCCTTGTAATCCCCACTCACTTGACATCACTTAGGCTGATTCTGTACATGGCAGAAACATGCCTACATTTTCTAAATTACATAGAACTGTAGTGCACTGAAACTAAAAATCTGTGAACTTCTGTCTCAATGCAAGAATAACAGAAAAGACAGAATCCAAATCCTCTCACACTTTCAATTTAAATTTAGATTCATTATCCTGAAGAAAATAAGTCGATTAATATTTTATCTTAACTTTATAATTGTGAAGAACTTGAGTTGAAATTATTAAACTATATAAATCACTATTGGCTTATCTGTGATAATCAGTCTTCTGAATCTCCATAATGATTTTCCAGAACATGTATCTTAGCAACACTATTAGAATTAAAACAAATACTGAATTTAAGAGCTAAACTATGTGAGGAGGAAAAAAAGAGAACCCAAGATACTGCTGTTGCATTTAATTCTGCCTAAAAAATATGACTGAAAAGAGCAAAACATAATCTAAAGAGAAATTTTATAGAAAATGTCAGAGGGAAAAGTATAGGGCTAACAGCAACTAATCCACTGTAGATGATGAAACCTGAACAGGATCCCTATCTTTTACAAAACAGGGAAGGATGGTTTGGAAGGAAGATGAGCAAGTTTTGGAGAGAAACCAAAATGGAGGAAGAGAAAGAGTGAGGGAAAGGGGGAGACGGGGAGTAGTGGAAGAATGGGGGAGAGGGAGAGACAGAGAGGCAGAGGCTAGGATCAGATTATTAAAAAGCCAGAGAGAAAAGGGATGGGGTTAAGTGGGAGTTTAAACCAGAAGAGTGGAGATTGCGGAAAAAGACTTGGCAGAAAGAAATGAGAGCAAATGACACCGACAAAAGGCAAGATGTGGAGCTGGAAGTGGCGCGATTACTGGGTCCAGGATTTTTGGAGGAGGAAGAAGGCAGGGCGAGAATGATGGGCCTGGGGAAACTGGACAAGAACTGAAAGTGGAGGGGGCCACGTGGGTGAATGGGGGCCTGGGCTTAAGGAGGATAAGCAGAGACCGACAGAGTCCGGGGTCGGAGAATGAGCTAATGGTTAGGAAGAGCTCGGGATCCGGGGAGGGAAGGGCGCACAAGGACCGACGGGGAGAAGGGGTAGGAATTGGAGGAGCAGAGCAGTACGAGCGCGACGAGTGGGGTGACCATGAAGGCTGCCCATTGCCGAGGCGCAGTGCAAACGCTAAAGAGGGATGGGGCGGAAGGCAGAAGGCAGAGGATGCGTGAGGGAGGCTGTGCAGGAGAGAACACCGGAACCTCGGTAGGCGGTAGGGAAGAAGTCGGTGTAGAGAACAGCTCTGAAGAGAGAGGACGGATAATAGCGACGAGTTTTTCGGGGTCGCCAGGTGGGGACAGATTGGGGTGGGCACCTCAGTCCTCACCGTGGAGTCCCTAAAGGACGTGCCCGGGAGAAAAGGTAGACCATGCACCGAATTGGACATCCTCGCAGCCCGTACTGCCCCCGCCAACTGCTGCAGGTTCCAACGAGTCCTCTCGGGTTGCCCGGGCGACACGCAGCGTCGGGCAGGGCCTGTGAGCGAGCGAGCGAAACCAGTCTGCGCGTGCGTTTCCGTTTGCGACCCTCCGTCTTCTCGCGATAAGGCGGCCTCGGGAAAAGGGGGCGTGTTTACTGGGTCCTGGGGAAATGTCCTGGTCCCTTCGTCTTTTCTTGGCCTCTCCTGAATCCCAAAAGATGAGGTGGCAGGTGGTGGACTCGGGGGAGGATGGGGGACACGGTACAGTCTGGCCCTAGCTCTTGCGTGGAGGTCGCGGATAGGAGCAAGTAAGCAGATTCCTCTCCGACCTCACTTCGTAAGCTCAGGCACTCGGTTCTCTCAGCTCTGGGAAGGAGATGCTGTCCAGGTTCCCACGGAAGGGTAAATGGTTGGTCAGGATGAAACTGTTAATCCCCCCAGCCCCCATGCTTTTGTGGAGCGGGAATTGCTCAGGGATGTTCAGTGAACTGGCGGCAGCATTTCTCCAGCCTCCCCAGCTTTCTTTATTATACTAACAGTCTCTGATGGCACCAGCACCCACTCTGTGGTTTCAAACCAGCCTTGCTTGCATACTATCTGCCCGGCTCGGTCGGTGCACAGTATTTGAGCGGTGCGCTGTATTTGTTGGCTGAAGGGCCAGAGGGTGCTCATCGCGATCTCTGCCTTACACCTGCAGCAGCAGTGACTTGATCAGAAGCACAAGGGGAAAATGCAGCTCTTTTAAAGGGAAAGCCGTAAGTCATGAGAAAGAAGCAAAAACAGATGAAATACTGTCAGCACCATGGGCATTTTTGCACTTGGTGCTTTTTGTTTTTCTGACTCCTGTCTGATTTGATAAGAGACTTGGAAACAATAGTTGTGAGCCTGCAGAAACTCAGTGCCCACCTGGGGTGCAGACAGATGAATTACAGGGCTCTATTTCCTGGGTGCTGCCTTCCAGGCTGTGGGCCCCCTCTTGCTCCCTGGCAGAGCTCTCTGCTGTCCCCACGGAGACGCCCCTTTCCTGGCTCTCCTTTTCCCCTCTGTTTCAGGTGAATCCTCTCGCCCATCTCAGCTCGTCTTCATTCCTTCTAGGAAACTTGTCAAACTCAAAGTGACCACTGTGCTTTGACTGAGTGGCTTTCTGGTGTTTTAGGTCCTTGGATTTTCCTTTCCATATCCCTCTACTCTTTGTCATTGTCATCCTGTGACTTCTCCCTGCACACCCCTCTGGGGCTCCCTGAGGGCCTGGCACTCACGGAGGTGCAGGGTGCACAGGTTTCCTGTTTTCCATTTCCAATGCTGACTTCCTCGCCTCTTTCTTTTCATTTTTCTGTGTCTGGTTCCTCTTCCTTTTCTGGTTTCCTAAGAAGCACTATCTTCACTTCTGTCTCAACAGTTGTCTTTTGTTTATCTGCCTCTTTCCTCCTGCATGTTTCTTCTCATCTTTTTGTTTTTTTCTTCCTCCCGTGTTTCTTTTCTGTATCCCTCCCTCATTCTTCTCGCTTTTCTTATCTAATTCTGCTTTTCTAATTTTCTGGTTTTAATATAGTCCAAAAGAGGTGTGATTCTTCTAGCAACAAATTCTCTTGTCTTTGCCTCTCTCTCTCCCAGAAGAGTTTCAGTATTGACACTGGTTCTCTCTTCTTCCACACTGTAAGTTTCTAAAGACTGTTTATACTCTGGATCATCTTCAATGCTCCCTGTCTTTGTGTCTCTTTTCTTCATCTTCCTCTTCACTGTCTTCTGGAATCCACTACAGGATACTCCAGGCCTTTACTGCTCATGAAGACATATTCATGAAAACTATTCTGAATAGAAGGACGTCATCAGGATTCCTAAAATTACTGTATGCTCTTGAGTAGAGATGAGGATAAAGGCTGTGGTTGAAGCTGGCCACCTTGAAGTAGTAGTGTGTGGGTAGAGGGTGAAGCTACTCCAGCTGCTGCTTCATGAGGGGGCGCGCAGCTGCAGGACCACCTGGGGCAAAGCAGGCCAGTCACCCAGCCCACCTCTGCTCCGGTGCCCTCGCAGCCTGCGGACACCCCACCTTGTGTGGGGCAGCACTGCAGTGGGTTGTGCACTTGTTGCTTTGTACAGAACTTGTTTAAGTTGTTTTCTCCTTAAAAGAAATGTAACCCTATTCCTGAAACATTTTCAGGGAAAGAAAGAGGTAGATATCCAGCAGCACTGGGGAGCTAAAAATTAAAAACCAAACCAAACCAAACCAAACCTAGGTGTCCAGAGATTTGTTGAAGTGGGATCCAAAAAAAAAAAAAAAAAAAAAAAAAAAAT
>NW_022900926.1:43511406-43531869 GCF_012274545.1 Fukomys damarensis
AAAAAAAAAAAAAAAAAAAAAAATCTGGTGTTTCTATCCAGCCAGTTTTGAGGACATGATAGAGTAATAAGCCTGACACAGAGGGCATACCTTAGGGTCATGGGTAATGTAGTGTCAGTATAGACAACTGCTTTACTATTACTGCTCCTTGTCAGGGCAAATCATCCTCTTGGTTTCACTAATTTGTGTGAAGCTCAGGAGGCCCTGGACATGAATGCACTAAATGACAACTAAAGCAGTTAATTGATGACATTCTATCACACCCCACCCAAAAGTTACTTTTCTAATAACTTCCTTTTCTCTTACTATTCTGGTTCCTGTTCTTTAAAAAAAAATACTTTTTTATTTTCATTTTCTGTTGGTGATGCAGGACGTTAGAAAAAACTCCAGTGAAATGGTTAGCATTGTTGAATTACTGAAAACTTTGAAAGTACCTGTCCATTGCATTATATCTTAGCCACCAACACAGAGTGAAAGCTGGCTACTGGGAGGACTAATTGAAATTGCAAGATCAGCTTTTCAGAGTGAAGGTGCTCTCTGAATTCTTTTCACCTCATAGATGCTGAATATCCAGAATTGCTGGTAAGTACAGTTTTCACTGACACTTAGATATAACCTTGAATGCTTGTTAAAAGTTACATGATCTTTCCCTGTTCTCTCACTGAAATAAATCCCATGCCATGAGGACACACGTGGAAGGAGTCTGCCGACCTAACTGCATGGGTGGGTAGGGAAGGAGCTGTGGGGCTTGTGCCTCAACCAACTGTTCATTGTTGCACCTGTTTCTGTTTGAGGAGTGACTTCTGATCAGATATCTTTCTTTCCCAGAGAAGTATGCTAGTTAAATGGCTAATAGAGTGTGTTTTTTACCTACCTTTGTACACCAGAGGTGCATGGGTGTAGAAAACTCTTGGTCTGTGGCCTCATAAAAATGCCACTACCAGCACCCCTGTCCCCTAGACAAGCCACTAATATTGCTACTGTTGTTTGAATGTGATTTGTTCACTGTAAAATTTGATTGTTATTACTGCCCTAGTGAGTAGAATAATGCCTTTTTCTTATGAGTGACCTCTTGCTTTCATAGGATTGAATTAGTTATCACAGAGTAACAGTTATAAAGCAAGACTACCTGTTGTGTTTGATCTCTTCTGCTTGCCGTTTGATTTTCTGAGTACTAGGGAATAGAATGTAGCCCTCACCGGTAGCCGAGAAGATGCCAGCACCATGCTGTTGGGCTTCCCTGCCTCCAGAATCATAAGTCACAATAAACCTCTAGTATTTATAAATTAGTCTCAGGTATTCTCATAGCAACAGAAAATGGACTATGACAGTTATGTCAGTGCTAAAGAGCACAAAGATAGATCTGTGAAAAAGGAAACAAGCTAGTAAAAACATCAGGGCTTCACAAAACTACCTGGATCCTGAGAAGATTAGGTATGACTAAGAGTTTATGTCTTATTTATTCCAAACACAACACTGAGCATATATTGTACTCCATCTGTACACCCACTTCATGCTGCCAGCATCCAAGCTTGGAAAGATGTTTCCCAGAGAATCCAGATGGAAGACATCCTATCGAGACAGGCCATGTGCATCACCTAAAAATAGACATCTTCTCCATTTTCCCCAGAATTTGTTTTCAGTCTTGTGACATTCTTGCTCTTCAGTATATGAATTCTCAGGAGAAATCAAATAGTGTCGTCTTTGTGTCCTGGAATATTCTTCAGTGATTTTGGTGTTCTTCCACCATCTGCTGGATAAAAATGGTACAGTATGATTTCTGGGGACCAGAGAGGAGACAACTGCTAAACATCTACAGGTTTGCAAGTGCTGGGAGTATGGAGAGTATGTGAATGTGAAGATAAGATGGCCAGAGGAATGCCCCTCAGAGTACTAACATGCATTTCCTTCACCTTCTGGTTTCTGGAATTTCTTATCTTAAAAGGGCGTAAGGGCCTGGGATTTAGCTCAGTGACCTGTCTTGCAAGCACAAGGTCTTGAGTTTGATCCCTGGTACTGGAAAAAAAAACAAAAAACAAACCCGGCCTAGTCAACTACTTTAATCTTTGAAAAATATGGAAAAGGTGGCCGGGCGTGGTGGTGCATGCCTATAATCCCAGCACTCGGGAGGCTGAGGCAGGAGGATCACTGTGAGTTCGAGACCAGCCTGAGCTACATAGTTCCAGGTCAGTCTCTACATAGTGAGACCCTGTCTCAAAAAAACAAAAAGAAAAGAAAAGTATGGAAAAGGGAAAGAGAAATATCCAGTAATTGTCAAGCTGATTCTGCAACAGACTTGATCCACAAGAAATCAGTTGACATAAATCACACAATTTGGGGTTTAGACTACTCTTGTCTTACTGTGATCAGTTGCCTAGGGTTTGGGTTGCCTGCTGTTTTTTTGTTTCTTAAATTAAACCCATTCAATGGTTGTAGCTGATTCAGTTGGGATTTCCTTCCCTCTTTGAAGCTTATCAAACACACCACACCAGATGTAAGCTTCTTAAGGACAGAGTCTTTGCTCTTTTCATAACATTTTCCTGTCTCCCATCTGTGCACCTCACAGATACTCATTAAACTGTTATTAAATGAGTAAGTAAATGAATGATGACTTTTTCAAACTGCCAATGAATTGTCATTAGTACTTCTTAAAATTAAGATAATAGATTGTGTCTATGACCAGATTTTTTAAAAAATGGAATTGAATAGAAATTCTCAAGATGGACCCCATGTTGTATGAGTAATAATAATTCAGTGAATAAGGTTTGAGATGCAAGCATACACACGCATTCACATTGTGGGTATTTATTTTGATCCAAGTAAAAAAACTTGGCAAACCATTGATAAAATCCAGCCCACTCATTTTATTAATGAGAAATCCCCAGACCAAAAGAGAGTAAAGAACCATTGGTTAATAACTGGTTCCCAATTGAGTATTTCTTATACTCCATTCTCTCACAGCTATGAAAGACATTCTTTGTTGAGCACAGGAGAAATCATTAATCTTGGCATTCTGCTTGTGAGACATCTGCATCACATAGGGAAAGAAAAGTGTGAGAATGATGCAGTCACCATACTGAATACAATTTTGGATTCCAGATATGGGCAGATAAATGGCATCTTTGAAACAACCAGAAAATGACTTTGATAATCTCCTTTCCTGCCAAATATCTGAACCTACTCTTTCTTTTTCTCTTAGATGTATACATTATGGAATGAAAAATGAAGCACAGATTGGATTCTTAGAGTCATGTACTCGTTGTGACTGTGTTATGAATATTTGGGTGAACTTGAAGAACTTACCTGCTTGAGTCCATTGTTTTTCATCTCTAACATGAGAAGCCAGGGGCCGGGGATTCAGCTCAGTGGTTCCACCGCCTGCCTGGCAAGCACAAGGACCCAAGTTCCATCCCTGGTACCAAAAACAAAACAAAACAAAAAAGCAACAACAACAACAAAAACAGATGCAAAGGTATTTTGGGCTGGGGATTTAGCTCAGTGGCATTGCCACCTGCCTCGAAAGTGCAAGGTCCTAAGTTTGATCCTTGGTACCTCAAAAACAATGAAATAAAATAAGCCAGGATAAGTTAATAATCATGGGGTAGATTTGAAAATCCTGAAAAAGCTTCTGACTCTGGCTCCATAAGATACATAACATTTTCATATATAAATCTTTCTTATAATTTTATAGATTTAGCTCCACTGGGTCTAGGAGTGACTCCAATGACCTCTATCCTCTTTGAAATCCATGGAATGAGAAGACCATAATATAGCACCCTAGAGGCAGGATAATGTAATGTTTAAAAATATGGTCTAGGGCCGGGGATTTAGCTCAGTGGTTCTGCTGCCTGCCTTGCAAGCACCAGGACCCAAGTTTGATCTCTGGTACCAAAAACAAACAAACAAAAAAGAATATGGTCTATAGCTGGGCCTGGTGGCACATATCTATAATTCCAGATCTCTGAGAGGCTAAGGCAGGAGAATGGCAAGTTGGAGCTCATCCTGGGTAACTTAATGACTTTACAAGACCCTGTCTCAAAATTTAAAAATATAAAAAATGGGCTGGGATATAGCTCAGTGTGAAGGCCCTGGTTTCAATCCCCAGTATTGGGGTGGGGTTAGGGGAGAAGTGGCCTATAAGAAGCTCTCTAGGACAAATGACTCCATTCTGACAGTGAATAACCAGGGGTGTAGCAGGGGAGAATGATGTAGAATGGGGAAGCTATAGATGAAAAAAAATTTAAATAGCACATCAATCAATTGCGGTGTGGACCCTATTGGGATCCTGATTCAAACAAACTTTAAAATAACGATATTTATGAGATGACTGGGAATTTGATGAAAAAAGAACTGTTCAATTTTTAGACATGGTGAAAGTATTGTCTTTCAAAGATACAGAAACAACTAATTTATGTAGAAATTTTGTTTTTCAAATTAACATGTAAAGGAGCAAGTGAGTGGGGATATAGATGAAACTAGAGTGTCCGCAAGCTGGTAATTGTTAACATGACCACTTGGGAATTTATTACACAGTTCTATATTTGTATGTTTGAGGTCATCACAGTAAGAAAGCTAAACTTCGTATTGCGGTTTCCCACAATAAGAATAGAGAGGAGGAGATCCAGTTAACAAGTCCTGAAAATGAAGAAGGATCCACTACAGTCTTTTTATACACATTCAAGAAATGTGGGAAATAGTTTGAGGACAATGTTTTTTAAAGAGTGTTTAATGGCCTTTATGGATAAACTCTGACATGAATATTTGTAATATGACCAGGTCTAGGTTGGATTCTAGCAAAAATATGTTGAGGAATCTCATCATTTGTGTCATTTTCACAGTAGCAGGGTAAGGACCGTTACTTGGCCACTGTGCCTAGAAATGAAATGAAAACTCTCATCGTCAAGCTTGCTTCATTTAATGGTGAAAAATCTGCATCAACCTTCCCTCTAAATTTTAAACTTTTAAAAAATCACACAATGGTAATGGGAAAATAAACTATGGTCGCTTAGTTTTGGTGGTTACAAATAGGGACTTTTGAGTTCAAAGGCCTGAGTTTCTGTGAGATTACATTACTTAACAACCAGTAGCCTTAGGAAAATGTACCTCATCTATTTCTCACTTTTCTCACTTGTAACACAGGGGCAATAGTATCTACACAAAGGGTTATAAGAGTCATATGAGAGAATCTAAGAAAACAGCTCAGCTTAGTCCTTAGCAAGTAGTGAATACTAGATAATATAAATTGTTGTTACTCTGTATTTACAGACTCTGCCTTGATGTGTCATCCCATTTCTGCCCAGAGCCTTACCCAGAACACAAATTGGCATCAACAGGAGTGAAGAGACATTCAGAGCCTTTCCAGGAAGTGGAATCCAGCATCTCAAGAACTTTAAAAATACTCTGGTATTTTCCTGCTATCCTGAGAGTGTTCACAGGAACACTGTGTTGGGCCAGACCCATAAATGAAATAATTTAATGATAACTTGGTTTTGTGTAGAATGCAGGAAATAGAATCTTAACATGCAATTAGTAATTAAACCACATAAATAAACAGCTACATGGAATTTCTTTGTCATATGCAATCCCCAATACCACAAAAACTACCCAGCATACCCCTTCCCAAAGTCACAGTATAAGTCAAAGTCCTTATAAGGCCTTCAGTGTCCATCCTCCTCTCCTGTTCTACTTATCCTCCTTGGTCATGCTGGTCTCATTGCTATTCCTGGCATGTCTTGGCCTAAGAGCTTCCCTCTGGCTGGGTGAGAAACATTAACAAACGTTCCTGTGTCTCTTGGTGGTCCTCCCTGATCTTATTTAAAATTGTATACTTAACCCCAGCCTTCCATCCCATCCCTCTTTCTTGTTCTCTATTTCTCCTTGGCACCATTACCCTCTAACATATTATATAATTTATTTATGTGGGTCACTATTTTTCCATAAAGGCAATGTTATGGTTTGCGTAGATATCCTCCCAAAGCCTTCTGTAGTCATAAGCAGGGCTTTTTGGAGGTGGCTGGATCTAGAGTATGTAATGCTGGGATTAAGGATGTGATGCTGGGATTGATTCATGGTGTGATGTTAGGATTAAGGGTGCCCCACCCTGGGTGAGTGCTACTCACCCTAATGTTGGGTAGCCTGGATAGAATATAAGGGGCAGAAAAGGGCTGCTATTTCTGCTTATTGCTTCTCTATTTTGCTGCTTATGGCCTTGCTGCCTTCTACCTACCATGGACTGTTTCTCCCCTGCCATCCTACTCTGCCTTGGAGTCAGCCAACTAGCGACTGAAATCTCTACAAACTAAGTCAGAATAAACCTTTCCTCTTTTAACTTTGGGTGTTAAATATTATGTCTCAGCAATGAGAAAGTTAAGACAGGCAGAAATGTTTATGTTTTATTCATTGCTGTTTCCCAGGTGCCCGGTACATAGCCTCATTACCTGGTGGTGCTCACCACTTGACTTTCAATCCAAATATTCACTAATTCAAAAGGCTGGGCCTTGCCTTCAGTGGAGATCTTTCCAGCACAGTATCTCTGGGGCTTTGATTCAGAAAAGGCATTTCATACAACTCTTTCAATATGAGAGATAATGTATTATTTGCTTTGTTTTATGAGCTGGTATCTCAGCCTTAGCAGCATCAAATTACCTACATAATGTAACCAGAAGGGAGTGTAATGTAACTCTCTTAGTTTGCCTGTAAACTGTGCCAAAGACTGAAAATATTAGGTTACATGAATTTGTCAGTTCCTAATTTCTGGGTTTTCAGTAAATTTTACCTGATACTGCTAATTTACCTTCTGTGATCGACAGTATGTTGACAAAAGTCTTATTTTTCCCTTAAAAAGGATTTTAGTTTAGTGATGGGGCCATGGATTATCTTTTCTTCTTACTTTTCTACATTTTCTTTAACAAGCATATGTTACTTTAAAGTGAGAAATAGTTGGGGATGCAATTCAGTGGTACAGTGCTTGTCTACAATGTGTGAGGCTGTGGATTCAATCCCTAGTACCAAAATAAATTTTAAAATGAGAGATAACCAACATTAACAAAACTTACTACTAATCTACTAAGTCTGTATAACTCTTTTATAAGGCAGAGAAACATTTAAAATCCCACGTTCAAATTGCTAGTTTAAGTTTGTGGGAAAGCAGTTATTTGAGGAACTAACAATCCTAGTGAAACAAGAGGGGGGATTTGGGATTAGGTAGGATCATGAAGACAAAACGTTTCTCATCCAGATTCAAGGTGTTTTCAAGAAAATGTGACTGGAGAAGAGGATTTCATTTTGTAATCTAGGCCAACAATGAACAATGGACAATAGACCATGGACCACTAGACAGTGGACCTTTGAGGTTTCTGGAAAGCCTCTGTGGGGGCAAGGAATATTTTTACTTGGTATCCAAGGAAATTGCATGGATTAGTCACTTAACTAAAAAAATAGTACAACTTTGGCTGCTGATAAGTTATTTAGGGTTAGAAGTTAAGATTGTGTTAAAGTATACATAGTGCATGAAAGGGCTTCATGCACTGTGAAGGACTACAAATATTTGGTGCTGATGTTTCCAATTATCTCGGCTCTGAATTATCTAATGGAAAAATGAGTTTAAACATTACAACTAGTTGTGTGACTTCAAATAGTCATTCTTCCTTTGTTTTCTAGATCAATAAAGACCTTTTGGCCTAACTTGCCTCATACCATTATTTAGAAGTTTAAATGGATGTGGAAATGTTTGGGAAAGTATGGTGCATGCTAAAATCTGAAGTGTTATTCTGTAGCCTCTGAGTTGGTCAAGACTTCCCAGAATCTTAAAATACAGTGAATTCTTCCTATGATGTAAGAAAAACTCTCACCTGGGCCAAGGATTTAACTCAGTGGCACTGTGCAAGTTTAATCGCCAGTACCCCGGGGCCAGGGGGATTGGGACAACCAAAAAAACCCCACAACAAACCCTTACCTTAGATATGTTCCAATAGTTAATATGTAAATGTAGTGATTTTTCTTTTCATATTATTTCTATAAACTTCCATAAGGAATAAAGGTTTTTTTTTCTTGTTGTTTCAAAGAAGACAGGTAGAGTGTAGCATGCTGTTTGCAAATTGCCAAATCAGGAACCTATATTGTGGTTGAAGACTTAGATACTTTTCCCTGAAGGATGAAACTTTATGTACCTGGGAAGTCTATATTGTTAGTGGAGATTTAGGGCTTTACTCACCTCTATCTGGATGTGTAAAAAAATCGTCAGGCACAAAACAACCAGGGGACTGTAAGGGGGCAGCAAGGCAGCAAGAATAACAGGAGGTTGGTATTTTTATGGCAACTGGCTGCTGCCGCCAATAGATGCTTAATAAATTCTTCCTGATGCAATAAATGGTGTATGGTTTGGACAAGAAAAACATTTGTAGTTCTACTGGAGCTTTTACCCACAGAAATGCTATTTTGTTGCTATTAGTGTGATAGTACAACAGACTAAAGCAGCAGTAAACCAGAGAATCATCTTTTGCACAGCTATTCAAATCTAATAATGAAGACTTCGAAAATTATTTGGTTGATAGAGGCCACATTCCACATTTTATAGTATTTGTTATAGTAGAATTATAGCGTAATTCACAGTTTTTAGATTTAAAAATTATAACCCATCAATTCAAATTTTTTTGTGAAATTAGACATATTTATTCAATGAGATTTAAATCTTCAGAGAAGGTGGGATGGGTAGGGGAAGAGTAAAAAGGGAAAAGAAAAAAATGTGAGAGAATGAAAAGATGAAAATAAGTGTTTGTAGATGGGGAGGGGAGGAGGGGGTGAAGGGAGGGCAGAGGTAAGGGGAAAAAATGAGAATCAAGACTTGTCATGTAGAGGTACAAGATCCCAACAATGAATGTAACTGTACTGTATCTCTAAAATGTACCAATAAACTCAATTAAAGCTGAAAAAAAATAATAAATCTTCAGAGAAACTCCATAGCTTTTTAAGGGGAAGTTTGTTCTACTCACAGGTAGAGATTAGGGTGTATGTGTACTTTACATCTAGAAAGTATCCTGACTTCCTTCTCCTGGCAATGTTTGTCTAAATAAAAATCTTTCTTTAGGATGAGCTTTATCAAGGGTCAAGGGTCTTGTCAAAAAAAGTAGCTATTTATCAACACTACAACAATCTATATGTAAAATTCATTTAAGTTATTGGTGTAAATAGATTTATAGGGACAGAAAATATTTCCACCTTTTCTGTGCCAAGCAATCAAGCAAAACACAAGAGCAATGCAATTTTAATGGGCAGAAGCCTGGGGACAGTGGCTGTGCCCTGAGTAATACACGATCGCCGCCTGGAGGATTCATTTGAAACAAGCAGTAACCAAAGATCCTAATATTTTTAATAATTAAGATATCACATATGAACAAGTAGGGACCAAAGCAAGGAATAAACTACATTTAATGTCCTTGAACTTCTATTTCAAGCTTCCAGTATGTGACTCTTTCAATGTTGTTATTGAGATACTTCCAGCCAAAATTGGAAATGAAACCGAACATTTTAAAAGCATTAAATTAGCTCATCAGCAAATACAGTTCAGGAAGAACTAGACAGGAAGGAAATAGTTTACTGTCGTGCTGCCTCCTTTCTCTACCCTAAGTAATTCCTCATACAAATCATCAGAATTTTTATTTACACAAAGATATAAATGACTGACATTTTAATCAGAAGCATTCACATTGAACGAGTTGAAAGCCTTAATTAAAAGAGGGAGATAGGGCTGGGTGTGGTGGTGGCTCATGCCTGTCATCCCAGCACTTGGGAGGCTCAGGCAGGAGGATCTCTGTGAGTTCAAGACCAGACTGGACTACATAGTGAATTCCAGTCAGTCTCAACTACATAGCGAGACCCTGTCTCAAAAAACCAAAAAATAAAAATAAAAAACAAAAAGAGGGAGACAGGGAAAGATAATCAGAATTTCTGGAAGATGTCAACTGTTGGAGAGGCTATGGTAGAGTAGGATGACCATCTCCTTTACAAAATTCTTAACTGTTCCTTTTAAACTAACAAGGGTGTCCCTTTACTGATACATTCATTTTAATAAAAATGTTTTAAAAGGAGTATTATACCCCCCAATTTTTTTTAATTGAGTAATTTAACAACGGCACTTGTTTCTACATTTCTAACCAGATACTAGTATTTTGGGAACATAAGTTTCCTACCTCAATGCTTCCTAATTACCTATTATTAAATGACTTTTTCTTTCTTCCTTCCTATCTTTAAAATTCCAGTCAGTTGAGGGGCAATACTTGTGCAAGTATATAAAAATTGTATGGCAGTATCTCAAAGTTTAGTGCCTGTTTCTGTCCTTAGGTTGCCCTGGACCACCACTAGTAGTGTGTAGACTGGTAAGGATTTGTGGATTCATTGGAGGGTCACTGTTTAGCTCTTGTTGGCTTTTCTAAAAAAACATTGGGATGAATGCCACACGTGGTGGCACATACCTATAATTCTAGCATTGGGGATGCAGGAGGATCACAAATTCAAGGCCAGCCTGAACTACAAGGACAAGATATATTGTCTTAAACAAAAATCTGGATGATATGATCTAATGATTTCTGTCCACCATTACCACCATAGTTATATTCAAGAGCTTGATTCACACCTTCCTGCTGTTGTTTTTCTTTCACTTCTCCCATCAATTTTTTTTGGGGGGTGTACCAGGGATTGAACTCCCGTCCTTATGCTTGCTAGGTAGGCAGCAGCACCACTGAGCTAAATCCCCGGCCTCCTCCCATCAATTTTGTAAAGAATGTAGTTTCTGAATCCATAGTAACAAAAATTGCAAATTTTGTCGGATGGCCATTTTAAACTGACCTCTGTGTGAAATGTTTGCATATTTCCCCTATAATTTTGTTCAGTACATGTTCTCTTCAGCAGCACATTTACTTCATTCAGTTCAACCCAGTTCAGTTTTGTTAACTTTATTTGCTGTGAATTTGGTCTAGACAACCAGGAACTTGTGTAAGACACTTAGGTAGCATAAAAAGTTCAGCCATTTGAGGACTAACAAGAAATTCATGTAGCAAAACAATGTAAATGACAGGAATCATGCTTTCTTGATTGAAAGATTATAGGACATCTTCAGGTAACTTTTTCTTTTTTTGCTAAAATACAGATTGAAAGACTTGATTTATAAGTAATTATAACATTGTGAAGTTTCTTTCAGTCATTGGTTAGACAATGAATTTTTTTTATCTCAATAACCTTAAACAGAAAATCCCATATATGCATAAAGTGTTCATACATATCCATTTATAAGGCACAAAACTCACAAATCTCTGAAAGAAAAAAAAACAAAGCTTTGAAGACAAAAAAGTAATCTAATAATAGAGAAGCCTCATCAAATTGGAAATTAAAGCAAACCACTTCCATTTCTTAGTAAACAGGGATGTTATACTTTGGGGAAACCTAGCCTGTGAAGAGGGCTCCTCAGCTCTTCCTTTGACGTAGCCGCTTTCACTAGATTAGTGCAGAAGTTAGTTCTTAGAGAGGGCTGTTGTGGCCAGAACACATTACTTTCAAGTACCACCTGTCCCACAGAAGCTTCTGGGCAGCAATGTTACAAACAGCACACTTTGACTTCAGAGTGCCTAATTCACTCATTCTTACTCAAAGGAGGCTTCAGAGACCAACCACAGTGAGCATACATGTTTGCTTGTCCCAGAGCGTGACTATTTTAAGGGTTCTCCTCTAAACTGAGGCAGAAATGCCTGCCTGAGAACCCTGAATTGGGCTAGGTACATTGGTCCTGCATGGGGCAGCATCTACATAGAAGACTTGACCTTAAGTTCCTCTTGAAATAATCAGATCCCCTGAGAATACTTAGAACCAGTTCACTCTATTAAAGGTGTTTTAAACATGCTGGTTATATCCACAGATCCCTGGAGCAACCCCTATATCTACTTGCCTGTAAAGCAGCCCTTTTCTAAATAGCTCTCAAGGTGCTGGGAATGTAGCTCAGTGGTGCCTCACTTGCCTCAAAAGCACAAGGTCCTGAGTTCAATCCCTGGTACTGGGAGTGGGGGGATGTGTGGAGAATAGAAAAACAATGTTAAATTTGGGCCAGGGCTGTAGCTTAGTGGCATCGCACCTGACTCACAAGCCCAAGGTCCTGAGTTCAATCCCCAGTACCGGGAAGAAAAACAAAACAAAACAAAAAAAACCTTTCAAGCAATCCTGCAGTTTGCAGTATATAACAAAGGTCCCATGACACAAATAGAGCAAGGATATGTATGCTCTGTGGGTGGGCCTCCTGGTGGCTCTTGGCACTGTAACTTTCTAGTACTGTTTACATTGGCATTATATGAGAATAATGTTTAATGGCTCCAAGCATTTCCTGGAGTAAGACTGCTTTATAGTCCTTTTATATTATCATGCAAAATAGGGATGGGAGTAAACAGCACTTCAGACTACACAGCTAGGCAGACAGTTGTCCTGAGAAAAGGGTGTTACAGTGGATGAAAGTAAGGACCAGAAGTCAGATGAATCACATAATTCATTATGTGTAAGGGTTTCACTGAATCATCTTGAATATTGTAACTTTTCCACCCTAGGTAATCTGAAATCCAAATAACATAGGGTCCTCAGGTTAATATGTTCAACTGCCAAAGATCAACACAGTACAGCTATTTCAGTAGGATGAAGACCAGCCACCTACTTACTTCCCAGCCCAATTCTATTATCCATTTCGAGGACTTGCCTCCAGAATCCATCATGAGAATTCTGATAAATTTTCAGACATGAAGATGGTTCTAGTTCTGTGTCTCATCAATCTTATTCAAGATCCCTTCCTTTCCTTGTAAGGCCAAGACCCAGAAGAAAAAGGAATATTTATTTTATTAACAACAAAATTCTTGAATCCTCTGGCTTCAAAATGCTGGAGCCATAGTGTATCCTTGGAAATACATATTAATTTAAAAATCAACACTTGAAAAGTCAACGTCTATTGTTGCATCAAGTATTCCCCAAATCAAAAAGGACCACCTCTATACCTTGCCTCCACCAGCAAGCCTCAGGACTCTTTCCTGGTCAGTCTGGCCTTGATTTTGTGCCTCAGAAGAGCTGCAGTGGTAGCACTGCAGGCAGCCAAGAAAAAGAAGGAGAGGCAGGCTGTGTAGACGGACATGGAACTATGGCGCTGCAGGAAGATCTCTCGACGCCCCTGGTAGTCCAGGAGGATGGCCTCCAGCTGTGAGAGCGTGCAGATAGACAGAAAGGCATGGAAGATTTGATGTCCATGCCCCACTATGTCACAGGACCCGGGGAAGTACTTCTCCGGCACTGGGCAGGAGAAGAAGTAGGCGCTGACCAGGAAGAAGAGGATCTGGAGGGTGTGGTACCAGGCCGCCTGTTCCTGGCAGCCAGCCAGATGGCAGAGAGCCACTCGGTGTGCCACAGGGCTGATGTCGAGGATGAAGGCCAGCCCGGCTGGTACCACTTGACAGATCTTCCTCATAACTGGGTAAGGCCTTCGGTAACGGTACTTGGCGTAGCAACAGCCAGCGCAAGATAACCAGCCACAGAAGGCAGCTGCCGGCAAGAAGAAAAGCCAGAACCGCTCGTACCAGGCTTGATCAGAGCTGTAGAAGAAGTGTGCCAAGGCGCTGCCATACTGGTAAACGCTGACACCAACATAGTCCACGAAGTAGAAGGTGTAGTGGGACAGCTCCGACTTGGACTGCAGCAAGTGAGCCAGAAGGCTGCAAGTGAGGTAAGTGATGGAGGACAGGATAAAGAGGAGCAGGGGCAGGGCGTGCGGGGAGGTCCAGGGCAAGGCCACGGCCTCAGCAAAGGCCCAGAATCGCAACAGGACGGCCAGGGCCGCCAGCAAGTGTGTCCAGACGTTGACCACCTCGTTGTGTTTCTGAAAGAGGCTGAGGAAATAGTAGCGCCACTCGTGGCCGGTGGGGCGGTAGCCAGCGCGGATGTAGGGCTCCCGGAAGAGCTGGGGCACGTCGGTCTCCGGGACGGTGCGGGGCATCTGGGGAAGGCCTCCCTCCAGGATCTTGGGCAGGCGGCGCAGCTGTGGCCCGCTCACAGACAGTGTGCTCAGTCGCTCCAAGATGGCGGTCGTCATGGCGGCGCCTGAGGGAGAGAGGCAGAGGGAGGTTGGCCAAGGTAAAGTGGGAAGGCCAAGGCGCTGTCTTATCCCAACGGAACGTGGCCTTCTAGTTCAGCAGGGGAAAGCTAGGAGCTGCGGTTGGCCTCTCCTTCACTTCCCTAAGGATGGAAGTTGGAACAACATCCCTCATGACTCTGATTCTGTCACCATCCTGGACAGTGTGGGTGAGGCACACGCACATCTTATAAAATGAGAGTGTTACCTACGCCAGTGTGATTTTATGCTAAATAAGATTTAATAATTTCTGGAAGGTAAGTAAGGCTACTTTTGAAGGATATATATATATATATATAGGATTTTCTAGGTGTTATTAAAATGTAATCATCAAGCCAGGCTTTGTAGTAAATGTCTGTTATCCCAGTAGGGAGGCTGAGACAGGAAGATGGCAAGTGGGAGCCCAGCCTGGGTAATTTAGTGACTTAACAACACCCTGGCTCAAAAATCAAAGATTAGCCCTGGGTTTAATCCACAGTAATGCAGTAAAAAACGTAATCATTAGGCAGGATTGAAATATTATAAATATATTGAAATATAATAATATGAATACTGATAGTAGCCTCTAATTCTTTAGCATCCACCTAATCTTAAACTAAAGAAGCATAACTGAATCCTTTGTAGAAAAAAATGGATGCTCCTTGAGACCATACTGCTAAGTGAAATAAATCAGTGAAGGTTAATCACAAACATATCAATTTTTAAAAGAATACAATTGCTTATCTCACTCAGCAATGAGGATGTTGCAAAGATATAACTCCTCTGTATGAAATGGACTTAAATTTCCCTTTGGAAATGCAGGGATGTGAAAATTTTAAACTTGTATTCAGAAAGAGAGGGGTTCTTTTTCCTTCCTTCACAACTACTGAAAGGGGTCTCGTGTCCCTTTGGGTGCCCCTTCCCAATTAGGCCACTCACCCACCGAGAGGTCCGGCAGGAGATCTTTATTGCAGAGAGTCAGGTGGAGCACAAAGGCCGGGAGGCAGAGAGGGGAGAGGGAGAGAGAGAGAGAGGGGGAAGAAGAAGCAGAAGGAGAGCGAAGAACAAAGAAAGGAAGGTCCTTTTATCAGTTTTGGGGTGGGCTATTGCTTATTTATGAAGAGTGAGCTACTTTTAACCTATCACAGGCCAGATTGCTTTTATGGGCCCAGTCCTGCAGACACAGGTTTTAACTTCCTGGACCACTGTGGCCTTGGGCGGGGAGGGAAACCAGAGATAAGGGCATGAGGTCATTTTAGGAGCCAAGATGTACTAGGAGAATGCAGCCTGTGAGGCGGCGTCACAGCATACTTTAACATGATCAATTCCCTAACAACTACCTCTTCCCTCACAACTACAACAATGGTAATGAGTCATAATTATTTTATTAACATCAAATTCAGAAGCGACTATCCAGTAGGGTCTTGTTCCTCCCTCCAAAAAAAGGCCTCCTTTCACCAACCCAGAGTGGGCAGTGTTTCCAGAAATAAACTTCAAAGGGCCAACTGCAAAGTGTGAGCCTATTTTGGAGGAAGCCACGAAATAGACATCATACAGGCACACCCTTCCAGCTTTTGTGGATGCCATTGTAAGGACCCCTCTCTCACTCCTAGCTTCTGTCTGGATGCACTCCTACCCAAGATAATATAGTTCTTAGCTCAGAATGCTATCCCTTGCATAGGGTTCACTACAACCCTATGAACAGCATAAGGTCAGGCTAAGCTTTTTCAGAGTGAGGGTTATTGGCTCACACTGTTCCAGGCTACACAGGTCAGAGGAAGAATAACGTAAGACCCCTGATGCCAAGAGGTTTATAAGAAGACAGCCAAAACCACCAGATGGCATGCAGTTGCATGAAATACAAACAGGTCTGAATAGAGTAGGAAATGCTGGGGCAGCCATGGCGAAACAGATTTGTATTAGGTCAGGAAGGCTGAATAGGGCTTAGTAGCCCAGTTTGGTTTCATTAGCAGCAAGCAAATGAACCTGAGCATATGAGCCTAAATGGCTAGAAACTCTTGGATCCTGTCCACTGACAATTGTGAGTATGGGAATTGAGTGGTTTTCTGGTGAGTCCAGGAACAGAAGGGCTGTTGAGAAATAACAAGCAAGGGATTAGGTAAGGTAGCTTAGGTTTGAAGTTACAGAAGGAAAATGGAATCATTTGTCTCCTCTGAAGGTTTTGGCATTTTAAACGCTTATTTCCCTTGAGCTCTGCAGAATTCCCACAGCTACTCAAAGCCTCCTTTTTTCTGGCTCTGCCTCTGTTTTCTTCTCCCACCATCCCTGTCAATTGTGGTATTCCCAAGCTCACCATTGTTTGTTTACAGTGGAAACTGTAAGCTCTTATCATGCAAACATGACCTTTCTCTGTCCACTTCCTTATTCCAGCCTCCTTAGTCAGTCTACATTCCCCTCAACCCAGTTTCCATGGCCTGAGGTCTGAATCATAATGCTGAGACTTATTCCAGAGTGCCTCCCACTACCGTTCCTAGCAACTCCAGCTCACATTCAACACTCTGCTTAGGAACCAACTCTTCCAGGAAGCCTTTCTTTTTTCTTTTTTTTTTCTCCCTTTGGTTTTTTGAGACAAGGTATCATCACTGTGTTTGTAGTTTAGGCTGGCCCTGAACTCACTATGTTGCCCAAGCTGGCTGATCCTCCAACCTCAGCCACCTCAGTGCTGGGATTGCAGGATGTGCTCCTACAACCAGCTCAGGAAGCTTTTCTTAGCCCCTAGAGTGGGTTAGGGCTCTTTCCAGCTCCTGTAGTACCTAGCTTTGCTTCTTTCTATTTGTTCTTTGCTGGAGCCATAATGATTGATTTATTCCATTACTTTCCCATTGGCTACCAGCTCCTTTAAGGACAGATTGTTTAGTGTAGAAGTTCCTATATTTTAAATAGTCTGGCATATAGAAGATTATCTACTGAATAAAGACTGACAGAAAAAAGAAATGAAATCTGGCTGTTAATATTTGCTCTACTCTGTTAAACTGTGTGACACACCCAAGACATTCAACTAGAGTCATTTTTCTCTTTAAAAAGGTGGGTGGGAGGAGGTGATTTCCTATTGAAGATTGATAGGAGAAATAAGATAGGTAAAAAGGAGAAGAGGAAAATTGTAATTTTAAAATTGTACTTTTAGTGAAAGCTGCAGTTAAACGACATAAGCCTTGTCAAAAATTCCTATGGTCCTTAAAGCCTGCTATGGTTTGTGTTTAGATGTCTCTTCCAAAGACTAATACTTTTTCAAAGGTGGCTCAATCTAGAGTGTGTGAATGATTCTTGGTGGGGGTAGGCCCAAGGCCACTAGGATTAAGGGAATGAGTACTACCTGCCCTAAGTAGTCTGACTAAGATAAAAAGGGCAGAAAGATGCTTGTAAGGCCCCTTGTTGCTTTTGCGGCAGTGTAGGCCCCATGAACTGTTTCTCCTCTGTGATGTTCCTCTGCCATGTGTCACTGCCTTGAGGCCAGCCCATTATGGACTGAAACCTCTACAAAGTTTGAGCTCAATAAACCCTATAACCTTTAACTTTGGTTGTCTGGTATTTTGTCTCAGCAATGAGAGAAAAGTAACTAAGACAAGACACGATGAACTTTGGCCATTCCCTTTTACCTGTAAATTGGCCGTTTTCACTGTGAATAGACCGTTCCCTTTTCACCTATGAAATAGCATTTTCCCTTATGGATAGTCTATAGCTCTAACACCTGTGAATAGGCCATCACACTGCTCTCTCACAGAAAGGGGTGTGGCCTTTCATTTGTTTTTTAAATTTTGTACTGGGGAGTGAACTCAGGACCTTGCACTAGTGAGGCAGGTATGGCACCACTGAACTAAATCCCTGGCCCTGGCCTTTCATCTGTTGAACTCCCCCTTTCCATAGATTCATAAATTCTAGAGATTTTCATCCCCAAATCCTCCATAAATATACTCATTTCAAGGCTGTAAGCACCCCTTTTTCCCTTTTGAGAGCCTGCACTCTATTCTTTGAGTGTTTGCTTTTGAAACTCTGTATAATAAATCCCTTTATGCCTCTTACTGATGTATCCTAAATATTATTTTTCTGTGATGGAAGTCAGGAACCTCAACCTGCCCTTGAGTGGAGTAAATCTAGGTTCCTCACCTCCACCCTGGGGGTCTCCTTGGAACACTTTCCAGTTGATAAGAGAACGTCTGTAAATAGTCTGAAACCTACAAAATGTTAAGGAAATACAGCATAACTGCTGTCTTTTGCTTCTGTATTTTGCTTTGCTTTGTTTCTTAGGACAACAATACCAGACGTTTCACCATTAACTACAAAGCTTGAAGGCACATAGCCCCAGTTTAAAATGTTATAAGATTAACAGATGCCGGAGGTGCTTAGCTGCATCCCCAGGGTGAGACTAGTTGTTCAAACTAAGATAACAGTCACCATAACTTACACAGTACACTTAGACCGGAAACCCTAAACTTTCTGTAAATCATATGACTATAAAAGATTGAAGATGAAAGGAATGTCACCAGTCCTGTTTTCCTAACCCTGACCCCCACCTCTTGTGGACTAGAATATCGAATTAGGTGAATCCTAAAGATAAACATCCTAACCACAAAAGAAGTGCTACATTTGGGTTAAAATTAAACTGTCTTATGACTGTGATTTGTGATGGGAACTGAGAGAACTGGAAGGTCTTACTGAACTACCTAAAATGAGGTCATGATTGTACAACGCCTATAAAAGGCAGATTGTAACCCAGACCAGGGTCAGTCATTTGGAACAGCCCTTGGTGCAGGCCAACCCTTTGCTAGCAAAGTCAATATTTTTTGTTTTGCCCACTCTTGCATCTCTGTGTGTCATTACCAGTTCCTTCTGTAACATAGTGACACTATCTATTCACTTCTCTGGGAAAACAAAAAGAATAAATAATACTAAAATGGACAGTAGTGGACTAGTACTTTGGAAAGGCAAAACATGAACAACGGAGTTCTAGTAATATATGGAATAAAGAACTCACTGAAGGATATGACTTAGTAGAGCAAATACATACTACTCTTTTCTCACACAAATGTATATGAAAAGTTGGCCCTCTGTATCCATGGGTCCTCCATCTACAGACTGAATTCATTGAATTAAAAAAATTTTTGAGGACTCCGTATTAGGTATTATAAACAATCTAGAAATGATTTCAAGTATATAGGAGATGTGCATAGGTTATATGCAAATTCTGTATCACTTATATAGAAACATGAGCATCTTCAAATTCTGGTATTTTTAGAGGCTGTGGAGGGAGGGGCTGGAACAAATCCTCCACAGATACTGAGGGCCAATTACATGTATTTTCTACCTTATAAGTGATTTTTAGTGCAATTTTTGAAAGAAAAGAAAAATTTTTCTCACCATCTTCTTCCTCTAACTCTCCTTTAAAGGTGTGTGTGTGTGGGGGGTTTGTTGTTCTGCAGATTGAATCTAGAGCCCATGCACTTGACACTTTTAGTTAGATTCAAGTTATGATGGAATTGGAATTGAAGTTCTATTTGTTGAATTCAAAATGTATACCATGAAAATTCTTCTATTTATAAAAAGTCAAAAATATTACCTCACGCCTTGGACTGTGTAGGGATTCAGTCTTAAAGCTTTACCTTATGAGCTTCTTTTAGAGTATTTAGAAAAAATAAAATAAAATTCAGGAAAACTAAAGAAAACATCACAGTAATAATTTGATATGTTAGTCAAAAATTGAGCATTTATGTGTTTATTTTAAAAGAGAAAAATATGGCCAGGCATGGTGGCACATGCATTCCAGTACTCAGAGGCTGAGGCAAGAAGATTGCAAGTTCAAGATCAGCCTGGACTAAATAGTAAAACCTTGTCTCAAAACAACAAAAAATAAAAGAAAAATCATAGCATTAATTTTTTTTCCCAGCATGACTGATAATTGAATCCAGAGCCTATGCAATGAACTACATTCCCAGTCCTTTTTGCATTTTTTATTATGTGAAAGGTTCTCACTAAGTTGTTAATTTTCCCAGGTTGGGCTCAAACTTTCAAAAATCCTGCCTCAGCCTCCCACAGTGCTTGGATTATAAGTGTGCACCATCACATCCAACTCAGAGTACTGTATTCTCTTTTTTCCTTTCACTTTTTTTGGTCATAAATTTATCTTATTAGTACATGTTTGCAGTGATTACATTCACTGTCAAGTTGGTACATATGCATAGCACACCTTAATTCTTTTTGTGTTCCCTCCCCCTCCTCTCCTTCCCATCTCCCTCTAATCCTCTAAAATCCCCTAAACTGAATATATATATATATATATATATATATATGTATGTGTTTGTGTGTGTGTGTATATATATATATAT
>NW_022900926.1:43531926-43552941 GCF_012274545.1 Fukomys damarensis
TTTAAAGACAGGGTCTTGCTTTGTAGTCCAGGCTGGCCTTGAACTCATGGCAATCCTTTTGCCTCAACCTCCCAAGTGCCGGATTACATGCGCTACACCACCACACCCTAAACTGAGTATTGTTAAGGTTTGGCGTTATTATTCAGTTCAGACTGAAGAAAGCTACTTAGAATACATTTTCCTTTCAGTAATGTTAAATAAAACAATGAAATGACATGTTTCTGATGATTATTGTGACTCCCTGAAACATAGTGAAAATATGCTGAATATCCTGAGGATAGAAAGAAAAAATAAACAGTTTTCTGCTACTATATAGTTATAACACTTCACCTCTGTGATCCCCAAATGTGTAGCAGTTTCCTACCCAATAGCAAATGAGCATTTTACAGCAGATACCAGCAAGGCTCTAATCCAATTCCATTGTGAAAGATAGTATCAGATCTCACCAATTGAGGATTCAGTCACCAGACTGCCCTCATTTTGACACTAATTGCAAGTCTGGGCTGCTAAAACTTCTGACCAACTAGCTCAAGTGGGGATTTCTATGATCCTTCTCTTTAGGCTGGATTAATCTGCTAGAGAGGCACACAGAACTCAGGAAAAATACTTATGGATACAAATAAATAGCCAGATGAAGAGATTAATCATACAAGGTCTGGAAGGGTACCCAGCACCTGTCCCCATTGATCTGGGTTACAACAGCTTTCCAGAATATTGATGAGTCCTTGTTCATATTCTTGAGAATGTATGGAGAGAAAGAATAATGTTTTTTGTGGGTTTATTTGTTTATTTTTTTGAGACAGGGTCTTGCTGTATATGCCAGGCTGGCCTCGAACTCAAAGCAATCCCCTACCTCAGCCTCAGAGCACTGGGATTACAGGCATGCGCCACCACACCCAGTGAGAGAATAGTTTTAATTAACACAGGTCTCATTTTTAGTCTTAAACACCTGGCAGAAAAGTATAACCAAAAAGATACATAGAAAATAATAGTAATACAGACAATATATAAAATGGAGGCTCCAAGCACTACCCTGACCCCTGCTAACAGTCTCCAGCTATGCCTGTAACTTCACACTATTATGGTTCAATGAGGCTTTAAAAAGCCATGGTGAGAGTGACAGAGATACAATGAGTCTTTAGATTCTTAAACTACAATAGTACTTCAAAACCACAAAGCCCTCAGTCTTCTTATGGCTGGAAACTAAAGCACCTTGCACCCTATATAACTGTCAGGTGGAAGAAGACCTTAAAACCATAAAAGGTAACATCAGACTTTTAGATGACCTCCATGAGCAGGGAGGTCTAGGACCCAGTTGGTTATAATCCCAGCTGTAGTCCTTTAAAAACTGCCTGGATTTAGCTCCTTCCTCTGATCATGCCCCATTTATCTTTTCATTCTGGTCCTTCTGTTTGGGCTGTATATTCTTAACCTTAGTAAAATGTGTTTCTTCTTACCTAGAAACTAACTCCAAATGATCATATCAATGGAATTGATATAAGGAGAGAATAAATCCCAACCTGAAGTACAAAGTTAGGTTCCCTGAAATCCAAGCATGAATTCCAAGGAACAATGGAGATTAAGAGTGGGAAAGATTTATTGAGAGGGCGCACTCAAGAGGGGAGGCACACACAAAGGAATGAGGTACACACAGTTGGGAGCTGGGGAATGAGAAATAGATAGCTCCTGTGAGACAGGAGGGGTCCTGAATGAGTTGCCGCTGAGATCATCTCTCCAAGAATGTTTTACCGGGCAAAGTCAAGAGGTGGGTACAGCATGGATCAAATTATCATCAACCAATATGCTTACAAATATAACTGCTTAGCTAATATTGATTCAATAGGGAAGCAGGGCACATAGCAAGAGTATATAAGTGACATTCTTAACCTTGGTTGATAATTTATAGTCCTAGTCTGTCTTTAGTCTTAGTGGTCTTAATTTTAGGCTTAGTGGGTGAGAGAGGATGGCCCACCCCTAGCGAGGTAGTGGTCTGTTTCTATGGGAAATCCCAAAAGGGTGGTGCCCATTACAATCTCTTGATATTATAATCTCAAGCTTCCGTTCATCTCTTAGGGGAGTGTGTAAATCTGGCCATTGTAACTTTAGTCTCCAGGTCTTGCCTCCCTTCTTCAGATGCACCTCCAGCCACATTTTGATGTTTTCATTTTTTGCATTGACTTCCTTGAGAGCCCAGTTCCTTTCTGACTGTATATTAATTTTTATCTAACTTAACTGCATATAACAGAACCAACAATGAATGTCCAGGACTTCTTTTATTGAGGTCTTCTAGATAGACCCTCTCAAGAGTAACCATAGCTGCTGAATCCCAATCCAACTGCTATCAAGAGCTCCTTAGATTAGTTCTCTGAAGAAAATCCCTGACTGCCATACCCCCTACACTGACCT
The DNA here is from genome assembly GCF_012274545.1 of Fukomys damarensis. Lineage (NCBI taxonomy): Eukaryota > Metazoa > Chordata > Mammalia > Rodentia > Bathyergidae > Fukomys > Fukomys damarensis. The sequence continues at coordinate 43,534,333 of NW_022900926.1, forward strand.
CTCTTAGTTAGAAGCAGTCAGAGTGAACTTTTCCCCTAATGGCAGTTAGGGACACTACAGAAGAGGCAATGTAGTAGCTTAGTTATGATAATGTAGTTAGAGCAGCCTAACTATAGGATCCTGTAAAGGAAAGTGGCCCACCATTAAAAACTAATTCCAGCACCTGGATAAGCTTAAAGATGTGAAGGTAAACACAAGAAGGATACCTACTGCAATAAAGAGGAAGAGGAAGGCCTTTCCTCCCAGGAAGAAGAGATGCTAAATTAGTTAATAGCTCCTTCCTACCTAAAACTTGGACTTCAGGGAGACTTTGAGAAAACATTAGAAACACAAGATAACCACCAGTTTCTTTTTGAACTCATTTCATGTGAAAGATACCCCCCTATGGTATATAAGGCTAAGACAGAAATCACATTGCACTTGTCCCTCTTTGTGGGCATTCACCAAAAGCTTTTTCTTATTATTATTTCTAATACTCTCCAAAATTTTTCCTTTGTCCTCAAATTTAGCCTTCAGTTTTGGGAGACAAAAAAAAAAAAAAAAACCACCCCCAAAACCTAGATTTATGCAAAGTAACTGTTTTACTCCATTATAGCACTTTTCTTACTGCATACCCAAAGTGTCATTGTAGCAGCAAATTGTCAGGAGAATGAAAGATACACCCAGAAGTTTTGGAGGCAAAGTATATAGTTTTATTCTTCATGCCAGCAGGTCAGTGTGGGACTATTCCACAAAGAGACCCATCAGGGCAGGTTATACTCTGGGGGGTGGGGGGGCAGCTTGCAGAAGTTAAGCACTTTGCATTGGTTACATAAAGCATAAGTCATTTGGGCCCAGCAAATTCACCAGTTATCAGATATTACAGACAGCAGAGCCATATCCCATTTACATTTGGCAGGGAGATAGAAGTAATAAAACTGAGAACAAAGAAAATTTCTGAGATGCTTGAGGAAGTGTCTGGAAGCTCAGACATGTTGAGGGAATGGGGGAAAACTTTTCCACCAGTAAGTTTGGCTTTAACTGCAGAGAAACACGTTCCTGGTTCATCATGGTTTGCATTATATGTTTCTCTGAGAACTAAACAAGATTCTTCAAGGCCCGGAAGTCTTCTTTATTATCTAGCACTGGGCCTACCACATAGAAGATGTTGCAATAATCTGTTGTTGAGTAAATGAATGAATGGAACAAATGTGTCCCAGGAGAGTAACAGCAAACTCGTATATGGTATTTAACACATGCCAGAGAGTATTCTCGGTGCTTTGCAAATATCACCTCATTTAAACTTCCTAGAAACTACCTGGTACCAGTACTGTTATTATCATCTCTACTTTCCATAGGAGGAAACAGAGGACACAGATTAAATATATAATCCATAGCAGATCTAAAAGGTTAACCATAGCAGTTTGCCCCAGAGTGTGGGCTCTTACTCACTGCCCTTGGAAACCACACACAGACTAAGCCTTACTATTTTTTGATGATATTCAATTTCAGATACGCTGGTGCAACACTGCTTTGATCTGTTAGCAAAGATAATTTACAGATGGCCTTAACAAAATAGTTCTTTTTTTTTTTTTGGTACCGGGGATCGAACTCAGGACCGTGTTCTTGTGAAGCAGGAGGTGGAACCACTGAGCTCCATCCCCAGCCCAACAAAACAATCCTTACTGCAGTACTTCTCAGTTCTTTGGAACTGAGTTTATTTATAAATCGGATTACTGGTACCCTCCAAGAGAAGAACATGGGATTTCTGGAAAATCTGAGTGGAATCTACCAGACAGTTTGAGTGAGTCCATGGCCTGGATGAATGTGATCGTAAACTTGATGGGATGCTTTCATTTAGCATGCAGGTCACTGGGGCTGGCTTTGCAGAACAGGCACAATGAGACATCCCAATCATACACCTAAAGACGGAAACCATGTATCAGCCTATAGGTGGAAAGCACACTAACATCAAGGACTATTAGTGAATTCTGCTCACATAGTGGATGCTCCCAAAAAGCCACCATAGATCAACAAAGTGGAAAATTAAATAAAACCTCCACATTTGGGAAACTCACATAGTTTGGTAAAAGGATATTTTAACCAGAGGCCACACAGAAGTGTCCCAAAGCAATGGTGTTCCCTAACCCATCACAAGGATCTTAAATGATCTTATCACAAATTTGAAATCCTGGAAGGAGCACTGGATAGGAAATTAGAAGTCAAGGCTGGGTGTGGTGGAGCACGGAGGTAATCCCAGCACTTGGGAAGCTGAGGCAAGAGGAGTGCCATGATTCTGAGGCCAGCTGGGAGTATATAATGAGTTCAAGGCCAACCTGAACTACATAATGAGACCCTGTCCAAAAATCCAGAAAAAAGCAAAAGAAATTAGAAGTCTTAACTTCTAGTTCCAGTTCTACAACTAAATGTGACTTAAGCTTTACTACTGTAAAGTTTTATAATTCACCTATGTTGCCTACACCACTTTTCAAAGATGTTTTATACAGCAGAGCCATGTGGTGAGGCGGATACAAAATGGGACAAAACTGTAAGACCCAATGGAAAATTATAAGGTGGGCATGAGGTGGAGCAAAACCAAGACCAACCAATAAGATGACAAGTACAGTCACCCAGGTGATATTGATTAAATGGGGATCAAGTGGGAGAGCAAGTCACATAGCAAGCGGTACAAGGATTTTAAGGAAGGGTGGGGGTCAGGGATATTTCCTGGAAAGGCTGGGTTAAGATCTGGGGCCCCCCATCCAGGTGATTGAAACCAATTTAGAATATCAGTCACTACTATTTATCCCCAGGGGAAGCACAAGGATATAGTAGTTTCTCTCCTTTTACAATTCTGGCCACAGTGCATGTGTCTTTATTTTTCTCCATGTTGGCTCCTTGCTGTGTTGGCTCCTTGAGGGCAGCCCTGTCTAGCTGCCTACAAGATATCTAATTAACTTACCTATCTGCAATACTGTGTGCAGGACTCACACATGTCAGGAAGGTGGCCTGCTGAATGTTGAAAACCAAAAAAAAAAAGCAGTTCTCTACAAAAGAAGAAATGCTTTCTAAAAATCCCAGAAGGCCAGCCTCACACATGACTGCATAACCATAAACGGCTGAGAAGGAGCAGCAGCCAAAATGGCGACGTGATGTACATTTCTAAGGACTGGCGCTGTGCTTTAACATGACTTTGAGACAGCAGTGGAGTTGGAAACAATCTCAGCTGCCTCCAGGATCCTCCACAGTCATCCATCAAGTGAGAGACTGTTGGGCGCACACTGATCTTTGTAGCCACTTTTGCCAAGAATCCTATCAGTTTACAAAGTCATATTTTAAAAAGTAGCACCACCAGCAGAGATAATTTCAACATGGATTTGCATTCACCAGAGCTCAATTTATATTTTCCCTGTATTTAGGGAAAATGTAACAGATAGTATCTCAACATCCCAAATGGGAGATTTGATTGAGAAAAGTATACTAGATATGTGCAATGGAAGTCTATGTACTTAATAAGCAATTATGTAGTATATCTACATTTAAGGAGAAATATACATGCATGCATATATATAAAATGCATTTTACCAATTAAACTTCAGCCTTCATAATCACTATCCTGAATTTTTGTAAACCTTGGCTTTGCTGTTTATTGATCTTATCATTTGTATCTATTTATAAATAATATAGGGACTGACTTTGTATGATTTTTTTTTTTTTGGTACTGGGGATCAAACTTGGGCCCTCCACTTTCGAGGCAGGCAGCAGAACCACTGATCCAAATCCCTGGCTACTTTGTATGATTTTTAAACTTTATTTTGTTTGGGATTCCCTGAACTTTAATCTGAAGGGTTATAGTCAGTAAAATTTTAAAAAATTTTGACAAAAAAATTTTTACTTCTAAAATATCAAGCATTATAGAGAAATACATATATATGTTCATAATTATGTGGATTTTGAATTTGACTATTTAATAAAATAGTAATAAAATTATTAAGAATAAAGTGACTATATTTGATGTAATGTAAACTAACAGTTATGGGAAGTTAAAGGGAATAAAAATATATCACATATATTAATGCAGCAATCCTGTTCTCCTAGATTGGGAAAGCTTGTGTTACATACAATATTGTCAAGAGTTTTCCCACAGCATGAAAATCCCAAAGGCCCTAGTAAGCGAATCATTCCAGACCATGTGGGTTTGTGGTATGGGCTGATCCCTGCCTATAAGAAAGGTGAGGCACACCTGTGTGCCACAGGTATAACAGGAGTGTGTGTCACCTTTTGGGATCAGTGACCTCTGCTCTGAGGCTCCCTGTATTATTCATAACAAGGAAAAGAGAAGACAACCTATTTTGCTGCTGTGCTTCTGCAGGAAGATAAGCAGAGCACAGTTTTCTCTTGCTTCATCTGGAACTCTCTAGCTAGAATCCCTGACTGCCTTCACTTCCTTTTCCTCCCTACATGTCACCTAATGCTACTTGACCAGGTACTGTTTTCAGAATGAACCATTACAGACACAGAAGGCATCTACCCCATAGAATAAATAGCATCTGTCAGGTGGGAGAATTCAGAGAAGCTGGGAAATTTAGAAAAACACATTGAACAGTCTAAAGCCGATCAACAGGTCAACTGCCTGAAGATTATTTTTCTTTCAAGATTTGTTTGGGTAAAGGCAAGCTCTGCTGTCTGAGACTCCTGCTAATTAAGGCCTAGGGATAGAAATCTCCCTGGACTTTTCTATCAGTGTACTGACTGGCTTCATTAGGTAGAGTTTGGCTTTAGTCCAGAAGCTGTATCTAGTCTCCAGTCTGGAGGAAGCTTTCACTGACAAGTAAACCGGCTGGAACCTGGGCTAGCCAAGGTGAACCCTGAAGGCAGCTGCTGATTCCCATAAGCAGGAAATCAAATCTTGGAATTGTCCTTTCTATAGCAGAAGTATCTGGTAACAAATGAAGCTGTAGCTTGAAGCACTCACTACATAGATTGCTGCATTCCCTAGCCACATTAAAGTTAATATCAATCCTTCTGCAGCTGATAAGGTTCATTCTCCTGAGGGCACCCTTTTTATTTGCTAGAAAGAAGGAAGTCACTCCATTCTGTTTTTCCTTAGACATTCCCAAGGCCTTAGTTCAAATCCGAATAACCAGGAAGCCTTCTCCAGGACATTTTGATTTCATTTCCCCTGAAGTTTCTTATTCCAGCTGGTTCAGTAAGTTATCTCACTAGAGGGTCTCTTCTGCCTGTCTTTAGCCTATTGAGCTGTAAGTTCCTTGAGACAGGAACACTAACTTAACTTATCCCTCTTCTATCCTGTCAGCAAACTATCAGAGTAAAGATGCCTTAGAATTCATTGATAAAAAATAAATAATAGAAAACAAAGTAAGAGTATCCTTTGCTTGCTTCTAAAGGTAAAAGCACTAAGATCTTAGATAATAAAAATGTGGAGTATTTCTCAAAAGGAAAAACCCTTTCAATTGGACATTGTTTATCTGTCTGTGGTTCATCTATTCAAAACAATATTTAAATTGCTAATTGGACTTCTAATTACCAATATGTGTTTTGTTTTGCTTTGCGTACTGGGGATTGAACCCAGGACCTTGTATTTGTGAGGCAGGTGGTAGCACCACTGAGCTAACCTCCCTCAACCCCCAACAACACCCCCGCAGCCAACCAACATATACTTTGGACTTTTATCTCCTACCATTGGTATTTATGTGCGCAATAATGCCTAAGCAAAGATTCAGGAAATGGAGAGGCCAGGCAGAAAAAAGTAGTATAAAATAACATTGGGGAGAATGAGGAGACTTAATTTCTTATTCTTGTTGCACAGAAGAAAGCAGAAGTGTCCTGGTTCCCTGAACAAACTCATCCATCGACTTCTCCAATGTTACTACTGTACCCTGATGTATCTGGTAAAGTCTGCCTCTCTCTCCAGTTCAGTCCTAGATAGAAGTTCTTCTAAATCTCAAGCACAATTAATCACATCCTTTTAGACCTGCTGTCTTGGTCCATTCTGGAAGCTGTAACAAAATACCATAGACTAAGTGGTTTATAAACAGCAACCATTTTTTGCTCTCAGTTCTGGAGGCTGGGAAGTCCAAGAACACCAGCATATTTGATTCCTGGTGAGGACTTTTACTCCATATGTGGCTGCCTTCTAGTTGTGTCCTCACATGGCAAAAGGGGCAAGGGATCTCTCCACTTTTATGTGGGCATTAATTCCATTCACTAGATGACCTAATCATATTCCAAAGGCTCCTAATATCCTTGCATTGGCACTTAGGATCTTAACATATGGATTTTGGGGGACACAAACGTTCAGTCATTGTGCTCTCTTAGTATCACGCTTTAACTGGCTGTATATGTGTCTTCCGTTACATTAAATTGTGAAATTCATTGAGTTGCATAAGGAAGTTACTCAAGACATTTTAAAAAAATATAGTTTGTGTTACTTGATTGTGAGATTAATTGAGGCCCAGAGAATTTAAGTGATCTGTTCAAAGCCTTAAACTAAACAAACAATAATGTATGGCCAACCTCCCTACCTATGATTCCTACATCACAAGAGTCCAGCTGGCTGACTGTCTCAGTAAAAGTCACTCAGCTACACATGAAAAGGAAGTGCTAGATGACAAGAGGGTGTCTATTGGCCTCTGAGCTTATGATGGACTAGGAATGCCGCTGTCTTTCAGAGCCTCCTTTCCCAGTATATTCCATGAGGGATCTAAAGATACCCTTGAAGGCCTCATCCCATTTCCCAGTATGGCCTTTCTCACAATTTAAAATAATTTATAATCAGTAGTTAATCAGGTTAGAAAATCATTACAGTTGAGCTGGTCAAAAAATTTTTAGTCATAGCCAGGTGTGGTGGTGCATCCTATAATCCCAGTACTCTGGGAGGCTGAGGCAGCAAAACGGCAAGTTCAAGCCCAGCCTAGCCACCTTAGTGACACCCTGTCTCAAAAAATTAAAAAAGGACTGGGGATGTAACTCTGTGTGAAAGCCCTGGGTTCAATCCTCCCCCCATCCCCCGCAAACAAACAAACAAAAATCCTTTAGGTATCCACAGAGGACCTTCATTTGAAAAGTCAATCTACTCAGTTCAGATCAGTCATCAAGAACTATCATAAAGCTACAGCTTTATTTCCATTGTGCTACAACTACCCACCTGTCTAGTTTGCAGTTTCTACAAATGTAATAATTACTTACCACTCAATTTGCTCCAATAGCTCTGGTTTGAAATCCTTCCTTCTTGATTGCAACTTTCCTGATTTCCACCTGTAATGTTTCTTCATACTTGCTGAACTCGATCTCTGGGCTCTCCATAACTTCCAGTGCCCAAACCCTTCTCAGTCTACCCACTTCATCTGACCCCAGTGCCAGCCCATCACAGACCTCACCCAGTGCCATGTCACTTGTACTCTAGCCAGCAGTTCTCACCCTCCACCCTATACATGTTCTGAGCCACCCTACCGAGCTCCACCTTGACTATACAGTTGAGCTAATTTCATTTTTTTCCTCACCAAGTACAGTGTAGTGCTATGAGAACTCATAATATTATGAGATATTACAATTTTGTACCTTTTAGCCTCAATCAAGACTCAATATCCATCTGGATATCTCCATTAGAATGCTAAAAACTTTTAAATTCCAGGCACATGCTTATAAATCCAGCACTTGGGAGGCTGAGGCAGGAGAATTGCTGTGAGCTTGAGGCCAGCCTAGGCACATAGTGAGTTCATGACTAGCCTGAAATACACACTGAGATCCTACCTCAAAAAAAATTGGGGGCCGGGGATTTAGCTCACTGGTTCCGCTGTCTGCTTCGCAAGCACAAGGAACTGAGTTCAATCAGTGGTACAAAAAAAAAAATTGTTTATAAAGACAAACTTCTCCTGCTATATATACCCAGTTTTTTTACTGATGTGATCAACCTCCTAGTCACCAAGACTTGAAATCAAGGATGAATTTGTCCTTTCCCCTAAACTCCAGTCATTAAATCTTTTTTTTTTTTTAACTCAATGCATATTCCAAAACTTGTTCCTTCTTTTTACTTCTGCATACTTATATCCCATCCCAGCTGTACTTTTAGTGATAGCCTCCTAACTCATCTTGGACCTTCTCATCTTGGGCCCCAGTAGATCTGTTTTTGATTAGACTAAAATTCAGCTCAGAAAATAACATCTCCCAAAGCCACTGGTAGTCTTTTCCTTCCTGCCAACAGAAGCTCACATTCCTGAGCCTGGCAGCCAAAGCCTTCTGTGATGGGGCTCTAATCTGCATCTGAATGTAGTACCCCCCCATCTGACTTCAAGCTGGACAAAAGAGGATCAGTAGAATGGAACATGTCAGAGTATATCCCATATGGTAAGAATAAATACTGTTGTGAAAGTCCTGGTTCCTACAATATTACCAAAGGTCATGCTATTGAAGGGTAAAACCCTGCATATCTACATAATTTGTTATTCCTAAACATGCAAAGGGACTTTTTTCTTCATCTTAAAATTATAAAGTATTTTTTAAAAATATAGAGGATAACAGTTGTTTATAAAATCCTAGCAAGTCTATTTACTTTAGATTTTAACGCGTGTGTGTGTGTATATGTATGTATGTATATATATATATATAAATCTCTGTCCATGAACCATACAATGGAAACTTAGCTTCTGTTCTCTCCTACCAGGAGCAGTCACCATGCACCAAATTGAGTGATTTTCATTACCAGTGTTTTCACATAAAAGCATTATAAATTATATATTCATAAACAGTATATGCTGTTTTGGATATTTTAATCTTTATACAAGTTTTTTAGCCAACAATTTATAGCCTTCTTTTTTTGGTATTGGGGATCAAACTCAGCACTCTGCACTTGTGAGGCAGTCACGGTGCCACTGAGCTAAATCCCTGGCCCATTTAGTGCAGTGGCACCGTTCCTTCTTTTATTTAATAAATTTTGTGTTTTTTTTTTTTTCTACAAGTCCTATGATTTTCTACTTGATTTCCCTGCTGAATATTTCCCATTGTGTGAATATACCACAATTTATTCGTCTATCCTCCCATGAATATATGTGAAAATTGTTTCTACTTCTTCACTATGACAAACAAAGCTGCGGTGTCCATATCTTCTTGGGCATAGGACTAGAAGAGGATTCTTTTTCACTTCTTTGCTCAGATCGATTCAGACTTCTTTACCTGAAATGGCTTCCTCCCCATCTCTAGCTCAGAGAGTTGTTTATCTACCTCTGAAGGAACCTCTCAGATGCCGGTTCCCTCTTGCTTTCCACTTCATTAAATCAATGCGCTATCTTCATCCATTCTTCTACAAGCTTCAGTTTATCATCAGATTGATAGGGAAAACCTTAATAAGCGAAAATTTAGGAAATGTCACAATATTGCCTTCTGCCCCTCACCCTTAGTTCAGAATTAACTGGTACCAGGAGACACCTAGTCTCCTCACAAAAGTTTGTAAGTGAAAAGAACCATTGTTAGCTTTGTTAATCAAACAAGCTACCTTCCCCCTGGCTAGAGTAGGCAATTGAATGAATCTAAAAGGTAACTTCCCTAACAAGAACTGCATCCGGGTTGAAATTCAACTGCCTCGCTATCATGTTTTGGGTATCTGTGAAAATGCAATGTAACCAACTGAGTAAGATCAAAGTTGTAAAACCCTATAAAAGTAAGAGTTGTAGCGCAGTGGAGGAGTCGATCAGGGCACCACCATTAGGTGTGATCGATCCCCATCGATGCAGTAAACTTTTTTATTTTACTTCCATTCTGCTGCCTCTCTGTGTGTCACTTGCCGTCTCCTTCCGTAACAAGATAAAGTATGCTACCATATACAACCTTGTCTTATAGTTGTCTGGGTACTTTCTCATTGACCATAGCAGGCCAAGAGTTTCTTAGGAAAAGTACTGTGCTGCATGGTATTAAAAGTCCCTCTCCTCCTTACTTAAGAGAGTCCCATTGAATCTGCTAAATTTTCCTACTAAGTACTAAGTACTGCAGTCACCATCTAATAATGTATACTTATTGATAACTGTGTATACCTAGTGGTTGTTAAATTCCCATGTATTATCATTTCAGCATTGTGGGTATAAAGAAGCTTATCTCTATCATCAACAGTGTGTGCTGGGAGAAAGTAGAGGTACAGGAAGGGTGCTTCCTGGGCTCAGTAACCAGCTAGGGCTTAGGCAGCCACCTATCCATAAAGAACAAGAAAAATATTCTTCCTCTTTATTGTTAAATTATCCAAGATACTTCACTTATGCCAATACTTTTATATGAATTTTGTTCAGAGCTGGGAGTATAATTCAGGGTAACACATGTAGCTAGCGTGCACATGGCCTAGAGCTCAATCCCCAGGATGCATATACTCCCACATATTTTTTGTTGTTGTTCAGAAATAAAACATCGGACAAATAGGTTACCTTAGTAAATATTCTACAGCTTTAACCTGGTGAAGTTACATACAGCCATATGTGTTTTGAATGGCTCCTAGTGTAGCTTCAGAATCCTTGGCTAGGGGGCAGGATTGTAGTGGGAGTGGCAAAGTGCCCATCTACAGATGTTAATTTCTCCCAATTTCAATGAGAGGAGCTGACAGGGGAAGATTTCTTCCTGGTTCCAAAGTAGGGATTCATGATCACTGTACTTCTTTTTTATTAGAACTGGAAAAGTGAGGTTAAAAATTGCTATGTGGAAAAATCAGCTCAAGAATCCAATGATAAAACCTCTTTCAATTTTTTTTCACGAGTACAAAGTATTGGCTTAAATGATGGCAAGTTGATGCCTCATAAATTCATAATAAACATGTCTGGGCTACAGAGTTTTTACAAGTAGCTCACCATTCCATGCCATATGACATATCATATAGAGAATAACTAAAATCAGTACATTTGAACTGTCTTCCTTAGTTTTGAGGTGACACGAAGGTCAGCTAAATAAAAATTAGTTTTATGATGGTCTAAAGAAGTAAAATTCATACTAGAAAAGAATGATTTCTTGGCTGCCAAGAAGCTATGACTCCTAGGCTAAATGACAACATGGAAACTTAGTAAATGAAAAATCAAACTCCTGGTTTTTACTTCTAGGTTATAGTTTGATTTTAGAAAGGGCCACGTATGAGAACAACCATTTATCTTTACAGTAATACAACCTCAAGTCTCAGATGACATTTGATTATAACCTGTGCAAATGCTACATGAGTACCTGGATTGTTTTTCCAATCAAGTTGAAATACCTATGCTGACAGTTCCTGTATCAGCTGCCCACCAATGGATACTATATAGATATATACCACGTGGCACTGCCCAGGCACTGCCACTCCACACCATGGAAGATTTAGACATGGATTACAACATCAGCCAAGACACAATTCCTTCTAGCCCTTGCTCAAATCTCACCTTTTTCAAGGAAGCTTCCCAACCACCTCTTGCTTAATACTGCATTTGTAAACTCTCTATCTTGCTCTATTTTTTTGTTTTATATAGTACTCGTCATTTTGTGACAATATATATCACTTTCTCATAATTTTATTCACTGTGTTGAGACACACATAAAACTTATCATCTTAACCATTGTAAGTGTATAGTTCAGTAGTGCATTCACATTGTACTATAGTACAATAGTACAATGTACATTCACATTGCTGTGCAACCAATTTCCAGAACTCTTTCATCATCCAAAACTAAAACTCTTTAAACAACTCCTCATTCCTCTCTATCTACCAGTTTCTGGCAACTATCTTTCCACTTTCTGTCTCCATGAGTTGGAATATTCTGGAACCTTATATCCATGCAAAATCAGAGCATTCTTCTTTTTGTGACTGACACGTCACTCGAATAATGTCTGTCAGGTTCATCCATGTTGTAGCATGTTTGAGGATTTCTTTCCTTTTTAAGGTTCCACAATATTCCACTGTGTACATATATCACATTTTGTCTATTCATCCATCAGTGGGTTTCGCCTTTTGGCTATTGTGATTAATGCTATGAATTGGGTGTACAAATATCTCTTCAAGGCCCTGCTTTCATTTCTTTTAATACAGACATATCCAGATGCAGGATTGCTGGATCATATAGTACTTGTTTATAATTTTTTGAGGTATTACCATACTGTTTTCCAAAGTGGATACAATCTTTTTTATTCCATCATCGGTGTGCAACTGTCCCAATTTCTCCCCATCCTCATCAGTACTTATTTTGTGTCTATTTTATAGTAGCCATCCTAATGGGCATAAGGCTGAAATATTGTTTGTATTGATTATGTTCAAGGTCTATTCTTCCTTACTTCACTGCTGGTGCAGAATGTGTGTCTCAATTAGCACAGGGACATTTGCTTTGTTCACTGTTGTAACCCTTGTATCTAGAATAGTACTTGTTATTCAGTAATGTACAGTAAGGGAAGGGGACATAAAACACATTTAAGATGTGTTATGCACATATATACCAGCTCCCTATGATGAATGCAGTTATTATGTGCTGCAAACATATGCTAGAAAAAGATAGCTAGGTGTGGTGGTGCATACTTGTAATCCCAGCACTTGGGAGGCTGAGGCAGGAAGACTGTCATGAGTTTGAGGCAGCCTGGAATAAACAGTGAGTTCAAAGCCAGCCTGACCTACACAGCAAGTCCCTGTCTCTAAAAACAAAACAAAGCAATAAAACCTAAATGATGAATAAAAGAAAGATACAGGGGAGTTATACTGCCTTTTCTATTCCTGGTTTTTATATTAAAAAAAGCTCAATTTGGCTTTCATGATAGCACATTTATATTTATATTTATATTTATAGATCACTTTTACATAAATGTGGGACCTTTACAAAGCAGTTGCCACTTTAACAAATACTTGCTGAAAGTCTGTTTACCATTATTCATTCATATTCAGATAGAAATATGAAGCAAGTGGAATTTGACTTTGTGGAGAGCTGATAAGAAGTCCACAGGAAATTGGGTTTGGTTAGCACACACCAGTAATCCTGGCCCCATGGGAGGCTGAAGCAGAGGGATCACAAGTTCAAGCCTAGCCTAGGCAATTTAGTGATTTACCAAGAGCTTGTCTCAAAATAAAAAAAGTGTTGGGGTTATAGTTCAGGGCCTCCTTCAGTTCAATCACCAGTATGGAAGAAATAAAGTTCTATAGGAAAACTAAAGAAAGGTTCTGCAATATGCAGAAAACGTAATTATCTAGAATGGGGTATATCCAGTGCCCATTTGGTATCTCTGCTCAGCTACAACCAAGGTATCTCAAAATGAACACTTCAAAAGGGAGGGCCAGGGATTTAGTCCAGTGGCACCGTGCCTGTCTTGCAAGCGCAAGGTCCTGAATTTAATCCCCAGTACCAGAAAAAAAAAAAAAAAAGGGAACAAGAATCAAACTTCCCTCACTAATACTACTTCTGTACTGTGTTCCTTCCTGAGTAATTGGCACTTAGGTGCTCACACTAGAAACCAGAAATATTTTTTCCCTCTTCTTCACCCAGTACTCCTCTTTATCCAGCTGCCAAAAAATCTATAGCCATGCAGCCAGGCTCCACAGCCTATAATCCTAAACTTTTATGCTATGTGGGAAATGCTTTCTGTTTCAACCTCATTTATTGGAAATCACTCTACAATGTCTGAGTCCATTTTCCTAAGTGGGTAGGTGAATATAATTTTGAAAATTCAGAACAGTCTATGTTAATATGCAGCTTGGCTAATAGAGATGCCAGTAGTCAAGAAGATTGGACTGTGTAAATCCATGCCTAAGTTGTGTTTAAATAAAAGTCCTAATAGCATTGAATTTGCTTGTTTTGATGCTTTTTATTCAAAGTGGAATATGTAAGTAAAAGTTAGTTTAACTGAACACTGTTTTATCAAAGTTATATTGTAATAGATACAACCATCAATATCAACAGGGCGTATCCATTATAAGCTCTATAAAGAAAGTTTTCTTCTTTGAGGTTTTATTGATCTTGGAGCCAAAGGAGGCTGGAAAGCAGACAGCCCAAACCCTACTCTTGACAAATTAAATGAAGCACATACTTAAAAATAAACCACAATCTTCTGGCACCAACAGTACCATCTATAAACAGAATAATAATAAAGACTCACAAGTTGGGATTTCTCAGGTAAAGTTAAAAAAAATGAACACAAGCACAAGTGTTATTAAAGTTCTAGCAAATGTCACTTTTGAATTTTAAGCTTCATTTTCTAATAGCTGGTGTTATATAAATTTATCATAAATTAACATTCAATTTTAGTATGTAACATTCAAAGAAGGTACACTTGAAAGCCAAAAGGGTATCCTTATCCCCAGAGTGCCATTAGGAAACAAAGGGTACAGTATCAGTAAGAAACTCTTTGGGCCAGTTCACAGTTCATATGGGCTAGGAAGACAGAAGAACTTAATGTTACCAGAAAGTTCAAGGTTTCAATTCTATCACCCCGTGCTCCCTTTGACAAAGGACTGCCTTATCTATTGAAAAGCCACATTCATTCCCCAACTCCTCCTTCTGCTTCACCTGCCACTTATCCCTCCAGAGAATTCAATTCAGCATTCCCAAGTAACAAGTAAATGATTACTTGTTGACCTCTTTTTATACAACATCTAAAAAGATACAGAAAGTAAAGTATGATAGTAAGCTACAAGTAATCTCAGCTATGACTTTTAGATAAGCATTAACAGATAAAAATATACCTTTAATTGGAGAAGAGGGGCTCTTTAAAAAATATTCTTAAAAATACTTAACCAATTTCATGACTTGTCTGACCTCTCTGTATTTTTCTCTTCTCCCTCCCCCCAGCACCTAATATATAGTTGAAACTTCTAAATGGAAAAGTACCTCTGTCTGTCCTTACTGTGTTAAATCAAGGCATTCCAAAGTATGTGGGTTTGACTTTTCCTTGCACAGGACTGTAGTGTTGGTTAAAACTACAAAAGAAACCCACACCAATGCACACACAGCAAGATCTCACCCCACAAAGACAGCCTGGCATTCTGTCAGTCCTCCTAGAGACAGCCACACTTGAAGTAGCCTGTGCAGCTTATCAGGTGGAAATGATTTCTGGCAACTACAGACTGACCTAAGCCATCTCCACTGTGCAATATGTTATTTATGATATTGTCATGATCACTGAAAGAAGCTCTGTCAAGGAGGTCTTGTTCTTGTAATGCCTTCAAACTTCTTCAGAAGTTGAGAATTATATTAACTGATAATGACTTGCTTATAACTAGGCACTAAGTTTCTTGTTTTCTCATTTCACTAAACTACACTGAACCTAACTTCAGCTTAATGCAATAGCTATACTAGATTAGGAACTCCTCAAAGAGAGGCTCTGGATTTTGATTTCCTTTTATTCTTCTTGAGATTGTTCCATTTCTCCCCAAAAGGATGACTTTATGTAGTCTTACTGACTACATGCATAAACCAACCCATGCATAAACCCACTGAATGACATACTGTGAGTTGAAAGGGAGAGTTTGACCTCCAAATACTCTGAGCCATTGACATTTAAACCATTTGCTTTTGTCATCCGCTTTTCAGAAGTAGTTTGGCATCCCTGAAGGATTCTTAGCCAGCGAGGACAACTTTAGCTGTTAAGGACCTGATGTGATCACAGACAAAATGGCTCACAGAGTTTTAGTGTGGGAAGGGTTTTACAGATGCCTTACTGAGGAAATGGCAAACTGGATTTGCCATTGATGCCAACCCTTATGCTTGATGGTTTCCTGGAGTCATGTACTGGGGGGTGTTCCTGGCCAGGAATGAAGCTCGGAGGAAAGGCGTGATGGATTAACAATATCTGCCATAGGCTCTGGAGGGAGGCCAGGCTCAGGAGGGAGCTGAGACACAGAGCCATAATTTGCTATCCCTGCACTGACTCTGCTTGAGACAGCTAAGTGGCTTGCGCCACACTGTTTTTCCCACTAGACATTTTTAAAAAGCAGAAGTCATATCAATAGGGGAAAACTATTAAAAAATATTTGCAACAATAAATGTTTAAAGAAAATACATGTCTTCTGAAAAGGACATTGACAGAAGTCTTTGTTGGCTTATCCCATAGAGGGACAAAGGTGGAATTTCTGGGCTTCTCCTCAGTGGCATTGTAATAGTTATCACTTTTAACACTCCATGGGTGAGAACATTAAAGGTTATTTAGCTTCTGTGACAGACTGGGCAGTAAAATCAAGCAAATATCAGTGATTCCCAGGGACAAAGTATTAAGCAAAAAAGCTTATTTTCATAGGCAAAATATTGAGAATCAATTTCTTGGACTAGCAAAACTCTTTTGATCAGTTAATAAACAGTATTTTCTTGCTTTCTGGTTTGTTCTTAACACTGTGATGGATTAAGTGAATGCATTTAAGGCAAAAGACATGGCCGCTCCCATAGTCAGCTCATCTAATCTCTGTCTGTCCCTTATTGTGGGTGTGGAAGTGTGTATGGAGGGGTCAGATCTCTGGAGAGGCAGAGTTGGCCTCACAACATCTCTGTGTTGTCAGCCAACTGGCTCCCAGGTGAGGACATTTCTGGCAGTAAAGCAGTATACAGCAGGCAAGAGACCTTAAGAAAAGGCAAGGGAGAGAGAGGAGGCAAGCATGTGATTCTGCAGACAAATAAACACAATTAGCTGTGCTAGAAACCAACTGAAAAGACTCAATGGGAAGACTGATTCCTTCTGCCAAGGGAGAAAACCAAAGGAAAATTCATTTTAAAAGAAACTTTTTAATTGCCTTGGTAGCTGTAGCCCAATGATAGTTGTATTTTCTGCTCTGTTCTTTTTCATTATGGATTTCTACAACATTTTAAAAACCATCACAATAATGGTTTCATTGCTTTGTCAGTTTTTCTGCCTGGATCCCATTAACATTTCAAAATGATCCTTTCACACTAGAGATGACAACTCAGCCATTCTGTCCTTCTGTACCTAAACAGACCCAGTTTGCAGCAATGGTTGGGTAACTGAATTTATGGTAATCAGTAGCCGTGTCTCTGGAAGTTTGCTCTTCTAGTCTCAGGATCCAGTTCTGTGGTGTAAGGATTAGCCACAGCAGAGGGATCTAGTAGCTACCATATGGCATGGTAATTAACAGGTAAGATTCTGGAGTCAGGCAGCTTGAATATGAGTGCCAACTCTGTCACTTACAAGTTGGGTGATCTGGATCGAGTCAGTTAACCTCCTTATGTTTCACTATCTTCATTTAAGAGATTAGACCCCATGGTACCTCACTAATAGGCCAATTGTGAAATTTAAAGAATTATAATGAGTTGTATCCTTTAGAATCCCATTCTGGAATATTCACAAATGATGTGAAATCTGAGATTTGCTTCAAAACAATTGAGAGGTCCTTAAGGTATACAAAAAAGAATTCATAAATTGATAATTATTGAAGTTGGATGGCGAACACGTAGGGGTTTCTTATACCATTGTATACGCTTCTGACAGTTTGAAAATTACTGTAATACAAGTTTTAAGAGAGAGATAGAAGATAACACATTGAAACTGTCAGCATACAACATGTGTTTAATAAATGTAATCTGTTAAGATGAGGGAGGGTCTTGAAGGCATGGTTCCCAGATCATAGCGGCACCCCAACACCAGCCTGCCTCTCTAGAAACATGGGTGAGTTCTCAGGGTAAAATGGGGTGGGACACACTGAGAATCTACTGTTCACCATCAATAAGAAGTTATTGGTTCTCTATGCTTTGGAAATGTACTCAGTCAACCACATTCATCAAATATTAATTGCCCTTTATCTTTTACAGATACATACAATCACAAGGCAGGAGTAGAGGAGCTGCTGTGGCTCCAAACTGAACTATCATCCCAGCAAAAAGCCAAACATTTCCAAGTTCTAGTGGCCTGTGCAGCATCTGTTTGATATATACAAGTGGTTTTGTGGGTATATGAAAAAATGCTCAATGAACATGCCCACCCTGGTCTATGCATCCAGTAGGTTTAGGGAACCACTTGTATGAATTCAGAATCAGTTCCAGAAACTTCCAGCTTCCACAATTTTTTGGATGGGGTGCTGAGCTGGACAGACTAGAAGCTTCACTCTAGATATTAAGAGAGCCCTTAATGAAGTCACATTCCTACCCCACAGTCTTTACAAACAAGGAACTTGACAATGCAGCTCTGACACTAACTGTAATGACCTGTTTTCTCAGTTGTAACCTTTTCAGCTTGTTGTAGGGATCGGAAATAATACAATTAAGTGGGAAATACTAATTGTTCAATATATTGTAGTTATTTTATGTCTCTGTAAGCCTTTATGTCTGGATAGATGTTATTACCATTTAAAAAAAATTTGGCTAGTATTTAGACCCAGTAATTCTCCAGGCCGTGAGATTTACCACAGCCACACAATTATAAATAGTTCAATATTTTCTATCTCATTTTACAAAATGTTCATGCAGCTGCACTCAATTTTCTTCTCCACAAAGTTGATGTATAGATTAATATATTGCTATCATCAGTACCTATATGTTCTCTCCCATGTGATTCACACTTCTATACATGGCTGTTGACAGTATCTTCTAAGCTGAAAGAAAAAGTAGGAGGTAAGAAGTAATGAGAAAAATGTGATCCATTTTAAGTCAAGCAAGACCATTGTTACTATTATTAATCACTTACTGACTATCACAA
>NW_022900926.1:43553034-43564495 GCF_012274545.1 Fukomys damarensis
ATATATATATATACATACATATTGCTGAGTGTCAGTAGACAAGACGAGTGTTAAGAGATAACTATTCCCTTAGCAAATACCTTAGTGGTCTTTGGTTTCTCTATGGAACTTAAGTGTTTTTTAAAATCTTTATCTTATCATTACCTAAAACTGGCACCCTAAGGGAGGGAAGGGGTATGGGGGAAAAATGAGAACCAAGATCTGTCATGTAAAGGTATAAGATCCCAATGATGAATGTAATGGTACTGTATACTTAAAAAGTACCAATAAACTCAATAAAAAAGAAAAAAAAAACTGGCACCTTCTTTCCCCTTATCCTGCTATATTTTTCTGCACAGCAGTTTTCACTACTTAACCGTATACATTTATTTTCTGATTGTTTATTGTCTCCCTTGCCCCCTACAAGAGTATATTATGTTACATGTAGGCAGCAATCTTGTTCATGTCTGAATCTCCACCACCTAGAACTGTGCCAAACACATAGTGGGTCCTTGAAAACTATGAGGCATGTTTTAGTTTCCTTTTCCTTTCTCCAGACATCCTAATGCAAAAGGGAATTTAAATCTGTGGTCCAGTTTTATATAAATTTCTTAAATAGCTGACCACCACGACACAATGTGATATATAACATGGTGCCAAATAATATGAAGAAAAATGAGACAATAAAGTGATTGCCTCCAGTACCACATACCATTCTGATTTTGTCACTTTGCTATTCCTGAATGTCCTTCTCTCCATCTAAATGATAATCCCCTTTAAAAACCTCACTAGGGACGTTTCTTCTGAATCATACTGTGACAAGTGATCCCACTGAAGTCATGCCGTCCTAAACTGAGTGGTGCCTACTACAAGGGATGCATGGTCCGGCACACAGTTATAAACAGTCCAGTTTTTTTCTCTTTCGTAAGAAAAATGTTGGATGCCCCAATGTCTTACAAGCTCTTTAAAAATTTATATATGAAATATATATATATATATAACATTTATAAATATAATTTTTTTTGTATCCCTCAAAGTATCTGCCACATGGTTAGGTACTTACCAAGTGCTCAAAATTCCCTACAGATGAACGAACAGGATTCCTATTTGAATCCCACCTCTGGTGCCTGATTCCTTTTATGTTCCAATAGCATTGGTTTTCTTTCCTTTTCTCTCGTCTCACAAATTCCCTTCTATGTTAAAGTAACTCTACCTGTAAAGGTCTAAAATGTTAAAAAATAAATAAAATGTTAAGATCCAAGACAAAACAGAAAAATCATCAAAGGACTTCCAAGTTGACATCAGAATGTCAGAAGGTGGCTGCACCTCTAAGTATATGTCATGAGCATGTCATCATTCAGGATGTTTTGAGTGGGGGAAAGCCATACAATCCAAGAAATACCTATAGCACTCATGAATTGACCGGAACTTCTCCATCAAATTGAGATTTAATGAATCAGTTCTAGCTTCCTGAAATGCTACCCAGGTCAGTAACATTCTTGAAGCTGTCTGTGTGACATTTTATTACTGCAGCTGATCCTATATTAGTCTGTGCATAAAACTGACTCATTTCACTTACTAAAGTTCTTGGGTTCCCAGTCAACTCAAGGGAATAATGTTATGACTTTATGTTAAGCACAGGAGGAGGAAACGAAGGTGAGATGTATGGAACGAGTTCAATATAAATTTTATAATTTGAGAGCCATTACGCCCTACCATTGACTTTATATTATCCTCTTTTCCCCCCTTGAGTCCAGGGCCTTCACACTGAGCTACATTCCCAGCTGTTTTTTATTTTTCATTTTGAGACAAGGTCTTGCTAAGTTGCCCATGCTGGGCTTGAACTTCCCACCCATCTGACTAGCCTCCCAGAGTTCTGGGATTACATACATGCGCGCCCTTACCCAACTTCCTCCTCATCAATCACTTTAGAATGAGTCCAAGAACAAAGACAGTTTGCACCAATGAAAAGTTTTGTTTCAAAGAAAACTATGATCTACAGGCACTATTCAGAAGACAATCTATCTAACTATGTACTATCTACCTATATCTCCACTCTCAACTGGCTTAAGGGTATCCCTGTTCTATTTATCTGACTTTTCTTGAACTTCTTGGACTCAAAAAAGCATATGCTAAAGGTAGGGCAAATATATTGTTTCAAGATACTGACGAAAAACACCACCTTCTCTATTCTTTGTAAATACAGAATTTTTTCTTCTTTGCTCTTTTTCATCGTTGACTACATTACTCTAGAAGAATAAATGTCACCACCTCTGCTGCAAGCTGTATCTCAAGACCAACAACAACTATACAATCAGCATCCTTACTTATATGGTCTCCCTCAGATTTCTACACTGCTAGGAAACAGGGTTTAAAGTCATGAACCAGGTCAACCTCACTTCCTATCCATATGTGTTCTTAAAATTTTGATGTCATTACCTCTATTAAAATTCATCATAGTATCATTTATTCATACTATTCTGATATGGCATTGAGTCCTCCCCACACAGGAAAGCCGGCAGTCTATATACAGCATAGATGGCTTGGAAGATGGGGTACTGTAACTGGCACTGCAAAATGGAACTTTAAAAGTTAGATTTTTTTCTTTTGGAGACAAGCAACTTCTCCAAACTTCCTCCTGCTGAGTACATAACCAATACCTTCTCCTCTGCTCAGTTTAAAAGAGGTGACAGAATTCACAGATGCCAGCCCAGGGAGACCAGAGTCCAGTTTCCTTTTCACAAGAAAGAGCAGGATAACCTGAAGACGGCTGGAGGCGATATCTGCACTGTCTCTCTGTGCTCCCCTGTTCCTTAGACCTTTGCCCACCTGTGAATGGTGAGATGGTGATTTGAGGCAAATGAGCCCCTCCATCTTCTCAGGATGGCTTTGCATAAATCTATTTTACCAAAGCACACAGCCTCCTCTGACTTGGTCAGTGGTGCACCTGAGAATATGAACTGTGACTCTTCACCTGGGCCTACAAATGCCCAATAGATCACTAAAAGTAGGATAAAGCCAGACCTTCATTTTGTAAAACTCTAGGTCAAATCATCTCAGCTCTGCACATTGGCCTATTAGTCTTTTGGGGATTATCCACCTGAAAGTTGACAGAACACACTGGGCATGGTGACACATACCTGTAATCCCAGCACTCAAGAAGCTGAGGCAGGAAGATCGCCATCAGTTTAAGGCCAGCCTGACCTACACAGTGAAACCTTGTCTCAATTAATTAATTAATCAAAAAATTAAAAGTTAGCAGAACAAAGTTTATTAACACTAATTTGCCTAGCCTGTCTCATTCCCTTTCAAGAAGAACTAAAGTAATTTTCCAAGATTCACAGGGACAGCCAATTACAGGCATTTACAACATCCAGTTACAGACTGAGGCTGTCACAAAGAAAATCATTTCTTGGAATGGAACTGCCCCCCAAGCCATAAAGATTTCTCCTGGGCTAGGAAATCAAGACCTTGGCCCAGCCCTGCTAACCTCTAAAAGCTGGCCTCCTGCTTTTGTCAGCAGGTCAGTCTGAGCCCTTGTATCATGGTGCACTTCTGCTCAAGCTGGAGTCCTTTCCCTGTCTTTTTTCTTACTTTTCATTAAAGCTTCCCTGAAAATTCTTGTTTTAGTTTTAATTTCCATTATCACTAAAAGCAAGGACCCCTTGCTAGCCTGTGACAGGATCTGCTAAGTCAGAAGTTCAAAGATCTAGACAGAATCCCTGGTTTGCCATTTTCTCTTTGTGACTGAAAAATTTCTTAAGCACTCTACCTCTAAGCTGTACATTTATCATCTATTTTTTAAAAATCCATGATGATATCAACTTTATGTCTCATAGGATGATAGTAAAGTCACATTTGACAAGGTATAGAAAAGCACTTTGAAAACTGTCCAGAGGTGTACACAAGGGATTATAAGGTAAATATATCAATATTAAACACTGCTAAAGATCTAAAACATTTTTTTACCAAGTTTCTCTGACTATAACCCATTCGAAGAAACATTCTTCCCTGTAACTACCATATATACCCATTACTAATGCAAAAGCTTAACAAAATAATACTTATGTTATTTTGATATTTTAAATTCTGTTCTCTTTTCTCTGTTTTTAAATGAAGGTGGTTAATTTCGTAAGTCAGTGGTCCTTGACTTTCAGTTATTGGGCATCAGAATAATGTGAGAAGCATTTTTTTTGTTTGTTTTTTTGAGACAGGGTCTCACTATGTAGTTCAGACTGCCCTGGAACTCACTCGAACTCACAGCGATCCTCCTGCCTCAGCCTCCCGAGTGCTGGGATTACAGGCTTGTGCCACCAGCCCGGCTAACATTTTTAAAAATGAATGCCCAGGCCCTACCCACTGAGAGTCTAAACAGCAGTTTTGGGTGGGACAGGGCAGCTGCAGGTGATTCTACTGTATACCCAGTACAGAGTCCTAAGCATTTCTATCTCACAGGCTGAAATACCACTTATTTATATCCCTGTCTCCTGAACTTTGGGTGGCCAGGAATTTGCCTCCCTCCCAGCCCCACTCCCACCCTGCTGAAGATCGGATTTGGTGATTTGGTGATCTGAGCTCCAAGGAGGGTGAGGAAAGCACAGAAGGAATGGGTACCAAAGGAAATCCTGGGATCCCTCTCCCAGATGACAGCATAACTTCAGGCAAAGCAAAAGATGGAGTGGATTGGAGTACTTTGTTAAAAGTAAAGGGACCTCTACAAGAACTCCTTGATCAAGTATGAGGGGCTAAGAAAAACAAAGGGAACCTGCCAGATCTCCTTGCTGCTTTGAGGAAGCCTGGATCTTGTGTGCACAAGGATATAAGAAGCATCTTTTGAATCCTGGGAGATAAGGTCAGTTGAGAGGGTGCTCTGCATTCCAGGTACAGCCCAGATCCAACAGAAAACACCTCTGTCCTCAGTCATCTTTCCTCTACACAAGAGAACTCTTGGAGAACATCCTCTTCACTTGGTTGGTGAGACCTGTGCACTGCTTTTAGCTGTTTGATAGAACCTGGGCCAGAATGCAGGAGGAACCTTACGTCTATGCCCTGCCCTACCTTTGGGTACTTGGATGGATCAAGATATTTAGATTCTTTCTGTATACAATGGGTTAAAGGCCCAAAGCTAGCCATGACCATGGTGAAAGCCTTAATCCCAGAATTCTGGAGTCTGAGACAGGAGGGTTGGTGCAATTTTGAGGCCAGCTGGACTGTGTACCAAGATTCTGTCTCATACCAAGAGATAAGCAACTTAAAACAAAACAAAACAACAAAACACCTCTCCCATACAACACACACACACACACACACACACACACACACACACACACACACACGAAGCTGTGTCTGTTTAAAAGTAAAGTCCCTCAATTTTGACCCTGATCTGCTAACTGGAGATCATATTGAGAATGACCATTTGTTGAGTACCAGCTGAGTACTAAGCACTTCATATACTCTATCTCACTTAACTCCACAGTATCCCCGCAGATGTCCATTTTCTAGATACTCGGGTTAAGTGACTCACCTAGGTGCAGCAACTACCTGATGCTACCACACCAAGTCCCAGGCTGTAGGTCAAGATTTATCAGCATTACTGACACATTGGACCAGAGACTTCTTTGTTATAAAGGGCTGTGTAAGATGCCTAGGAACATCTTGGTGTCCACCCAGTAGATTATGACAATCAAAAATATCTTAGATGTTGCCAAAAGTTTCCAAGGGCAAAAAGGATCAACCCCCTTCCTGAGAACCACTTCTTAGGCTAAGCTACACTGTGTGTTTTTTCTGGTACTTTACAAGTACATAAGCCACAGCCCCCCAGGAAAATATGGTGCAGTTATAACACTACTCTATCCTACAGTTATATATCACTATACTGCTTGCTAAGGACTTTTATAGACATTACCTCCTTTCATGGCATATGAGTGTATAGTGAGTCTAATCCTGAAACAGTTAATCTACCTCAAAAATATGAATGCTAAAGAGATACTCTTACCTTTCTAGCCTTCTGCAAGAAATCGAGGGGAAAGAATATGTAATGAAATTCGTATTTATCCTCAGCTGCATAAACCATAAGGAGAAAAAAACACTTGCTAGTGCACAATGACAAGACAGCATTTTATGTGAACTCCAGTAAGGCAAAGCCTGTGTCTCCATCTCTAGCACCTGCTTGCCTAAAACATAGGTGTCTTAGTCACTTTTCTCATCAATGAGACAAAATATCTGTCGCCCAAAGTTAAAGGAGAAAGAGTTTGTTTGGCTCACAGTTTGTAGAGGTTTCAATTTATAGTTGGATGGATCCAAGGCAGTTTGGCACGGCAGAGGGGCATCTCAGAGAAGAAACATTTCATGGTAGACAGAAGGCAACAAGCAGCAGTCCTCTTTCTATCTTTATATCTCATCCACAGTGGGTAGCACTCACACCCTTATTTCTAGCATTTTACTATAAATCAGTCCCAGACACAACCTTGATCTCAGCAGCTCACGCATTAGATCCAGCCACTTCCAAAAAGCCCTATCTATGACCGCTTGGGGCTTTGCAGGGGTAGGGGGTAGGTGTGGGTGGGTGGTGGTGAGTAGTGGTATATCTACATACAAACAATAACAAGAAGGAACTCTCTTAAAAAGTTGACATTTCACAAAACATTATCTCTTCTGTAGCAACCCCAAATCACTTGATTAAAATTATCACCTTTCTAGTGCAACCACTATGGAAATCAATATGGAGATACCTCAAAGAGCTTGGACTGGAGGTTCCATTTGACCCAGCCATCCCTCTGCTGGGTATCTTTCCAAGAGAACTAAAAGAATCATATCACAGAGAAGTATGTGCACCCATGTTTATAGCAGCACAGTTTGTAATAGCTAAATCTTGGAAACAGCCTATTTGCCCATCTGTTGGAAACTAGATAAAGAAGTTGTGGTTTTTCTATAAAATGGAATATTACTCAGCCATAAAGAACGAGAAAATAGATTCATTCATAGGAAAATGGATACATATTGAAGATATACTCCTAAGTGAAATAAATAAGTCACACATGTGTAAATACCAAATAGTTTCCCTGGTGTAAATAATCTGCAACAATGCATTAGATTCTAATAAGATTACTGACATTTAGAAATGGGAACAAAGGAGCTAAAGGTGTAGGGAAGGTGGGATGGATAGGGGAAGATTAAAAAGGGAAAAGAAAAAATGTGAGAGAATGAAAAGATGAAAATAAAGTGTTTGTAGATGGGGAGGCGAGGAGGGGGTGAAGGGAGGGCAGAGGTAAGGGGAAAAAATGAGAATCAAGACTTGTCATGTAGAGGTACAAGATCCCAACAATGAATGTAACTACTGTATCCCTAAAATGTACCAATAAACTCAATTAAAGCTGAAAAAAAAATTATCACCTTTCTAATTTATATCTATATACATAGGGTAAAATTCACAAATTTGAAAAAAATGCCAATATATACAAAACAGTTAAGAAACGAGTGCCAGACTTATTCTTCCCTGTTTTTAAAAAACAAAGCAAAGCAAAATTCAGGTCTTAATTGAAAGGAATGTTTACCAGAATTATCTCTTTCAATACTTGCCAAGAGAACTATAGCTGTTCCATTAGAAAAATGTTTTCACTGGATCCAGGAAAAGAAGTATAAGAGAGACTTTTAAATTCCATTTTTTTCACATTTTCACTACTATATCAAACTATAATACAAGCATAACAGGATCAAACATTTATTAAAAAATATGTGAATTCAGCCAGGCATAGTGGTGCACATCTGTAATTCCAGCACTTGAGAGGCTGAAGAAGGAGAATTGTTGTGAGTTGGAAACCAGCCTGGGCTACACAGAGTTCAAGGCTACATAGCAAGACCTTGTCTCAAAAAAGTGGAAAAAAAAAATCTGAATTCAAAATAAAGTAACTAGCTGTGGCTGCTTTTAAGGTCACAGTTTAAAGACAAAATGCTACATGGGAAAAAATAAAGTATTCAATTGTAAAGTCCAGTTGAAAGGAATCATTACCCGAGAATTCAAAATTTGCAAAACTTCAAATAAATTTTAATATAAAGCTACCAATAAATAATTTTACTAACAAAAGTAACTAAACTTTTCGAGTACTCATTACATGTTTTGCATCAAACTCAGAATTCTATGTGCATTAATCATATCTAATCTTCATCACAGCTCTTTGACGTAAATATTTAATAGCATCTTCATTTGAAGGTAAGAAAACCGAGGTCAAAAGAGGGAAAGCAACTTGCCCAGGACTACGGTTAGATACAGCTATGGCTGTATGAGGCTTTGTGCTATATAACCTGGAAAACCTGGAAAAAACTGGAGGAATTCAGGGAAACAACAAAAGAAAATGATATATTCTATTAGTTTCTTATACTGTGTGACCTGGAATCTTACAGCTGAAATGGACATTCAGAAGTCATTCTCACCTTCTTCTGTATAAATAATTTCCCATCAAAACTCAAGCACCAGGTATTACCTACATATGGGGTAAGTGGCTTTCTGGATACCTTTTTCTTGGGGGGGGTGGAAAAACAAGTCTCTTGTTTGTTTTGTTTTCTGTAAAAATGTGTAGTCATGAAAACTTTTTAGCAGAGTATCAAGGGGGAAAAGAAAAGCTTCAGCCCAGTACTATATAACAAAAAGGGAC
Organism: Fukomys damarensis; assembly: GCF_012274545.1. Lineage (NCBI taxonomy): Eukaryota > Metazoa > Chordata > Mammalia > Rodentia > Bathyergidae > Fukomys > Fukomys damarensis. The sequence continues at coordinate 43,561,665 of NW_022900926.1, forward strand.
CTAATAAACCATTTTTAAAAACATGTACTAGAGCATAAGCATTATTATGGTTCAGATTTTAAATGTCCCTCAAAGGGTCGTGTGTTAAAGGTTTAATCTCAACTAGTGGCTCTAATGGGAGGGGGTGGACACTGAGGTGAGACCTAGTTGGAGTAAGCAGATCCTTGGGGGATGTGCCCTTGAAATGAATACTGGGACCCTGGACCCCATCCCCACCCCAGCTGCCAAAAGGTGAACAGCTTTTCTCCATCACATGCTCCCTATTGTGCATTACAGATCCAAAGCAGCAGGCCCAAGTGACCAAGGATTGAAAGCTCTGAAACCATGGGCCAAAATCAATCTTTCTTCCCTCTAAACTATGTCAGGTGACAGAAATCTGACTGTCCTTTGGGGTCATTATTTTCCAATCCTTAATATATACACCATACTCTTCCTGCATGCCTGTGTTAGAACTACCAGTTCTTCAAGAGAATGTTCATTATTTTAATGAACATACTTCATCTTACCACTCAGTTCTCCACCTCAGAAGCCCAATTTGGTTCCCACTAAGCATGTGGTGCTTTCCCAACTGAGGAAGTTTTGCCATCACTGAGGCAATTCAGTAAATGTGTTGCAAACTGTAAAGGCAACTCTAAAGCAGAAGATCCAAAATTATTATCAACCTTAACAGCCTCACTAGAATTAATATACAGCGTGCCAAGAGAAGGCTTCCGAATGGGAGAAAAACTCATCAGAATGTATAAATACAGGCATATTTATTTTAACATTTGGAAAAAGAAGTGGAATCCTCAGATAGCTTTACGTCCAAGTGAATAAATAATGCTCCTGTAATAATGATAGTGCAGATTTTTGGTGCAAATTTCTTACCATCCAATAAGCTGTATATACTCCTTAATGGGAGGGACAAAGCTTATCCTGAAATGATACTTGCAAAACGAATACATCACTATCCATTTAATTTGTGCAATTATTGAAGATATGTTCTTTTCATGAAAAAACAAACAACAACAACAACAACAACAACAAAAGAGGCAATAAATGCTAGCTGCCAGAAATGTCCTTGGTTCTCCCAGGAGGCTCCCTTCAGTAGGTCAGAAAGTTGGCACATCTGCAGAACCCAGAAAGGAGGCGGAGAGTGGGTCTTCTCCCTCTCTCTAACCCAGGTATCTTCCACTGGAGAAACCCACTTCAGAGGATTCCCAGATCCTAGGTCTTCCTGAATTAGTTGCATAATAAACTAATCATCATGCATAATTAACAATATAGGGTAAGTTAATATACTATAGTCAATATTACTTAACTAGCTGAAGGTAGTTGTACACCAAAGGCAAACAACAGAAAAATAAATAGGCCATACCCCGGTCATTTGTTTTTAGATACATATTTAGATCTGTTGAGGTGCTAAGGCTGGGCAGTCTGGCTCCTTTTAGTTGACTTGGTCAAGCATAAAAGGTCAGGGATGGGTACATGCATGGAGGATCTTAATAGGCAGTCAAGGGCAGTGTGCTGTTGATGCTGGAACCTTCGTATTACCTGTAGTGAAGGAAGCTTTCGTTGGCACAGACAACCCCAAACTGTCCCGTGTACCTCTTGTTTACTTGATTCTGGAAGGCAGTGCACTGTGTGTGTGTGTGTGTGTGTGTGTGTGTGCGCGCGCGCGTGTGTGAGTGCGTGCTGACTTTCCTTCAGTTTTTACTCACAAATGAGTACACCAACACGTTGTACATGTGGTCCTAAAAATTACAAACATCTTTATTATATGAATTATAATAGGCACGGACAGGTGACTATTCATATTCTTTTAGCCCACGCTCTTTTCTTGGGCAAAAATACTTCTCAGTTCAGAAGTGTGGAATAAAATTTGAAGGTAAGTCAAAGAGGGTGATCCTGTGGTCCATGCACGGGGGCAAGGTGGGGGTACCCACAGCTGCACAACCCAGAAAGGAGGTAGAGAGTGGGTCTTCTCCCTCTCCTTAAGGTCTAGGCTGCTTCAGATCCCTGAACGAATTGGCTGCTAGGTACCCCTGCTAGACTCCTCATATTTCCGGAGCTCGCCTAATCCTGGGCTCCTACTCGCCCTTGTCTGGGGTTGACCATATTTTCGAGAAGTCTACGATCCCATTCCACCAAAGTGACTGAGTTCCGGTAGCTGAAATGCCGGTGTCTCCGCCTCACCTGCCACCTCTGACCCTCGGCAGCGGAATTTCCACCCCACCCCCGCGCGCCATGCTCATAAACCAATACCCCCAAGTTCTCAGCATCACACCTCTCAGCTCGCCCACAGCGAAGCCCTCTCCATCGTTTCGGGGAGAAACCACTTGATCTGCCCTGCCCAACTCTTTCCGGGGTTCCCTCACAGTCCAGTTCTTCCTAGGCTCTGAGGGTTCCATTCCCCTCTGCCCTGCGGAGGGCGCCCCAAGAATGAGAACGGGACACCCCTGGATCCGCCCTCCTGGGCTCCCCTTCTCCGTGGGCCAGATACCTGCATCCACTCCCCAGCTTTTCGGGCTCCTGAACCGACATTCCCTACATCGCAGTCCCGGCTCCTCAGCATCCTACCCCAGCCCTTTGGGGATCGAGGCTCCCTAACACCAAGGTCCAGATCAGCTGTCCTGCATCCAGCCAGGGAGGCTGAAACTCTCAATATTGGGGTCCTTAACTCGCCTCTCCCGGCTCGGGTTCCCAACATTGCAGCTCTGGGACCTCCCTCCTTGCAGGGGTCTTAGGGTTCACCAACCTCGCGATCTTGGCGGCCCGGGCGGTCCTGATCCCCACCCGCTCCCCGCTCCCGGCTCCTACGGCGGGACTCACAGTTAGGGGCGGTGGCCGAA
>NW_022900926.1:43564843-43568206 GCF_012274545.1 Fukomys damarensis
ACTGACTTCACCTGCTGTTTCAAGACCGATTTAAATTCTGGCCTTCTTTCTCCCCCCCATCGTCCTTTTGCGAACCTTCGGAGCCATGCCTATGAAGGACATCATGCTGTACTACACCAAGAAGGCTCTTGAGGACACACTGTCACTCCCCGGGGATGCACCCGTGAAAGACCCGTGGCTCTGCCAGGACTGCATCTCACTAATGCACATATACACTGCCTCATTGTGGAATCCAGAGAGCCCTCTTCCACCTGTAGATCCCCCAACCACAGCAGTCCTGCCAATTGGGACTGTGCTTGCTGCTCACCCACTATGCTCTACAACCATGGGAAATACAGCTGAGAAGTAGGGCCATTCACTAAAAAATCGACTTAGCTCTGGGAACAGAAGAGCACCCTGCACTGCCCGGAGAAGAGAGAAATCCCGTCAGGGCTGGGAGAGGCCTGAATGGGTGTTGCTGTAGGAGATTCATCTGCTTCATTATTATTCTTAGCTAGACCCAATTTTGGTCTGTTGATTCCTAGCACTTTTTCTTACACCACCTTGTTTCAGTGACAGGTCTGACAGCATCTCAGTACAGTGTTTTTACTCTTCCACACATTTGGAAATCCACTTCAACAAAACACGAAGCAAAAAAAGTAGGCTGTCTCGCAGGATTATTTCATTTCCTTAAGTGAAGACTTTTGGGTTCGGGAAAGAGTCCAGGCCCTGTCTTAGGACCATTGCCTTTCCCACAGGATCTCAGTCCAGAACACAGAGACTGGTGTAAATGAAATGGGAGGCCTTGGGCAGTTTTCTGCTTCCGTCTTTGCTTCACTCGAAAGTATCAGGGTGCTGTCCTATATCCCTCAAAGCGTGGGCCTTTGACATCATCTGGCCTTCGTTTATCAGCCAGGGTTCATAGCTGCACAGCAGAGATGATTAAGAGGCGAAGCAGACAGAATTAAAGGTGAGCATATCTGAAGGCCCACCACAGCCTCAGTCCAACTGAAGTGAGGTACCCAGTGAGAGCTGATGAGCCTGGGAATGCACTGATGGTTTTTGCAGCCTTTTTCTCCCAGAGAGTTCTTCTGCCTCCAGAGTCCTACAAGGTAATCACCTAATCTGTCTCAGTAGTGACAGGGGTCCCTTTCTAGCCCTTTGTGAAAGGGCGGATGGATCCATGTAGGTAAACAGAAGGGAAGGTGAGTGTTGTTAGTTGTGTGAGAGGGGCTTCTGTGTGAGAGAGAGCTGCTAGATACTAATGGTGTTTTCCCACCTCTTATGCCTCCTGCCTACTGAAATGACTTGGTAAAAGAATACAATAAAATTAAAAAATAAAGTGACTTAGTTTCTGTGCAAATTCTTCCCACTTTCTACTGAGGTAATAGTCTGCTTCAGTTTGGGCAGTAAAAGTGATGTTTTAGAAATTCTGGACAGGAAAAGTTCTAGAGTGAATTTTCTATCTTGGAATCACAACAAAAGCCTATTGGATCCTTCACAAAGGACAGGAAGAATGGCCTTTGGTATATGGAAATTCACAGCTACCTTCTCTTGATGTAACATTCCCACAGGGCAAAAAATTTATCTTATAAAAACTGGCAACTGGCAAGATCTTGGCTCTTGCAAATTTCCTCAAGAAAAAGGCTCCACTGCTAATCCAATCAAAATTCTATCAAACACCATTTCCTTTTCAAATTGTCCTTGATAGCCACGGACAGGCAAAATTATTTAAAAATAGATATGCAAGATTAAGGAGGTATTTTGTCTCCACCTCAAACAAAATAAGCAGGTCTATTTTATGTTGTATACATACTAAACTGACACTGTTTTTATAAAACTTCTACTTTGTGTTTACATAGCATTGCTTTTCCAAGAAGCTCATAGTGTACGTGTTGCTAAGCATGATACATTTATGTGAAGTAAGGAAGGTAGGAACTGTTAGCCTTACCATAATGCGAAGTGGAAATGTGACTTGATAAAATCATATGCCTGGAACATCATATAGTAGTTTATACTGGTGTATCCTATAAGACCTACATATGAAACCATGCAATAAATAGAATTGTTTAAAACCTCTAATCGTTGTTGTTTTCTCTTTCCATTTAATGGAAGGATTCGGGGTCATTAGTTTCTTCACTGTCTTGGCAAAGAAGAAGAACTTAGGAGAGGAATAGTGGTTAAAATTGTGGTCTTGGAAGCTAGCCTGTCCTGTGTCTGAAACCCAGTATCATGTCTTTAAGCCTCCAGAAAGTAACCTAACCTTTCTGTGCTTTAGGGTCCTTATCTGTAACATGGAAATAACTATTCACTTTCTCTAGTTATTGCTAGAACTAAATGAAATGACACACTTTACACAAGTAGCATTGTACATATCACACAAGAAGGGTTTGAGAATTGTGGATAAAAATGCAATGGCTTGACTTAAATAGTTGTTTATGGATCTTTGTTTCGATTCTTTCCATTTGAAGACAAGATATATTTTCCCAGAGGACTGTGTGGGAAGAATTCAGGGACACTTAGATAGCTGCATTTTTTTAACCCTAAAGCCAAGTCTGTGTATTCCTTGATGTTCTATCTTCAGAGAGCCATCCATCCTGGCATTCCATTTAGGCCCCAACCAGCTGGCCAAATGGGAAAAGCAACTATGCTACTAACTGCATCTATTTCACATATAGCGTGCTAAAGAATTGAGGTTGAATTAGTTTTTTTTTGTCCTGCTATGTGCCTATTTATTTTATTTAATTGTGGAATGGTAGGGAGTCACAGAAGCTAATTTGATGTTCATCTGAAAGTTTTCCCTTCTTTTTTTCTTTTTATTTCTAATAACAGCCAGTTAATTCTGGGAACATGTACATTAACACATGTAGATAGTAGAAAGAAGATGTAGAAATTGCTCCTGGGCCTTCAGTAAGCCTGAGCACATTTAATGTTGTGAGGCTTTGTATCTGATCCCCCACTCTGAGATAAAGAGCTTCAGAAGGCAAATATGTAAGAATAAATAATAAAGTGACCAACCAGTAATTTTTTATATTCTTTATAAAATAGCGAGACTTTCTAAATTGCAACAGCATCTCATATGCCATGTTAATTTCATTTTTGTTTTGATACAGGGTCTCTCTATATAGTTCAGGCTGGCCTCAAACTCATGGCAGTCCTCCTACCTCAGTCTACAAATGCTGAGATTACAGGCATGCACCACCACACCCAGCTGTGTATTTTTTTTTCTTTTTCAGCTTTAATTGAGTTTATTGGTACATTTTAGGGATACAGTACAGTTACATTCATTGTTGGGATCTTGTACCTCTACATGACAAGTCTTGGTTCTCATTTTTTCCCCTTGTCCCTGCCCTCCCTTCACCCCCTCCTCCCCTCCCCATCTAC
>NW_022900926.1:43568776-43571476 GCF_012274545.1 Fukomys damarensis
TCCAAGATTTCTATTACAAACTGTGCCACTATAAACATGGGTGCACATACTTCTCTGTGATATGATTCTTTTTGTGTATGTTAATTTAACACTTCTTCCTCAACTAAAGTTATAATTAGGAAATACCGTATATAATTGGATCATAGTAATTTAATGGCAAATAAAAGTATGGATATGAAAACATGAGACCTTTTCTTATTCTTCAGCAGAAATTTGGAACCAAAAGACTTATCATGAATGGCACTGATTATGCCCCACCTTCCCATTAAAATTCCTGAGAATTTTATTTCTTCTGTTCACTTTGCTCCTGTAGGAGGAGAAGGGAAGGTGGGCAATTTCCGAGTATCTGTAAAATCAGAAGCTCCAGACTGATGCGGAAAGTTTGGAGAAAGAAACATTTTTCACTTTGCCCAATTCAGTCTGGACTATGCAATAAGAGAAGATTTTGAAGGGAAATCTCTCCAATTCAGGACTAGAGAAAGAGTCATGTGAACTCATCCAGGATGGAAAACCAAGGCTTGACTCTATGGACTTTGTCACACTGCCATTTAGCCTATGACTGCTATGTGGAAATATTCAGAATCCCCTAAAGGGATAGAGCATTCTCTCCATAGATCTTTAGTTGAAACCTTTCTCAAGGAGACTTATCTTGGCTCTCAGCTCTTTCATATAGCATGGGAAGATAAAAATGGCAATATTGGACAAGATAAGTAATGATTACATTATTCATGCTTGATTCTGGCATGGTTTCAGTGTTTTAGTGATTTACAAAGAAAAAAAAATCAATGCATAAATTTGCCAGTTTAAGTCAGCTCATGTTTACCAAGTCTGTTTTCATTGTAGATGGGTGAGCTAGGGAGCCAAACTGGCCTGTGTATATGCCCATCTCAAAAGCTTCTGAGAATAGATAAAAGTAGGCTCTACCCTTGCCCAGATCTCAGCATAGGGGAACATAAATTGGGGCCCTCTCCAGTTCATATTTGTACCCCTCAGTGACCTGAATGTTGGGTTATGGTTTGTTCAAGGGTGACCTTTGGTAGAACAAAACATAGCATTTTGAGTTGACCCCTCCCATATGGGTATAACATCTTGAATTTCTCTTTTTACTTATTTGGCTTCTCCACTAGACTGCAGTCTCCTATAGAACAAAGTTTGTGTATCTGATATTCACTGTCAAACTATTATGACATGTTGGTCAGCTTTCCCACTACTAGACAAAACATCTGACACCTGCAGCTGTGAGGAGGAGAGGTGCCACCATTTCAGAGAATTCCATCCCTAGTTGGCTGACTCCATGGCAGGAACATCATGGTAGAAGGGTATGGGAAAGCAAAGTTGCTCATTTCATGACTGAGAACCACAGCAGGGTAACAACATCAGAGAAGAAGGGACCAGGGACCAGATACAGTACTCAAAGTCACTCTTCTATGATTCACCTCAGACACATCCAGAAGTGTGATTTACTAATCCCCTAGGCAGCTTGCAAACCAGTCCAATGGACAATCCAGCGTAACGCAGCACATATTATGTATCAAAAATGATTTGTTGAATGAACAAAATAATGTGAATGCTTCTACTTCGTCAATAGACCATGATCACTTACTCCAGAAGTCTTAGAAGATAGTAGTATAATCTAGAAATGAACTAGAAGAGAATATACCATGGAGGTAGAAATAACAAAGATAGGACAAACAAGGAGAAGCACGTTCCCACCTAAGAGAAAGGGAAAAGAAGGAAAAAGAATGAGCAGCAGTAATTGTGCATCCCCAGCAGGATGTGCTACAGTAATAGACTATTCCATTTTTTTAAAGTACAAAATTGAATAAAGTGAAGCGAAGTCGCAACAATTTGACCTACTGAGAGATCATCCTGGATAGTTCAAACTAAAGTAAAATTTTCTTTCATTCTTTCTCCCACAAAGTTTCTCTGATTACTCTCCCCACCAATCTAAGATCCTCCACCCATAAGGGCATCAAAGAAGCTCTCGGAACTCATTCTGGATACGAAGGCCCATCTCTAAAAACCTCTCTTCTGTTTTTTTCGAGACAGGGTCTCACTATGTAGTTCAGGCGGGCCTTGAATTTGTTATATGGCTCAGGTTGGCCTCAAGTTCACAGCAGTCCTCCTGCTTCAGCCTCCCTAGTTCTGGGATTACTGTGTGTGCCACCACACCTGGCTGAAGACCCCTCCTTTTTTTTGCTGTACTGGGGATTGAACTCAGGACCTTGGACTTGCAAGATAGGCATGGTGCCACTGAGCTAAATCCCTGGCCCATGAAGACCCATTTTTATTGGAGCTTTTCTCCTGATGCTCCTGAGAACCTCCAAGAATCACCTGACAGCCTGGGATTTTTGCCAATCTTGGAATCTTAGCAATGCCAAAAGAAGTTCCAGGAAGAAGTAGTCATAGGGTAAGTAGTTCCTGCAGTGAGATAAATGGCTTAGGACTAAATTAATTAAGGTCTATGCATGTGATGGAATATTGTACAGTCTCCAAAAATCATTTAAAGCCCATGACAGAGAAATATGAGATCTCTCATTCCATGGGTTAACAAAGCAAAGCAGGTAAAAAATATACATACGTACTACAAAAATAAAAACAAAGAAAAGAAACAGAAAGCTACTCATACATATTTCCAGAACTTAATTTCCTTTTTATAATTTTCTTTCTTTTGTTTTTTTTTTTTTTTTTTTTTTTTTT
>NW_022900926.1:43571601-43600347 GCF_012274545.1 Fukomys damarensis
GTACCAGGGATTGAATTCAGGACCTTGCACTTGTGCGGCAGGCAGCAGAATCACTGAGCTAAATCTCTGGCTTCTTTATTCTTTTTTTTCCCTTTTTATAGTTTTCAAAATATCCTTAATAATATAAATACATAAATAAATATTATTCACTGCCCCATGCCAAAGCATAATTCAAAAGAGCTGTAATTAATTGAATATTATTATAGGAAAAATAGGGTTAATTATAGCATTTATGACAGTGATCTTGAGGTGCTTTATGGGCACCCTGTACTTATGAGCTCATAACAAAAACAAATGAGAACACTTTTAGATTAGATGTTCAAGGAGGCAACCTGCTAAAGGCAACTTTCAGACTCACTCATCAGCCTGGTTCTCTGAGAGTGCGTGGCAGAGAGGTCAGACTCGCCTGCTCAGATTTCCAGGAGCCCACGGTTTGTGGGATAGCGGATGGTGCACCTTTTCTTAACAACTGCTAATGGGCACAACTGACTCCTTCAGCCAGTTCCACTGAATTGGGACCAGCTCCCTTCCTCCCACACTTCTCTTTAAAGGTGGAATCAATATCTCTTGTCCCCTCTACAAAAGCAAGGCAGAAAGGGCATTATGCCAGCTGATTCAATTTTATTAAGATTGCATCCAGCAAGTGTTGGTACAATGGTGCCTGGCTGCTTTAAATCTTTCTTTTTTCCCCTTTAGGCAAATCCAGTTAGCCCTGGTCCCTCTATGTTTCTGACAAGGGGTCAACAAATTGTTCTGGTCAGAAGGGAAGCACCTTATTAAGATATCCTGGGGACACTAAATAAGATTTAGTCTGAGATAAAGAGATACAAGGCTATGATTCAATTTGTGCTATCCTATTGTTAATTCTCTTGTCTATCCGGAAATATTTATTGAACACCACCCAGGTGCTAAGAGCATTTTGCTAAGGCCTGAAGATAAAGAGATGAGCATGATGCAATTATCATCATCCTGTACAGTGAAAAGACATATTAAACAAACAATTACAGTACTATGTTACAAGGGCCAAGAGATACCCTGAAATTTACAGAAAAACAGAAGAGGGCACTCACCTCTTTAGCCACACTTTTTAGTGTCAGGAGGGTCAGTAACAGCTCCAAGGTGAATCGTGAAAGATGAATATAATACTCAGCCAAGGGGGAAGAAAGCCTTCCAGGCCGAGGGAACAGCAGATGCAAAATACACAGGGGCTCACAACAGGGAATGACAATGGATAGGTGTACATGGCACGTGTGACAGTGTGTAGGACACAGGTGAGTGTGACGCGGGTCACCCCTTTAATGTGGAAGAAAGAGATGGTGTAGTTTGTGACCAAACAGGCTTACTGCTAGTCACTCAATCATACACAGGGAATTTAAAGGAAAGTAAACACAGTTCTCTACTTCGGTTTCTAGTGGCATGTTCTGACTCATATACAATTCTCAGAGAACAGGTGTTCAGAGGCAGCTCTTCTCTCTTTTACTCACCCTATCAATTCCTTTAAGTAGCACCAATATTTACATTAATTCTCACAGAGGCCCTGGGGCCAGCACTTTGTATAAGAAGAGCAGGAGAGTTGTCTCTCTCTGTCTCCTTCCTCCTTCCTCAGTTCTTTGTTCCCTTTAAACTTGTTCCCTCTACTTCTAACTCTGCCCAGCACCCCACCTCTTTCTATACATTAGTCACTCAATTCCATCCACTTCCTGCTCTTGGACCAGGTCAAAGGTTTCAAATCAAGTGGGTTGGGGAGAGAAACCATGAACTGGTCTCAGGGTCAAATATCTAAAGCTTTTCATTAGGCTTTTCAAGTGGTCTAGTTCAGTACTTGCTAGCAAAGAATTTGAAAATCATCATGTGAAAAAGAAAACCTATCAACTTCTTTTCTTTAAGGAACATTCTTCACTTGGTGATACACTGACCATGGGACTGGGGAAGATGAGGAGAAAGAAAATCTATCCCACCGTGAGAGAGTAACCCTGGCATGTAATATTACAGAAGGAAGGAGGGATCCTATTGTGAAGAACTTTGCATTTTAGGGAAGAACTTGAACTACATTATGATTTTTCTCTAATGTGGGGGAGAAAGGCACTCCTTCAGGCTGCATGTCATCAAGCGCTATGTTTGTGGGCTTTTTTTTTTCCAGAGGGATCATTTTGTAGTCTGTATTAATTAGAGTTTTGTTTTTTGTTTGTCTGTTTGGGACAGGGTTTCACTATGTAGCTCAGGATGGCCTTGAACTCCCAGTAATCTTCTTGTCTTAGCCTCTTGAGAGCTGGGATTACAGGTGCCTGCCATCATGCTCAGTATTAGTGAGCTTTCTCACCACTGTGACAAAATGCCTGTCACTACTTAAAGGAGGAGAGATTAATTTGTCTCATGGGGGGATTCAGCCCATGGTCATCTGGCTCCAAGGCAGGAATATCATGTTGGAACAAAGGTGCTTCGTTTATAGTAGTGGGAAAGTAGAGGAGGGAAATAGAGAGGAAGGGTCAGGGACCATACATAGACCCCGAGGGTCCATTCAAATATCCCTGTAAGTGGGCTCCACCATTCCTCTGTGTGGATCGCAAAGCCAATCAAGTTGATACTCCATGCTAACCACCACATGGCCCTTGGATGTTGAATTACTTGCTATGGAAACTAAATATGATAAGCATGGAACTTATTTAAGAGGATTTTTATTTTGAAAGATTTTTTTGGCAGCCATGGGAGAAAGCTCTGAGACTAGCAAGGTTGTGGGCAGAAGAAACAGGGACAAGGAGACCAGTTAGGGAAGATGTGTAGTACTGTAGGAAGGGGGCAATGCATGCTTGCTGGAAGGTGAGGTGCTGTGGGTGAGGAGTAGATGCCAGATTCAAGAGGCACTTAGAAGGCAAAATCAATAGCCTTTGGTGACTTATTAGAGGTGGGGCCCATGCTATGCATTCACATAGATCCTTGTGTTTCCTATAGAGCATTCTCATCTCACTGTATTGGAATGTTTGATTAAAGTCCCTTGTGCAGTTGTACACAGGCTAAAACAATGTGCATCCTGTTCACAGCTGTGCTTCTGCTCATGGTCCTGTGCCTAGTAGCGACAGACCTTTAGAGAGACTAGATGAACAGATAAATAAATCAATAAATGAATGACATAAAGAACAACATACATAAATGACCTAAAGTACCGAAGCTATCAACTAAGAAAGAAAGTAAAGGAAGAAAAGGAAGTTGGAGCCCAAAGTTGCAGCTTTATTTTCATCATGTTGGGTTTGAGGCATCCTTGGAATCTCCACGGAAGGATTGTAATCTGATCCAACATATTAGGGACTTGTCAGTAAATAGGTGACTATTCGTAGCACAGGGGTAGGCAAGGCAAACATATGTAGTGCAGCAGATGGCATAAAGGATAAAGCAGTTGTTTATAACCAAAAGGGTGTAGTTTTGTTGGTTTGTTACTATTTTTATTTTGTTGAGATATAATTCACATACCGTAACATTCTTCATTTTAAAGTATTCTTAAGTGGTTTTTAGTATTTCCACAGGGTTGTACAATCACTATTTCCATCTAATCTAGAATGTTTTTTATCGTTATCAAAAGAAACCTTATACTCCTCCCCATTCGATGTCCCCACCCAGCCCCTTGACAATCATGAATTTTCTTTCTGTGACTATGGATTTGCCAATTTGGGATTAAAAAAAACAACATGGAAATCATACAATCATACGCAGCAGTTGTGTCTGTCTTTTCCCTCATAGAATAAATAATATTTTCAAGGTCCATCCATGTTTTAGGATGTATTAATACTTAATTTGGAAGACTGGTATTTAAGCCTGCTGTTCATTTGTTTCAGTTTGGCTTGTTACATTTGCTCAGGCTGATCTTAAATCATGAATTCAAGTGATCTTCCCTCCAGATCCTCCCTACTAGAAAGACTACTGAGACTACTGGTGCACCAACATGCCTGGCTGGTGTTTAATCTTTGGCAGTGTCTTTTGCATGCTTATCTTTGACTCATCAGGCTCTCTCAGGCCCTTTGAATACATTCCCGAGTCCAAATGATGGATACCTTTATAAATTCATAAAATTTAGAAAATGTTTATGCTTAAAAGAGCCACATACAATATTCTCAGCTACTCCCTTCACCCTGCCTAGCCCGGCCCAAAGGAATAGATTTTCTCTGACTCACTGTGTACACCACACAATGAAATGCCTGGTCTGTAAAATGTCTTTGTCAGAGTGCAGACTCCTGGTGTCAAATCATCAGAGGAATTATGGCTTAGGTCTAAAATGTCTCCCAAAGTCTCACGCGTTTAGGTGATTAGATCATTAGGGGGCCGGCTCCCTCCCCTGTCTCCCCACTACTCTTGCTTTCCTGGCTGCTCTTGAGTGAGCAGCGTTCCTACATCCCTGCGAATGTCTATTTTACCACAGGCCTAAAAACAATAGAGCCATTCTACCATAGGCTGAATCTTCTAAAACTGTGAGCCAAAATAATCTTTCCTTCTTTAAGTTGTTTTCCCATGTATTTGATCAGAGCAATGAAAAGCTGACTAACACAGGAGATGACTCCTGCTGCATTTTCCCGTAACCTTTTGCAGTACTCAGTACACTATTATATGGAATTGCTATAATCAAATAGAAACCCATATGGCACTTAATCCTGGAAACTGCTAAAAAAGTATCCCAGGACAGTCATCACTTTGTTTTAAAAATGAATTTGAGTGTATTTTTTCTTTAAAAATTGTTTTATTATTGTTTTGTAGTATTGGGGATTGAATCCAAGGCCCTGCACATGCTAGGAAAGCATTCTACTACTGAGCTACATTCTGAGCCTTTTTCTTAAAACTTTCTTACCTGCCCTTGGATTAACAGTCCAATTTACAGTCATTTTGCATTTTCTGGGAACTGGTCATCCTTCCTCATCCCAGACTGATATCCACCTAGACTGCCCTGTAGAACCAGCAGGTTTTTTATGACTAGTGTTCATTCTCAGTAGTTGGTTCCCATATCAAATATTTTCAGTATTACCCCTGTGTCATCACTGATATATTAATAACTGTAGGCTCTGAGCAGCTCCTTCCTTTAATATAACTATGCCATTGTCACAATTAGATTGTCCAGGTCATTTTATATACATACACACACACACACACACACACACACACACACACATATATAAAATAAGAGTGCAAAATATTTTAATACATACATAAAGATCTTTTAAAAAGGTGGAAGAGAAATTAAAAATTATATCATCACTTGACAATTGAGGAAACTGAGATCTAGAAAGCTAAAGATTCATGTCTGATATCGCTCACACATGTTGAAGACTGTAAATCTCCTTGTGTTCACTTTAGAAGCCTTTTCCTTCAACATCCTCTCCTTCTCTGACTCTCATTCTGGCATCATGCAAATATGGAATATACTTGCATTATTTAATTGTTGAAGAAATAAAAATCAATGTTTGCATTACCCTGATTGTTTTGATTATTATTATTTTGACTAACAGTCAAAGGAAGTATTACTGCACTTTAGAGTGTGTGTGTGGCCACACTAAAGTAGCCCTTGTTGAACTGGTAAGAGACTTTGACTGTGGCTGAGAAGCAGGATTTAATGTACATTGTGGTATGGCAGCTTGAGTCAGGAATTATTAAATAAAGACCGTGAATTGGCTAGATCACATTAAAAGCATTTTCTGCTCATTGCTTTGCAGATGTCAAACCCTTGAGCACTGAATGGTTATGCTACCTTATTACGACATACCCTGTGACTATCTTTTCATCTCATTATGGCTTCTGCTTTGTGCATCTGCTATCCTCGTGTAAAGCTGGCAAAGGAAAATGAGGAAACCTAGAATGAATTGAGTCCTCAAAGATGTCCTGTATCCTTGTTTGTGAGACAGTTCCTTTCTTTGCTACCGGGGATTGAACTTGGGTGCTTGCACTTACAAGGGAGGCCACCAAACTGCTGAGCTAAATCCACAGCTTTTAATGGCTGAGTCTCAACTGGGTTGCCAGTAGTGTGTGTGCTGCCAGGTATAGTAAATGCCTAATGTCTATCCAGATGCTTTGAGGTACCAAGGTGAAGCATGATGACAACATGTAGATACTCTCCATGTCTACCAGGACAAAGTGTCTCTCATCTAAGGGCACATGTGGGACCTAAATTACAAGCCCTTGCTAAATGGCAAAGGGCTTAGGAGACAGTGTTCTGAACCCCTCCCATTGTAGCCACAGCCCCGACCTTTGTTCTTGCCCTGGCCTAAGAATGTGGATCACTCTTGTATTGTTTGGAGTCCGGATTTGAATCTACTTGTAAATTAGAGACTCCAGACATAGAGCCCAAGCTAATTGACAAACTGTTTGCTCATCCGGAGTGTCTTAGTGACCTTTGAGACATCCTATAGGTGGTACCTGTTACTCATCAATATGTGACTGTTGAACATGTGACTGCTGACCACCAGCTCAAGTCAGCAGACCTTTGTCCCGTCTGTGAGCCCAAAATGTTAACCCCCTCTTTTACTCCCTATAAGAGGACCTCAGCCCCTGAGCTAGGCGCCTCTCTGAGCCACCTGGCTCTGGGAGTGCCGTCTGGCCAGACTAATAAAGGTCTCTTTACCATCTAGCCTGGTGTGTTCCTTCCTGGGTTTCTCGTTCTCCGTCGAGCTCCCGGAGCCTCGCTGGGTGTTGGGCCCAGCATTGTGGAGGCCTTTTTGGCTGTTCATGCTCCGTGGAGTGGAAGTGAGATTTTAGGTCTTACACACAAAGTTTCTCTCACCTAAGGAACTGCATGCTGAATAATCTCAACTCTGTCAAGATGTGGACCCTAGAGTTTGATCTCACCTGAGTTATGACTTTCAGTGTAATTGTATTTAAATGATACATCATTTAAATTTTCTGCTTCAATTCATTTATATAAAATATACTGTTGCTCTACTTCTGTGTATCTGTTATCTAGAATCTTACCACTTGGGTAGTTTATTAACTATTTTCATTAGTCACCAAAATAACTATATCTACCCTATTACTTGTTTCTTCTCCCTACATATGTATATGTTTGAAGAAATGCTTGAATCTAGGGCCTTTACACTGAACTACATCCCCGATCCTTTTGAAGTTTTTAATCCTGAGACAGGGTCTCACTAAATTACTAAACTGCCCAATCTGGTCCTGAGCTTTCAATCCTCCTGCCCCAGCTTCCCAGAGTTCTAGGATTCCAGGACTTTACCACCACGTCTGGCTTCTGTGCTGTGTACTTGTTGAAGAAAAAAATAATTAATTATTTTGTATACTGCCTAGAATGCTGCCAGGATAGAAGCATTTAAAAATCCACTAAAATCTTATGTATCAGAATTATTCATAATCTTAATTTAGCAAAGTTGTATTGACTTTCCCCTGAAATGTGCATCTGTTTTTGCCTGGCATCTTTTTTCCATTTAGGATCTTGCCCTCCCTTTCCTGGCAGTGCTGACATTTTGTCCTCTGGCTTATGGAAAGGGAATGGACCCACAATAGCCAGTGTTTTTTTGTTTTTTTTTTTTTTACCCAATTGCCACAAGGATGGAAATGTAACACAAAGGAGACCATTTGATGTTTTCTGTAGGACTGTCAGGAGTCATCAGCAAAGAGATCCGCTTCTCATTTACATTGCCTGCTTGGTGAGGAACCTACAAACTTGTTGCTGCCAATGGGGATATAGACTGCCATTTTCAGCAACCTCGAGACTGAGGCTGAGTCTCAGTTCTGGTGTGCACAATTTAAAGACAATATATTGGATGTGGCTTGGAGAAACTTGTTAGGAAAATAGATCTATGGTGTCTTCTAGTTTTCCTTCCTGACTTGAATGAAAATATTATGGCTTCTCAAATGCAAGAGAATTGCAGAGAGAACAATCCTAGTATCAAGTCACCCAAACACTACCTTGAAGGGTGGCAAATAAGGGTTGGCAAACTGCAACCTCTAAGGACCTGGGATTTCGCTCAGCAGCACGGCGCCTGCCTGGCAAGTGTGAGGTCCTGAGCTCTAGGCCCGGTTTAACAAACAAACAAACAAAAACCTACAACCTCTACGACAAATGTATGTTTGTATGGATTAGGAGCACTGCCTGGGCAGTCTAGCTTGTGAGCTGCAGAGACTAAAGCAGAAGTTCTTTTCTTGTCCTACTTTCCCTTTCTGTTCTCAGAACTTACCTTCCAGTGGACAGCTAAGCATTACCAAGCTAGTACCCTCCAGCACCCTGTGACTTCACTGCTAACAGCTGCCGGGCACTAAGATGTGGTCTCTACATCCAGAAGCCAGCACTATTACAAGTCACCTTGCCTCTGGTAAACTGCCCAGGTTCAAGTGGCTGGGGTCACACAGAGAACTCTAGAATGGAGAACTGTAGATGCCACTGGGGCACAGGGAAACTCACAATGGGAGTTGCCAGTCCATTGCCCACTCAGCTGGCAAGGCCCATGGTCCCTGGGCAAATAAGCTCTTTCAAGAATGACTCCCAAAGGAGGTGACTGGACCTAAGGCATGCCTACAGCCCAGCAAATGGGCAAGGAAGGAGTTTCATTTTCTGTTATATACTTTTAAGTACCTCTATAATATCTTCAGCTATGCTTCTTGGCCTGAGAAGTCTAAATTGTTTATTATTTCACCCTTTATAAAAATGCTTGTCAGGGCCAAGGATTTAGCTCAGTGGTTCCTCTGCCTGCCTTGCAAGCACAAGGACTGGCGTTCGATCCCTGGTACAAGAAAAAAAAAAAATTCTTATCAATTCTTGCTCCAGGCAACATCTGATATTATAGTAGAAGAGAAGCACTTTTTAAAAAAGACAGTATAGTCAACTCAATAATTAAAAAAAAGACAGTATAGTTAAATTTCCTGATTTGTAGCCAAACACATTCTTAATTTTTTACTAATAAGTAGACCTTGAATAGACTGGTATTTCTGTAGTACTGGTGTTTCAGTGACAGTATTCTTGACACAAAGGAAAGCCTGAACAGGAGTGGAGAAATAGAAATTTATCAGGCATATCCAAAGAAAGTGAGTCCTGTCATTGGGGCTTGAGAAAAAGGTCCATGTGTCCAAGTAATTGAAGACTTTTAAAATTGCAGGTTATGCTCATTATTTACTTGAGAAATTGGTTTAGTGAGCTAGAACCAACTTTGGTTAACTTAGTATTATTCTTTGTGTGTGTATATGTGCATGCCCACACATGTGAACACTAAGGATTGAATCCAGAGCCCGTGCACTGAACTACATCCTCAAGCTTTTTTATTTTTTTGATTTGAGATAGGGTCTCACTAAGTTGATGGGTTCAAACTTGTGATCCTACTGCCTCAGCCTTCCAGAATGCTGGGATTACAGTTATAAGCTAACACACTCAGCATAGTTTTGTTCTTTCCATGTATTTTTATAGCAGCTTTATTCAGGATAACCCCAAACTGGAAACAACTCAAATATCTTTGACTAAAGAATGTTAAACGAGCTGTGTTATACCTATATGGTACAGTTCTCGGCAATAAAAATAATACAAATTATTGATACAAGCAACAATGTGGATGGATCTCCAAGGAGGCATGGTGACTGAAAAAAAAAAAAGGGGGGGATAGCAAAAGGGTACTTACTGAAAGATCCATTTAGAGAACATCATTGGAAGAGCAGAATTATAGAAGTAGAGCATAGATTAGTAGAAAGCAAAGGCTGGAATTGGGGGAACGACTGGGGAGGGGTTGTGGTTTTAAAGGGATAGCACAAGGGATGTCCATGATGGAACTCAGTCACTCTCTTCATTGCTGGGCAAGATACTCAGCACCCACAACTTAAGGAGATGTTTATTTTGGTTCATATTTCAGTTCAAAGTGGCTGGCTCCAAATCAGGATGGCATGTCATACAGCTATAGTGGAGGAGAGCTGCTCACAACTCAGTAGACAGGAAGAAGAGGGTGAAGGAACAGAGGAGGGAAATAAACCCTTCCAGGCCAAACTCCTAGTGACCCATCTCTTCTGTCCCGACCCCATCTCCCAGTGACAAGTTAGTGATCAGCCTCCTTAATGCAATCACCTCTCAGAAGCTCCGGCCAGGGCAACTCTTCCAGAACTCCTCCTGTCTCTCAGGAGCTATTCTTATTCCCCATTCCTATTCCTCAATAAATTTTTCTACTTAAAAAAAAATCCCAGCCTATAAATGCATGAGTCTCTTGTGAGACACCCAGTATAAATCACAACAGAGCATTTGTGTTTTTTGACTGTGATGGTGGTTGCACACATCTGTATTGGTGATAAATTGAATAATACTACATATATATCTTCACACACACAAACACATATGTGCATACAAAACTAATTTGAACCAAGTGACTGAACTGAATAGATATCAGATTCCTGGTTAGAATATTGTACTAATGTTATACAAGATGTTACTACTAGGGGAAACTGGATGAAAGGTATATGAGAGCTCTCTGTGTCATTATTTTACAATTGCATGTAAATCTACAAGTATCTCAAAATAAAACGTTAAAAATATGAGAAAAAGAAGATGGTAATTTGAGCCTAGAAGAGTCTATGGGAAAAGGATACAAGTTGTTAAACAAAGAGGGATGTGTTCGTAACAGAGGCTGGCAATGCTGAGAATATGGATGCATGGAGATTGTTTTATGAACACCATTGCAAACTTTCTTCACATTCATTTAATTCTCTTTCAAGTTTATGGACTTGATGTATTTCAGGAAACAATAGAACATTTTCTACTGGTTTTCTTTAATTTAATTTTAAAATGAGTTTTCAGATAAAGAAAATGTATTTGCACACTGGAGTACTACTATAAGGAAAGATAAATTTGAGCTATTTAGAGACAAATGGAGTTATCTTGAGAACATAACGTTAAGTGAAAAAAATCAGACACATAAGCTTAAATATCACATGGTTTCTGTTATATGAGAAACCCAGACTATAAACAAATGAAAGAGAAAAATAAAAGATAGATAACAGGAGACAAGGAGATAGATCTTTTACACATAGGAAGGGGACAAAGAGATGGAAAAAAGAGGAAGCCTAGAGGAGTAGGGAACATAAAATGAATTAAGGCGTCTTATGTACATTACCAATTCCCCACGATTAATGTAATTATTATGTACTATGAAAATGTACTAAAAAAAATCAAATAAAATGAGTTTTTCTGTAGGAAATCTTTGAATCTATAAGCACATTGATTTATATTGAACATGAAACTTTATTTCCTGTTCATATATGTAAGAGATAAAAGAAGACTTTTCTTAAAATACTCAGTGTAAGTCACTAAACAAATGATTCTTGGAATTAAAGACAGAAGGAAACCAGATTACTATTGTGGCTCTTAAGGTAAGTTAGGGCCTTTTAATGGTTTTTGCAATTGTTCAATATATTTTAAATGTCCATGCATAACATATCTTATTGAGGGCGACGATAAAAGTGAAAAGTTTAAGAAATACTGTAGGGAAAATAGTGAAATGTAGCCTGGGCTACACAGTGCATGTCAGTGTAAGGAATATGGCTTTAAAGCTACCTTCCATGAGGTATCCTGGGGGCTTTTCAGGAAGGAAACAGTACAAACAGATGGAGGGAAAGAACAGTTGAAGAATGAGAGACACCAACTGGTGAGTGATAAATTAGGTGCAGATGCGATAGGTCCTAGATGGACAGGAGAGGAATTACTTACATGTAATAGAAATGCAACTCAAACTCATGTAAGAAGAAGGATATATATGTTGGCTGACGTAGCTGGGAAGAATGTGAGATTATGTTAGAGAACCAAATGAGATAAACTGCAGGACATGAAAGCTTCACTGACAGCCCGGGGACTCATTATTGCCAAGTTTCTCCCTCTCTGCAAGTTTGGCCTCATTTTTTCTTGCAGAGAGGCCCGTGAAGGTTGTAAAGAAAGTTTCTAGTCTGAGATTAGTTTGCTCCTCCCATGTAGCGAGGCTTGCTCCTTTGTTTAGAATCT
This sequence comes from Fukomys damarensis, assembly GCF_012274545.1. Classification (NCBI taxonomy): domain Eukaryota; kingdom Metazoa; phylum Chordata; class Mammalia; order Rodentia; family Bathyergidae; genus Fukomys; species Fukomys damarensis. The sequence continues at coordinate 43,583,552 of NW_022900926.1, forward strand.
GGTCCTCTGTCCCAGTTATTGACTCGGAGAGGCCCTGCTTTGGTCATATATCCATTCCTTGTTCTGATCCTTTTACAAGAATCAGTGAGAGTGCTTTGGAGTAGGAACTCAAAATGAATGTGATTTAAGTATTGAGAATGGTATACTTATGAGAAGTTCTGAGGCGGGTTAATAGCTATCTAATAATGTCAGAGCTCTAGGCAAGCTTCTCTGCTAATCTCTAGTCTTTCCTTCAAGGGCAAGACGGCCTTTGCATTTCCAAAGATCACTTTCTCACGTAACAAAGTTCAGGGCTGAAAGATTGCAACTATATTTAGGGTGAAGTAAACATCCCAGAAGATATTCCTTTACATTTCATGGGTTCACTTTGTATCACATACAAATGTTGGTATAGCCAGTCCTTAGTGAGATACATTGGATGGACAAGATTGACTTAGATGTATCAACATCTACTCAGTAGGGTTGAGAGGTATCCTTGAAGCACACAGGTACCCTACATAGTTGTTCTTCAAAATCCACGGTGTATTGGTCCCAACATACCCTCCTAGTCTATCTCAGTGAACACCCAAATCTGCAAATGCTCACAACAGCTATGAAATGACATAGTCTTTGCATATAAACTATGCACATCTTCCCATATTCTTTTTCTTTGTTTATCTTTGTTCTTTGAGATAGGGACTCACTATGTAGTTCACGTTGGCTTCAACTTACTACTTAGCCCAGGCTGGCCTTGAACTTGTGGCAATCCTCCTGCTTCAGTCTCCTGAAGCATGTGCCACCGTGCCCATCTTCCTATATACTTTAAATCATCTCTTGATTATTTATAATGCCTAATAGAATGTCAATAGTACATAAATAGCTGTTATACTGTTTTGTTTAGGGAATGATGATTAGAAAAAAATCTGTACATGTTTAGCTTGAGTGCAATCAACACAGGCTGAATCACAGAGTACGCAAACAAGATGTAAGACAAACAATACTGGAGAGAAACCAAAGATCCGTGAAATGGTAGGAGGCTACACTAGGTTATATCTACATGTCACTTCCTTTTTTTGGTTTTAGGGCAGTGCTTGGTGTGTGGCAAATTTAGGTTTTGCTTTTTGAAACTATCTGAGATTTATAAAATCTATTTTCATTCTTTAGTTGCTTGAATCTATCAGTGTGAAGCCCACAGATAAGGGAGGCAAACTGTATCTAAAAATATTAATGTTCTAACAGAAATAACATAAATAAAAACAGTCAGTATATATACATCTAACCTATCTCCCAGGCAAGGAGAATGGGACACTGTTTTAATTTTCTATTGCATAAAATTTTACCACCAATTTAGTGAATTAAAAGAAGATGCCTTTTGCCGACAATTCCTGAAGGCCACAGTTAGCTTTTCTTCTTGGCCCCTTTCCATCGACGTACCCACTCTGTTCTGACAGCCAGCCAATCAGAATCGCGATAGCATCCTGCCTTTCCTTCACGAATGAAGGCACTTAATCAGTTGGAATTTTGAGGACCAGAGCTGCTGCCCATCTCTGGTAGCTCAAGGTTGTATAAAAGGAGGTAGAGGGAAGTGGAGTGTGGTCGACTTCATCACCTCTGTGGTCGCTACGATTTTTCACAATTGAGAATAGCCAAGTCAGTCAAGATGTCTGTGGATCCAATGACCCCTGAGGTCCAGTTCTTCGGTTTCACACCAAAAACTTGCATGCTTAGGATCTACATTGCATTTCAAGACTGCCTATTTGGAGCGATGCAGGCTGTTGAACAAGTTATTCTGAAGAAGCTGGAGGGTATCTCAGATTGTGACATTAGCCCAGTACAGATTTATAATTCCGTAAAAAAGTTTCTTTGCTTCATGAAAGGACATTTTGGTAACATTTTTGGCAAAATGGGGCAGTTATTTTTGCAGATGATTTTGTGTATTCCCCTAAATGCCTTGCTTCCTGAAGATAAATGTCAGGAGGTGTAACCTTATTGTGAAAGAGAATTTCAGTTTCCCCAGAAAGAAATCAAAGCGTTATAGGAGAAATACAAGAATGAATTATATACTAAGCAAGCCCTTCTTGCAGAATTAGAAGAGCAAAAAGTAGTCAAGGGCAAACTCAAACAGACCTTGACTTTAAGTGAGGAGCTTGAAATTGCTGCCAGAGATCATGGAACTAGTGATTTTAGGGAGAGTTTGGTGTTCTTGGTCCACAACTCCAGAAAACTCCAGAATATTAGAGACAGTGTAGAAAAGGAAAGTAAAAGACTAAAAATCCCTTAATTTCTATGTGGTAAAAAGAGCCTGTCAAAAAAGATTTTCTTTGTGCATTCTTTCTTGGGTTCCACATCTTACTCTTTTCATCCATTCTCCTAAAGGGCCTGTGTACTACTTTGAACTAGTGTTGGAAACATCTGTTCATTAGAGACTTCAAATGGTTGGGAAGGGATTCTTGATGTAATAATGATTCATTTGGCAGCAAATTCAAAGAAGTGAAACTATGACCAAAGATATTATGAAGCTGTACCTTGGTCATGAGTCTTCGTAACCTTGATCCTTTGGCTTGTTATTTGGATTAACCAAATACAGTAAGTCCCTGATTTACAAACAAGTTCATTCTGGAGAACATTTTTAGTTAATTTGCTCAATTCTGACAGAGTGAGTCTTATACGCCTTTGACATAAATATACAATATAAAGCATAAAAAAACTAAATGCACACACACACAGAAAGAATGACTGGCATCTACTATCTTTTTACCTCAGTCCAATCCTTTAATTATTTTCACTTTTATTTCCCTGGTTATTGCTTTGCACTCCCTAGAAGCCCCCTCTACATCACCACTGCTTTTCCTCTTATTTCCAGACATCCTGGACTCCGACTGAGCACTGTGGTACAGCACAGTTTTGCACTGTACAGTAAGCACACAGCAGCACAACTGTGACAATGCCTGGCAGGCACATGAGCTAATTCCACAATTTGTTTGCATGTATGAATTTTCATAATGCGAGGTTTCTTCTTATCTGTGAAAGTTTGCAACTCGAATGTTCATAAGTTAGGGACTTACTGCAAGTAAAGGGTTAAACAGACAGCTTCTTTATTAACTAGTCAGTACATTGTGGAGCAACCAGTGCAGAGTGCTTGCTCTTGCCTCTTTTGTGAGGAAATTAATAATTGGTAGAAAGAAGTAAGTATCATAAGAAGTTGTGGCCCAAATGGCGTTGTATCCCTGTAATCCCAACACTTGGAAGAGTGAGGCAGGATAATTGTGAATTCAAGGCCACACTGGGCTATTTAGTGAATTCAAGACCAGCTTGGACTTCCAGCTTGTCTCAAAAACAAACAATTATTTGTTTCCAGAATAAATCTTTTCCATGAGCAAGGTCTCCATGATACTTCAGAGTCCTTGGACAAAAAAGAAGTAGAACCATTGGAATAGAAAAGGAAGCATGGAATATACCCAATAATGACATTTATATTTACTGAAGAGAAAAAAAAAAGAAGAAGGTGTCTTACTAATCTCAGTTTCTTTTAGGAATTTGGACACGGCTGAAGTGGGTTCTCTGCAAGGCTGAAATCAAGGAATTTGTCAATGGTAGGGTTTTATCTGGAAGCTCAATTAAGACAGGGTCTGCTTCTAAGGTCACTCAGATTGTTGGCAGAGTTAATTTTCTTAAAGTTGTAGGACTGAGGTCTTGGCTTATTGCTGGCTATTGGCTGGAGGCTGTCTTTAGCTCATAGTTACTTGCCATGTAGCCTTCCGCATTACGGCTACTTTGTCAAACAAGCAAGGAAAGTCTTCAGAACAAATCTCCCAGCAAGAAGTATCTTATGCATGATAAAATGGGAGGGAGCTTCTATTACCTTTGCCAAAGTTTATTGGGTTAAAACAAATTTAGATCTCCTCATACCCGAGTAGAGAGGATGACACAAAGACACGAACCCCAGGAAACTGAGGTACCTAGAGGGGACCTTATCATCTGTTCACCAAACACCACCAGTAGCCAGACCTGGGCCAAAGACTCAGCTCAGATACCGGGAGGAGGATGGGCAAACTTTCTTGGAAATTAAAAATACAGCTCTTTCAGTTCACATGAAAATGAAAGAGACATTCTGGAAATAGAATTGCTGTGATTTGCCAGTGACTGAGTATGGAATAGGGAGGGGAAGAAATAAAGATGACTCAGGGCTTTAAAACCAGGGACTGGAAAGAACATAGGTTATTACTGAATTTGGGATCTCAAGCAGAGTGAGAGAGCAGGGAGGAAGATGGAGATTCACTTGAAGCTCCCATAGGATACCCCTGTGGAGTGCCCACCTGGAACTCATGACGGAGGCGTGAGATGAATGTGTGGACACCGTTTACCCAGAAGCTGATGAGACTTACAGCTGAGAGAATGGAAGGCACATTGGTGTAGGTAGCAGTGGGTGACCATTTCCACATACTCTTCTGCTAAAAAGGTTTTAAAATTGCCACTGAAATTCCTTAAACTTACAGGTCTGTATGGTTCAGCTCTCACTTTTCTGTCTAGATTTTTGATGGGTGATCTCCCTGCAATCCTGTTAAACTACTGACAGCACTAAAACAAAAACAAAAACAAAAACACCCCCAAAACAAACCAACCAACCAAACCAAACAAACAAAAAATTGGTTTTCTAAGACAGGGTATCCCTTTATAGTTCAGGCTGGCCCTGAACTCACTATGTAGCCCAGGCTGGCCACGGACTCACAAGAGTCCTCCTGCCTCAGCCTCCCAAGTGCTGGGATTACACCATGCCCCACTTGTTTTCTCGGAGCTTTTTCTTACCATTTCCTACTGCGTGAAACACTCTTCACCCTTCCATAATCATTGCCTGAATTTGTATCTTTCAGGTCTCACAGAATGTGCCTTCCAGACAGTTTTCCATGATTCCTCAACACCAGTTCCAAGGTTGTTTCTTTTTTTTTTTTTCCACTGAGTTTATTGATACTTTTAAAGTATGCAGTACAGTTACATTCATCACTGGGACCTTGGACCTTTATATGACAGATCTTGGTTCTCATTCTTTTCCCCATACCCCTGCCCTCCCTTCACCTCCTGCACAATCCCCTGTTTACAAAGACTTTGTTTCCTTTTCTCATATTTTTTCTTTTCCTTTCATTCCTTTCCCCTACCCTTTTCACTTCCTCTACACCATTAGACCTTTTCTTCCTATTTCACATTATCAGTTAGGCATGATACCTGGCCTAATGTTACATCTGTAGCTCTTAGCACAGTTCTCAGAACACAGAAGATGCCCAATAAACATTGTTGCATAACAAGGAATGATTGTTAAGATGTTTCCTTTTCAGTTAAAACTCTTTTTTACATGTTTAAGTGCCAGAAAATTCAATCGAAAAAGCTCAAGCAAAAAAGGAGACTTAATGGCTTATGTAAGTAAATAAGTGCAGATGTTACGGTGGTATCAGGCATGACTTTATGCAGAGGACCCATGTTTTCTTTCCTTATCTTGGCTATGCTATCTCTCTGGCTTAGCTCTATTCACAGCCTGAGTATCCCTCATGGTACAACATGGCCACAGTAACTTCTGTTTTTAACAGCTTTGTACATGCAATCTCAGTTGGAAAAAGCATTTATTTCTCTTCAAAAAGGCTCGGGAAAGCTTCACAGAGTCTTAGTGACTCTGAGGAGTTCTGAGCCCATGTGTAAGCTTGCCGCTGAACAAAAGTCCCCGAGATTTCAAGGCTCTGATTGGCCAGGCCTGAGTCACATGCCATTCTCAGATCTGCTCCATGAAAACCAATGAGTCAGGGGATGAAGGACATAGGTGGAGGAAGATTCTCCAAACAGAAACATTAGACTTTCCCTAGAATTTTATTGAGGGGATCCTTGGTGATCCATAAAAAGCAAATTTCTGTTCTTAATGCTAGTTCGTGAGGAAAAGGAGAACAAAGATCCAGCAAAGAAATTCAAAGTTAAGTGGTCAGAGAAATAGGCAAAGAACTATCAATGTATAATGTCATCCAAGAAAATATAACCTACTATTTGTTTATCAGCTGCCATGTGATAGAACTTTCCCTGCAATAGTTCATTTAATCCTCATAATAATCCTGACATACAGATATTATTAATCCAGGTTGACAGTCTCAGGGCAGACTGAGTCTTAGAAAGGATACACAACTCACTCAGGCCACACAGTTAGTAAGTGGTTTCGCTGAAACAGGAGCCTGCATCTCTCTCTGTCTCTTTGAAATCATGAGTGACAATGGGGTCTTGGAAAGTTGGCAGTTGTGAAGTCAGAGCTGATTTCTATAATGGAGACTCCTATTTCAGGAGAACTGTGAGGGCCTAAGGCATCGAGCAGTGCAGCAATGATAGGAGAAAGGAGACCTCAATAGTTACCTGATTAAATGTGAGGCAGAGGCTGAGGCAGGAAGATCTCGAGTTCAAGGCCAGCCTGGACTACATAGTAAGACTCTGTTTCAACAAGGAAAAAAATTGAAAATAAATAAACGTGTTACTTCAATGACAAAATGGGCTCCTCAAAGGCAAGGACCAAGAAGATCTTGTTTATTTTCACGTCTCTAGCCTGAGAGATGGCCTTGCCATAGTGTCAATAACTAAGCATTTGCAAATTAATGAGTAAAAGCTGTCTGAGTGTAAAATGAAAAACTGTGTCCCAAGAATAAAGGAAGAGATAGATTAGATTTGAACATGTTTCTAGGACAAGTGGAAAGAGGTTGACAATGAAAGGATAAGTTGATGATGAGGTAAGTTCCAATTAGTTCAAAATCTGAGGCGAGAGAAAAGCTTTAGATAAAGGGTTCAGTTCTTCTTCTTCCAGAGCAAGAGGGAGAGAGGAAAGTATGGCCTATGGTTTTTGAAGACTCTGGGGTATAGAGGAGGAAAATCGGAAGCATTCTTATCTACTGCCCTTAGTCATTGCTAAAACAATAAAGAAGAAAAAGGATTTTACTTCTACAACTCTGTTGAATAGACCTTCAAGACAGACCCAATATTTTAGTTCATGTGTCATCATCCCCACAGAGCCAGGCACAGAATGGGTGCTGAAGTAAATGTACGAACTCACTTGATTGAATTGGATATAATTAAATAATCTCTTAAAAATTTGAGCAGAGCCTATTAAAAGGGCAGCCACAATATAAGCATCATTTGATGACTTGCAGGGACTATAGTAGAGTGCTCTGGGAGGTCAATGGATGGCAGGACAAAATATACAAAGGTTTTCACTGGGAAAATATCTCTTTATTGTTTTCTTTTTAATTAATTAATGTTATTGGTACATCTGAGGTATACGATGCAATGACATTCATCATTGGAAGTTTCCACCTTTACATAATCCATCTTGGTTCTTATTTTTTCCCCTTTCCCCTGCCTTTCCTTTAACCCCTCCATCCCTCTCTATCTACAAAGACTTTATTTCCTTTTTTCTTTTTATCATGTTAATTCCATTTCCATCTTTCTTTTCCCCCACTCCTCCCATTTCCCTTTCTGCTTTGCACCTTTTCTTCCGATTTCAAATTATCTATTAATTATCTATACCTTTTAGGCCTTACTTAAACTTTCAGTTTCTCACACTAGAGAAACTATTCAGTATTTACACTTGTATGTCCTATTTATTTCACGTAAGAGTATCTCCTTGGCCTGGCATGGTGTCACATGCCTGTAATCCCAGCACTCGGGAGGCTGAGGAAGGAGAATCACTGTGAGTTTGAGACCAGCCTGAGCTATATAGTGAGTTCCAGTCAGTCTCAACTACATAGTGAGACCTGTCTCAACCCCCCCCAAGAGTATCCCCTCAATGTGCATCCATTTAGCTATAAATGTCACTAGTTTCTCATTCTTTATGGCGGACGAGTACTCCATTTTATTAAAAAAAAAAAAAAACCACCACATTTTCTTTATCCAGTCTCCTATTGATAGGCAATTGGGCTGGGCTATTTCCAAGTTTTAGCTATCACAAATTGTGCTGCTATAAACATGGGTGTACATATATCATTATGGTATGATTTTAAAAAATTCTTTAGGAAAGACACCCAGCAGGTGGATAGCAGGGTCAAATGGGACCTCTAATCCTAGTTCTTTGAGGTATCTCTATACTGATTTCCACAGTGGTTGCACCAGTCTGCACTCCCGCCAACAATGGAGAAGGGTTCCTCTTTCCTCATGGCCCTACTAACATTTGTCATTGGTTGATTTCATAATAGCAGACATTCTTTCCAGGGTGAGGTGAAATCTCAGTGCTGTTTTCATTTTCATCTCTGGAATGACCAGTGATGTTGAACATTTGTTCATGTTTATTTGCTATTTCTACTTTTTTGTCTGAGAAATGTCTACATTTTAGAGGCCCATTTTTGGACTGGGTCTTTAAATTTGGGGGGGGTCTGATTTTTTAAGTTCTTTATATATTCTAGATAGTAGACCTTTGTCTAAGGAAGACCTGGTAAAAAGTTTTTCCCATATTGTGGGTTGTCTCTTCACACTATTGCTTGTTTCTCTTGCTGTGCAGAAGATTTTTAATAAGAAGAGATCCCACTTGTTGATTGTTTGTACTAGTTCATGAGCAACTGAGGTTTTGTTCATAAAATCTTTCCTTATGCCAATATCTTTAAGAGTTCTACCTAACCTCTTTTCCAGTTGGGTTAGTGTTTCTGTTTTAAATATTTAGATCTTTAATCCATTTTGATTTTAGTTTAGTTCATGGTGAGAGATGTAGGTCTGGTTTCAATCTTTGGAAAATTGAAACCCAGTTTCTCCAGCACTATTTATTAAAGAGGCTATCTTTCCTCCAATGAGGGTGTTTGGCTCCTTTGTCAAAGATGAGGTGGCTGAGTGTGTCCGGCATTGTTTCTGCATCTTTTAATCTGTTCCACTGGTCCTCAGGTCTGTTTCTTTGCCAGTACCATGATGTTTTTGTCACAGTAGCTTTTTGAAAAAAGTCTACACCAAGGCATATAATAGTTAAGATTCTAGAAACCCAAAAGAAGAACAAAATTCTACAAGCAGTTAGAGAAAAGAAACAAATCATGCACAAAGAAAAGCCCATCAGAATCACAGCAGACTTCTCAACACAAACCCACAAGGCAAGAAGAGCACAGAGTAATATATTTCAAGCCTTAAAGGAAAACAACCTCCAACCCAGATTGATGTACCCTGCAAAACTATCTTTCAAAGTTGATGGAGAAATAAGATACTTTCATGACAAATAGCACCTCAGGAACTTCATGAATACTAAACCAGCACTCCAAAAAATTTTAAACAGTATCCCAGGAAAAAACAATGAGGATCACAACCCCAGGAAGCCCAGAAGAATGAATCCATTAGGCATGACAAGAGATTACATGCAAGAGGGAGACACTAACAGAAAGAAAAAATCATGAAAAGGATAAGTCAAAACATATCAGTTGTAGCTATTAATATTAATGTTCTCAATTCACCAATCAAAAGAAATAGACTGGCAGAATGGGTCAAGAAGCAAAATCCAACAATATGCTGCATACAAGAAACACAATTAATCCAAATAGAAACTCATAGATTGAAAGTTAAAGGGTGGAAAACAATACTCCCTGTGAAAGGAACAGCAACAACAACAACAACAAAGTAGTAGTAGCTATACTCTTTGCAGATCAAGTGGATTTCAAACCAACACTGATTAAGAGAGACAAAGAAGGAAAATACATCCTTCTAAAGGGAACAACCCAAGAGGTAGAGATGATAATCATAAATATATATATATATATATATGCACCAAACACAAGTGCACTCAGCTATATAAAACAAATACTAGTGGACACAAAAAATCAAATAAGCACTAACACAATAGTAGTGGGGGACTGCAATACACCACTGTCACAAATAGATAGATCAACTAGACAGAAAACAAAAAACAAAATACTATAACTCAATGAAACTCTTGAACAAGTGAATTTAACAGATGTTTACAGTGCTCCACCCCACATAATCAGCATTCTTTTCAGCTGCACATAGGTCATTCTCCAAAACAGACCACATACTCACTCATAGAACATATTTAATTACATGCAAAGGAATCAAAGTTATCTCCTGTATAGTATCAGACCATAGTGCGATGAAATTGGAGATCAATAGCAAAAGAAACCGCAACAATTTCAAACACATGGAAATTGAACAACACACTTCTGAATAAGCAATGGGTCACAGGGGAATTAAAGAAGAAATCAGACAGTTCCTACAATTAAATAACAATGACAATACAACACACTGCACTCTATGGGACACAATGAAAGCAGTCTTACAAGGGAAATTCATAGCAGTGAATACTCAGGAAAACAGAGTGAGCTCAATTATACAACCTGATGCTGAACCTCAAACTTCTAGAAAAAGAAGAGCAAGACAAACCTAAAGCTCATACAAAGGAGGAAACTGTAAAGATCAGGGCAGAAATTAATGCAATGGAGACTAAGAGAATAATACAGAAAAAACAATGAAGCCAAGAGTTGGTTCTTTGAATGGATAAACAAAATTGACAAACCCTTAGCCAACATTATTTAAAAAGGAAGGAAAAGGCCCAAATCCATGCAATTAAGAATGAAAAAGGTGAAATTACAACAGACCCAGAAGAAATCCAGAGGATCATTAGTACCTACTTTGCGAAGCTTTATGCCATTAAGATGGAAAATACAGAAGAAATGGATAGATTCCTAGATTTGTATGAATTACCAAAGTTGAATGAAGATGACTAAAAATTCTAAACAATCCACTATCAATCAATGAAACTGAAAACATAATAACAACTTACTAAGAGAAGTCCGGGCCCTGATGGCTTCACTGCTGAATTCTACAAGACATTCAGAGAGGAGTGCCACTCCTGTTTGAACTCTTCAGTGAAACTGAAAGGGAAGCAATACTTCCGAATTCATTACTGGAAGCAAGTATCACCTTGATCCCCAAAGTAGAGAAAGACCCAACCGAAAGAGAACTATAGGCCAATCTCACTAATGAACATGGATGCAAAAATCTTTACTAAAATACTTGCAAATAGAATGCATAAGATCATTAGGAAGATCATATACCCTGACCAAGTGGGATTGATCCCAGGGATTCAGGGATGGTTCAACATATTTAAATCAATAAATGTAATACATTATATTAATAGAGCCAATGACAAAAAACATGCAATCATCTCAATAGATGCAGAAAAAGCATTTGATAAAATCCAACACAAATTTATGGTAAAAACCCTCCAAAAAAATCAGAATAGATGGTCTCTGCCTCAATCTGATAAAAGCCATCTATGAAAAACCAACAGCCAATATCATACTAAATGGTCAAAAACTGAAATCCCTCCCACTAAAATCAGGAACAAGACATGGATATCCACTATCACCACTCCTGTTCAGTATAGTTTTGGAAATAAAACATTAGCCACAGCAATTAGCCAAGAGAAATAAATAAAAGGAATAAAAATGGGAAATGAAGAAGTCAAATTGTCATTATTTGCGGATGACATAATACTGTTTTTAGAAGACCCCAAGAAGTCCACCAAAAGTTTTCTAGACTTAACCAAATTCAGCAAATTAGCTGGATAAAAGATCAACACACAATAATCAATTTCTTTTCTGTATACAAAAAACAGACTCACTGAAAGAGAAATGGGACAAATAATCCCTTTCACGATAGCATCCAAAAAGTTGAAATACCTAGGAATCCACCCAACGAAAGAATCCAAAGACCTCTACTCTGAAAATTACAATACTCTGAAAAAAAAGATTGAAAAGGATATCAGAAAATGGAAAGACATACCTTGCTCCTGAGTAGGAAGAATCAACATAGTGAAAATGGCCATACTTCCAAAATTGCTGTATAGATTCAGTGCAATCCCAATTGAAATCCCAGCAGCATACTTTACAGACCTTGAAAAGACAATCCAAAAATCCATTTGGAATAAGAAGAGACCTAGAATAGCAAAAGCAATTCTAGGCATTAAAGACAAGGTAGGGGGTATCACAAGCCTGGTCTTTACCATTTTCTTTAGCACAAGCTTATATGCTACTTCTTTAGAACACCTGGGCCAGGGTGGTGATTATTAGGCCGAGCATTTTTAACAACAGGTCTGTCTTGAGAAATTATAGCATGTGAGGTCTCAGAAGTTAGTAATCAGGAGGGATTTATAAGCCTCTCTGGGCCAGAACCAAGGCTGTCCCTCTTAGCTGCTGACCCAGCAAGCATTGCCACCTGTTCAACAGGTAGCAGAGCTGGTCATGCTGCCTCAGCCCACAGGCCCCATACTGCCCAGCCCCTACATGCCTCTGACACCACCCAAGACAGTGAAGCCTCAGGGGCCACCTCTAGTTACAGAAGGCAGCCTGACCTTGAATTCTCCAGGCTTTAAATTTTGCACCTCTTAGAATGAGGTGACAGGAAAGATAGATGGATGCTGATTAGAGCATTGTGAACTGAAAAAATTAACCCACAGTGAAAAACTCATTTCCTCTGCAGGGCTTAGTTTCCAACAGGAATAAAGATAAAGTAAATGCAATGGGGTGAGGGCAGGTTGGGATGAGGATGTCATTAGTTGGTCCTCTTAGGCCACTAGTAGGTGCTTTTATTGTTATGCTACTGTGATAAGGAATGGAGGGGAGGGGGCTGGGGACAATGGAGTTTGATTCTACCTCTTTGAGGTAGTGGGGAGCCAAGTGCAGGGGTGGGCTAGGCAGGGAAGCTAGGAACTCACGTGTCTTGATCTCCCTGTTTGTACCAGAAGATGGTTTATTTTCAATTTTGCTATTTTGGATTCTTTCTTTGCATAGAGTTTGTACATGTTTTCTGCAAAGGTCCAGGGGAAGGCAGGCAGGGAGGGGAGTTTGGCATTGAAGTCAGACAGAATGAGGCTTTTAATATATGAATCTTCTTCAGGCAATGTATTTTCTGCTCCCTTTATTCCTTCCAACTTCCCCAGCTCTGCCAGACACAGATCTCCCCCCGCCCACACTAGAGGTATATATTAATAAACTGCCCATTTATGGTACAGTGCCTATTATTGTAACAAAGGCCAGCCCTGGGGAAAGCTACAAAAACTTGAGCTTATTTTCACCTTCTCCCTTTCCTGCTGGCCCTGCCCTCCGCACCAACTTCACAGCATAACCCAATTACCAAGGAATTCAGTGAATTTCTGGTTTAATGTGTGACCTTCCCCATGGTATATTTTCATCCTAATAATAGACCTTACATTTTTCTTTCCTGTCCATTATCTCATTTGGCCATCAACGCTGTGAAAAAGCAGTAATGGGCATTACCTCTCAAGAGGTATTTTTACCTACATATAAAATTTACTGAGTGCACTGTACTTGCCAGTCCTTGTGCTAACTGCCTTACATATCTTAATAAATCACCAGAACCATTGGTAATATTGGTAAGGTCAGTAATATTATAGTTCCTTTAAAGGAGATATAGGCAGGTGTAAGTAACTTGTGTCCAAGGTCATACAGCTGACTGTTTGTGAAAATCAGAACCAAAGCCTGGTCTGGGCAAGTCCATAACCTATGTTTGCATCTCCTATGCTATTCTTCCAGTGCAGAAGGTAAACTAGGCATTAGTATGCCATTTTCTAAGGATCTTTCTCTCTTTTAAAAATTAGAACTATTTTACAGAACTAGCAAATGGGACAGCTGGAGGTAATGCTTCTTTCAACAGATGATGCCAAAAGGCAAATTCTTACATCTGGATTGGATCACCATGTTGGATTTTGAGCATAGTCATAAGCAATGGATCTTCTCCAAACTCTCATATCATGTAGTCAATTTTGGATTCTTAAATTCAGTGCAATAAAGTGGAAGAATCCTCTAAATCTCTTATAATATGGCTCCTCCTTTGGTAGTCCACCAAAACTGTTCTGTCAAAGTTGGCTGCGGCTTCCCAAGTTATTTACTTCCTGTTTGTATCTGTTTCAGACTCTCTAGAATATTTCATGGCTGACTGCTTATTAAAACTCTCTCTTGCCTTGATTTCAGTGTAGTAGTGTTGGTCTTGTTGCCACTTATCTGGCTTCTCTTTCTCAGCTTCTCAGGCTCTTTCAAAGACCCATGTTTCTATGATTATCTTAGACATGGTTCAGGTTCCAAGGACAAAGTCCTCTTTAGCTAGTTAAGCAGACAGGAGGATTGCAAGGTACTCTTTGGCTTACAGAATCAGCGAAGAAGTACACTCTAGACTGAATTACTAGGAACAAAGCCACACTAAGAACTGAATTGCCAGGGGAGTGGCTACTGTGGCCACAGAAAGCCCCTCCTGACTGAGGAACTGCCTCTGCCACCACCAACTCAAGAGTTGGAGTTGCTGTGCTCCAACATCCACACAGAGGCTGCCTCCTGCACTGCCTGGACCCCCACTTGTTCAGCTGTGGCCTCAGAGCTCTATGTCTAACTGGAAGAATCTAAATCACATCCTTGGATCCCCTGGCTACAAGAAGTCTAGGAATTGTAGCTTTTAGCTTCGCAGTATGTGGGGGCACACTAAAAGGAGATTGAAATAGTCATTGAGTCATATAGGTCCTTACATTTTGGTGTTCCTCGGGTTTGTATTCTAAGCCTTTTCTCTTTTGTGATACTGTTTCTGGGCAATGCATGGTTTCAATCACTACCTGTATTATGGCTAGCTCAAATCATTTGCCACGTTCCAGACTAGAATGTCAAGCCAGCTACTAGACACTGCAGCTCCACCTCCTCCAGAGTCATCTTCTCCTTTGTGTTTTCTGCATTAGTGAATGCCACAGCCACCTACCCAGTAAACCAAACCAGGAACATTTCTCTGTCCCTCGTCTGCTTTATGCATATGGTCGCTGCAGAATGTAGCTGGTCTCTATTTTGCAATTTTCCAGCAATTCAGTGGGGCTGCATAACTACAATGTCCTGGCCAGAGAAATACAAATGTAGGTAGCATGATAAAAATCCATGAAACTTCCCCAACATCATCCATGTTCTTGCCTCATCTGCCAGCTCAATAGAGAGACTGTCAGGACACCAGAGGAGAGAAGCCTTGATCCCTGAATAACTCAGTGGAACTCTGCAGCCCCTAGAACTAATTTGATTTGTACTCCAATATGGGGGTATGTTGGTCAAGGATATGCTACTCAGAGCTCCTCCTAGTAGAAGGGACAGAATTTACTGTGGCCCCAGCTACTACAGAATGAACCTGTCATTGTGCTTGTTCCAAGGCTACAATTTCTGTGGGCTCTCCCATCTAGTGACTGATACTAATTCAGCCCACTGTTGGAAGACACAGAATTCACCCAACACTTGGCTGCCTCACGGATCCATTATCCTGGCTGAACCTTTCTTGACTGCACTGAAACTTAGGACTCCTCCAAACCAGCCCTCCTTCCTTGGCCCTCGCCTTCACAGGTGTCCCACTTGCATCATGAAGAGCTCTCCTTGTCTTTTTTATCCTTTTCTTTCCCTTCTTTAGCCTTCACAGGCACTTCTTCCAATAGACTCCTTGTGTCTCTACTCTTCTGGCAGCTACTTCTCAGATGACCTGAACTAAAAGGAAAGATAAACATTTATTGTACTGTATGCTACATAGATTGAGGATTGTTATGATAGTCTTCTCTAATTTAATATTTTCACATTTTAATTCATTGTTGATTTTTCATCCTGAAAAATATATCATCATCAAATATAGTGGTACCTTTGTTCATGAACTTCATTCTTTCTGTTTCTGGTTACAACCAAATTGTAGTGCAATTCTGTGACCAGAATCATAGAATTAAATTTGTGAAGTGAGGTACCAGGGTACAGCATTAAATTATAACATATTTACAAGTCAAGTGTGTCAGGATCAAATTTTATACTCTCTTCACTCTATGAAGAAATCTGTTTGCCCTGTGAGTTGGACCCACTATTCTGAGGAAATAATTTTTTTTTTGGTACTGGGGTTCGAACTCAGGTCCTTATGCTTGTGAGGCAGGCTGTGGAACCACTGAACTAAATCCCTGGCCCAAAATAATTTCTTTTTTAAATGCAGAGAAGGAACTAAGAACGTAGCTCAGTGGTAGAATGCTTACCTAGGATGAGTGAGGTCCTTGGTTTACCTCCCAGCACCACGAAATCAAAATAAAACAAAACAAATGGAAAAGACCCCTTCCAAAACATGCCAGAGAAAATTAACTTGATTTACATACAAAAATTAAGTTGCATATATTGTTGGCAAGGAAAGAAACAAAAACAAAAGGTGGGGAGTAGGGTCTTTTAGGGTTTTTTATCAGCGTCAAAGAGATTTGGAGAGTAGCAGCAGGTAGATGGAACCCAGAAATTTGCTGTCCAAAGAGGATTTTTAGGAAGTATAATTTTTTAAAAGTGTAATAAAACTTGCTTTTCATCAGGTTCTGTAGTTTTAAGTTATTTTTCAAGAGTTTAATAGTCAGATTTATATTTTGAGTGCTACGTGGTGATAAAGGTCAAAGCAGAAGTGTGCAGGTCCCAGTTTATTTGCTGAGCTGCACAGGTTTCCCTGCTTGTTCTGCTATGGGAAGCCTGGAGTGCACACCCTGACCTGCCTACTTTTGGCCTAGGTTAGATATATCTGGGGAAGATGAGAGGCCAGTCTGCCCCTTATCAGCAGTGTCACTAAGCAAGCCACTCCCAGAGTTTTATTTGTTTTGTGGGAGGCCTGGGTCATTGTTCAGGTGGGGGAAATTCTTTGGGACAAATTACTAAGTCTAATCAAATGAACATAAAGGGTGTTGGCATTTTCTGCTGAGAAAATGTTTTTAATGATTCATTTCTGTCACTACTAAAATGCAATTGCATTTTTTTTTTTTTTTTTTTTTTTTTTTTTTTTTT
>NW_022900926.1:43600590-43606188 GCF_012274545.1 Fukomys damarensis
TTCCCTAAAAATAATGTTTTTTTTTTTTTTTTTTTTTTTTTTTTTTTGGTACAGGGGATTGAACTCAGGACTTTGCACTTTCAAGATAGGTGTGGTGCCACTGAGCTAAATCCCAGCCCATGTAATTACAATTTCACCCTTGTCTGTAGTGGACAATGTGGTGTGCTGCAGAAGAGCTGATATGTGACTGCTCCCTGTTAAGCCCTTCTCCCTGTAATTATCCTCCGAAGAGGGAGGTACTTCAGCTATGGTCACTTCTTCTTGCCGGAGACAGCTCACATTCAATGACTAACTGGTCACCCCCCCCATTATAGGAAAATTCTTCAGAGTCATCCCAGTTCCAGAGGCTTTCAAAGAATCAGCTGCTGTGCTTAATGTAAGGATAGCATAGTCAAGCTTCTCTGTGCTCAATCCTGCTTGTTACTCTCCCATAGATGTTTATCTAAGAAAAACCCATCCCCAGTATGCCTCATATCTACTAATTTTCTCTGCAGAATTTGCTTTCCAAGAAAACTAGATTGTTGCACTTGATGGTAGGAAAGATGAAAGAAAGCTGCTCCTAAGGGCAGGTCAACCATCAGCTGGCGGGAAATAGAACCCTTTGTGGGTGGTGGTAGAAAATAGGCAAAGAGGAGCCTACAATGGCATTATGATTGTTGATACTCTCTGGAATGGCATTTCTTTGGGAAGGAATGCAATGGCTAGGGCCATGGAATCAGTATTTGAACAGCAAGAGGGAATTTAAAAATTTTAAAGACAATGGAATCAAATGACTATTACTGGGGGCAAAAGATGCACTGGAGGAAGATAAGCAAAGGCTAAGAATAATGAACAATTAACCAGCTAAACATAAAAGCCAGAGGGCTCCCTTGGCAGAGTAGAGTCCAACTCTGATCTGTAGCTGGAGAACAGATAGATGAAGATAAAGATCAGGTTCCGCACTTAAGCATAAAAGTAGTAAAGCTCCATAAGAGGTTGAATTCTCACAACTAAAGCAGGAAATGGACTAGGCCTTAAAGGACTTGAGAACTTGGTGACTGTAGAGCTGAATAAGCGGCTACAGAATTAGATTTTGAGAGTATGGGATGAAGCAGAAGAAGAACAAAAAAATCAACTAAGGGAGTACTGATTAATATGGGTGCATTCTCCTGGGATACAGAATTTAATGGGCTCTAGGACAAACTTTTAGGATGTCTGTGAGACAGCTGGTGAAGATGATGTCTACACTAAATGAGAAATAATGCTAGAACCTCTGTTGCAAGCAGTGGAAAAAGGAATCCAGTATCTCCTAGAACAGGCCATACTTGAGTGAATTTATTATATAAAGCTGGAAAACCAACAGATGACCATTTTCCATGGTAACACTCAGAGGACACTTTACTAAAGCAATAATGAAGGCTCTGGTAATGTTTCTAGCTAGCATGGGACTTTGCTTCAGTGATAATAGAAATTAAAACTGAAGCAACAGAGCAGTCTGCAGGCAAGAGCTTTAACGGAAAGTAAGAGAAAATAGTGAAGGATTGCAGCTTGAAGAGCTTAAGGAGATAGCTCTGATGAAGAAAATCACACTTGCCCCTCTAAGGAAGAGGCCAGTTTTAATGAGATTGCTGAGGTAGGCTAGGGTCTGTTGATCATTATCTCAGTTCTGGTTTCATAGCTCTGGAGAAGGCTTTGTGGCTTGAGAAGCCAAACTTGTTTCCATGAGATGATTATTTCTATTTGGGGACAGTCTCAGTTTTGCAGGAGCTCTGCTGAAAGCCAAGGTAACTGCAGGTTTAGGGCAGTCACTATGTTACCAGGTTGTAGGGCGCTGGAATCTCCTTCTGGAGGTGGTTTCTAGGTTCTTCCTGTCCTAAGAAAAGAATTGGTCAAGACAAGCACAAGCAGTAGCAAAGCTGTTTTAAGAGATAGGAAAAGAAACAGACTCTGCAGAGTGAATTTGGGCCAGGTAAAAGTGGGAAAAGAAGCACACCCTAAAGCATGAGGGCGGGCCACGATTCAAGAGCAAACAGTGGCAAAAACTCAGTGATATCTGTCCATTTTGTATCACCTATTCCTCAGGCTGACATCAGGCCTAGGCTGTCCTATCAAAAACCTGCTTGAATTCCTGGGGGAAGTCCACATGCAGGGAACCATTCTGCACATGTGTTCTGGAATTTTGTAATTAACAAGTCACACTTACTACCCCAACCAGCTTTATTTCCTGTCCCAACTAGAGATTTCTAGGCACCCATTCCAGAGGGTAAAAGCTAGTAGTTGAATGTCCCTGAAAATCTCTTATCTTGGCATCTTCAATCTTGACAAAGATGAGACAGGTTAGGAAATTGAGGGCCAATAAGTCTTGCATTACCAGTTTTAGAAAGACTCTGCCTATGTGATTAATCTGCTTATGTGCACAGCTGATCAGAGGTCTGGTCCAAAGTTTTAAGATGATCAAGGGAACAGATACAAAAGGAAGGTGGAAATGACAAGTTTTATCTTGTTTTTAGTTTACCCATTGGGCATCTATAGAAATGTTACTGGATAAGGGGTCCTTGGTGTTTCAAACAAAGAACTGGATAAGACAAACATAAAAGGCAGTGAGAATGTAGATTTATTGAAGCTGGAAAACAAAATACACTCTAAAGGGTGAGAGCTGGGCAGTGAAAAGTTCTATATCAGCTTTACGTAAAGGGAAGGGGGTCTAAATTATCCTACTGAAAACCTCATTTGGTCTTTCAGAAAATATAAATGAAGGATCAGAAACAGTTCTTTTGATTGGTCATGACCATACATATATGAAGAATTGAGAGATAGCTCTCTAATTGGTCCCATGTACAGTGCTCAAGAGCCATAATCATTTTAGGTCCTGTGTTCTGTTTCTGTCTTCCCTAGGAGACATCTTGCTCAACTGTTGGACATGGATTTTTATGACCTTTGACACATTCTACCCAGTTGGTTGTCTAGTTTGCCCCAGCCCTCCTACCTCAGTCCCCATGAAATTTATTTTCTCATCTAGATTACTTGAGGCGGGGTGAGGTTAAGGGAGTTTTTATTGGAAATAAGAAGAGGAAGAACAGCTCCTGGGTTTTCAGGAGGGGTCCTGAGTGGATTGTAATGCATCCTCTTAATCTAGAGTCACTTAAAGGTAAGCAGGGCACAGGAATTGATTAATTGCTTGGTGGACATTAACCTTGGGTGGTTCTATGAACTTAAAAAAATGACCAACTGGGGCTCAGGCTCTCTAACCCAGTTCCTTCACATGGTGTTTATAGTAAACTCGGATCTTAGAAAGAAATGGGTTATTTTACACTACAATTTCCTCAGAACTCAGGAATTTAGTATCAAGAGGATGCGCTTCTCTTCAGAAAGTGGGTTGATTACATCTTACTTGGGGAAATTTATTCTTGGTCCAAAGTCTAGGTTCACTATTATTTAAATTTCCATTAGCATGGCTGGTTATCCACCTCCATCTCAGGCCCCTTGCTTAGCTAGCTGCTTCACTCATAAGCTGACTATTTTCTACATTTTCCCCACTCTGAAGAAGTACACTTAACCATCTTTAAGGGAGAGTGATCAAAGACTGAATCTAGCTACTCCATGCTGAAAGGAGTTGATGTAGGGGGGATGGCAGTAAGGAACTTTCTCCACAGAACTAATCTAAGCAGTCCTTGTGATTGATGTCATGTTGGGGTTTAGCTGGCCTGGACTCTCTTCAGAAGATTGATCTAATGGACCCTGTTTAAAGGAGTCTTGCTTCATCTAGCTTATTCTTAGAGATGCTATGGTAAAGGCAACATGGCTTCAATGATACACATGGTTTTTGAAGCCAATAAGATTATTTGGACACATGAAGGGCTACAGAAGAGTATATACCATTTTAATAGGTACCAGGTCCTGGATGAAGGGCCAGGAGGGCAATTTCCCTTTGTCTACCTGCTGGTCTCTGGTTATCTCAGTAAGAAGGACAATTTATTTTGATTTGAATCAATAAATATTCACCCTGAATATGCCTTTCCTGTATGCAGGGCCCCGGACAGCATACAATCCAAGGACCTACAGAGTGTTTAATTCACTAAGGAAATCTCACAAAAGATCACATTGGGATCAAGGACACTACAGCATGGTGAGCACCTGACCATGGATCAGTTGGCCCTATTCTATATACTGCACTGGATAGATGAAAAATTGAGTGGCTTGTTCAGATGCCACCTAACATACCCTAAGTCAATAATCATATATAAACATTCTATGGTAGGTGTCCCTTATAGATAGAACATATAGTTCTGAGAATAGAGGGCAGAAGTAATAGATATGGTTCTGATTATTTGCATGCCCAAAGACTCACTTGGAAAATTTTTGTTTTCTATCTCTGTTACTCTGACATTGCAAGTTTAGAGACATTGGCTTTAAGGGAGAGGATGTTCTACGAGGGGACTCAGCAAGAATCCCATTCAATTTCAAGTCTTTTAAATTACCCAGTCACTTAAAGTTCTTTATGCCAAAACACCAGCAGGAATAGAAAGAAGCTGCTGGCCTTGACATAGATACAACCATAGGTATAGGAGACAAACTCCTGGGCCCTTAACCTGTTACTCACTAAAAGCACAATTTGTGTTTTCTTCTAAGCAGTCCAGGACTTAAAATGGTTTCTGCTAAAAACCATAACTCTTCTCTGCAGCTTCCAGAGAGGCTACATAGGTAGCTAAAACTAGAACAAAGCTTGAGCTTCATTTTTATCCTTTATTACCTAAACACTTTGGATATAAGTATACTAATCATTAAGATTTACCAGCACTAAATTTACCTGTCTCTTCCTTCTTCAAGATGGAGAACACCAAGGCAGAGTAACTAAAGAAATTGTCAAGATTTACCAAGGGCATTTGACTGCCAGCTTTTATAATATACACTTCCAGACCCCTCCTTGGAGCTATGCCTAGAAGTCGTCAGCCGTTGTCATCTGGGGCCCAGGAAAAGCAGAGACTCATGTGACTGAATCTGGCACAGACAAAGACAATCATTTCGTAGGAACCAAATCACCCCTCAAGCCCTAAAGATTCCTCTAGGGCTAAAAAAGCAGTACTGAGATAATTTATGACTGGACCCCCACTCACTGCAGCACCCCATAAAACTCAGTATTTTAGCAAAGAATAATAAATTATAGAGAGGTATGAAGAAAGGAAAGGAAAACATCAGGCTTCAAAGATCGGAAAACTGTGGGAACATAGATTTGTGAGAAGAAAGTCTGTTTCCAGATTCTACTGGTACTGAGATCTCTGATCATGGAAGCAAGTATTTTGAAGAATTTCTTTATGAAGTAGAGTAGGGAGACCTTTGTGAATCTCTGTCCTGCTTTTAGGCAAACAGAGAAAAGGCAGAATTCTCCCTGCTTTTTTGTCTTTAGCTCAAGAAACCTCTAAATTTCGAAGAGAAATATTTTGGTTTTCTGCCTCTTCCTAATACAAATAATTAAATAATTTAATTTTTTTTGTGTATCTCTCTAGTTGTTTTTTCTCTATTTCAGTTTCTCTCATCCTTAGGCACTTTCATTTTTGTGGTTTTTTTTTTTTTTTTTTTTTTTTTTTTTTTTTTTTTTTTTTTTTTTTTGTGTTTTTTTCC
>NW_022900926.1:43606240-43729195 GCF_012274545.1 Fukomys damarensis
CGCATTCCACGGGATTGTACCCAGGGCCTCATGCACATACGGAGCTACATACCCAATCACTGATCATGTTTGTTTTTTTTAACTTAATACTATGTCATAAAGTGCTATTTTCATATATTATTACATAGTCATCATAATTATATTTTAGTGGTGGCATAACATTCCATTTAGTTGAGGTAGCATACTTAAAAAAAAAATTCTTAGCTGGGCATGGTAGTTCATTCATTGAGATTGTTGTGGATCACTAAAACTTTGAAAGTCCTCAAAGTGGGGCAAATTTTATTTTGATTGCTTTTAAATTTTTTCAAAGAAGTTTGAGAATAACAGAAACCAAAGATGGAGACTGGTCAGAAGGATTTCAGTCCTCTTTGTGCCCAGTACCTAGAAGTCACACATGATTTCTACCTTCCTGGAACGCCCAGTCTTCAACTCTCCAGCTGTCTAGAGTACTGAATGCTGAGCTGCACAGTTCTCTTCATCTTGGGCAGATGATGTTTGGTGACAGAGAAAAGTTGTTTGGTATCTGGAGCAGGTAATTAGCTGGCAGAACTGAGAACTAGATTGAGATGCGATGCTCTAACCTAAAAAATATCACCTTAGGGCCAGAGATTTAGCTCAATGGTGCCACCACCTGCCTTGCAAACACAAGGTCCCAAATTCAATCCCCGGTACAGGGCGTGGGGGGTGGGTGTGGTTGGGGATTACATTATAACCTAGGACCTCAAAAATTTTAAGAGAAATAGACTAGTTAACATTAATGCCAGATGAAACTAGCAGATACTTAGGGTTGGTAATTGGTTTTTTGTTTAATTTATCAACAAACATTTATAGAGAAACTAAGCTAAGTCTTAGAGATATAAAGGTGAATAATAGTTCCTGCCCTCAAAGGAAGGTCATAATTTAGTAATTCAGACTGCCATTAAGAGGATTATAACATAATTATAAGACTATGTGGTAAACATAGCTGCAAAAAGTGGCTTATTGTGACTCATGTGTTTTAGGGTTTCTATTGGTCAGGTTTTCATAGCTGGGATAAAATGCCTGACATAAACAATTTAAACAAAAAAAGATTTCAGTTCATATGGTTTTAGTGTTTTAAAATATCTTGAGTTTTCCAGGAATGGTGGTACAGATCTGGAATCCCAGAAGGGAGGAAGTTGAGACAGGAAGATCACAAGTTGAAGGCAAACCTAGGGCTACCATAGGCTCAAGGCTGGCCTGAAGTGTACAGTGGGACCCTGTCTCAAAACAAACAAGAACAAAATAATGTGCTCAGTTGAAGCAAAGTTTAAAAATTAGAGACTTAAAAATTAGAAAAGAAGCTGGGTATGGTGGCACACATCTATAATCCCAGCACTTAACTGACTGAGGCAGGAGGATCATTGTGAGTTCGAGGCTAGCCTGAACTATATAGTGAGGTATTGCCTCAAAAGACCTCCCCCAAAATATAGAAAAGAAGGGGTAAAATATCGTTACCTCTAAATGACATAACTGTATACCTGGCAACTATAAGATAATCAGTTAAAAAAAACCTATTACCAGCAGTAAGAGAACACAGTAAGGTATCTCTGTTCAAGATTAATATACAGAAATAATATATAAATAAGGAGTTATAAATATATAGACACTATTCCACCTACAAAACTCTTAAGAAGATACAATATGTGGTATTAATTTAACAAAAATGCATATTTACCTAAAGAAAAATGTAGAACACAACTGAACAACATAAAAGATAATTTGAACAAACAGAAAGCCAAAGCATATTCTTGGAGACAATGATGACCCAACAGCCTAACAAAAAGATCAGTTCTTTCCAAATTAATCTATAAATTAAATTCATTCAGCCCTTTTTAAGTAGCAAGCTAATCTAAAGTTTTATATAGAAAAATAAATCAGTAAAAATGACCAGGAAAAACCTGAAGTTAAAGAGAAGGGACTAGCATATTAATTATTAAATACAAAAAGCATACTACATATTAAAGCACATTTTCAACAAAGTTGCAATTTTAAAAATAGTACCGTATACTAATGGCAAATGAACACATAGATCATTGGAAAAGAATGGAGAAGCCTAGAACAGACCCAAATACATATGAAATCTTGTACCGAATAAAAGTGACACAGAGATGAGTTAGCATGTACTCTCAGGGAGACAGAGGGCAGACACAGGGGGCTGCCACCATGGGCACTGTTCAGGACCAACCCATGAATTCCCTCGGGGCCAGTACTGTCGCTGACTATAGGCTCCTGATGAATACCTTCTCAGGAATTGTTCTCAGCAAAGGAAGCTGCTTCACCCAAAATTATACCCAAGGGGTACTCATATCTAATGCCTAGTTTATCCTCAGGTATAAATGCCTGCTCCTGTTCCCTCAGTATAAGAAAATTCTAAAGCACAATTCCAGGTCCAGAACTCATAGAACTGGCTGACAGCTTTGTTGCCGCTGCGTCTCCATTCATCCCTTTCTGCCCAGTTTTGTTTTCTTTATTCCCTGAGAGGTGTGGAGCAGCAAACTCTTCCTGTATGCAATCTGTTTCAGAATCTGTCTTTTGGGAAACCCAACCTTATTGGTTTCTAACTTCGTGTGCTACACTAGAATAAATTTGAAATTTTATTCTAGTGGATCAAAATTTCAAATGTAAATTTTTGAAATTAATTAATTATTTTATGTATTTTTTATTTTTATAGCACTGGGGATTGAGCCTTCTAAATGACATGTGAAAGCAGAAGTAAAAAAGCTCTGACTAGGACTCTCCTTGACTGCAATTGTGCCTATAGATCTAGAAGAAGATTCTCCAGAGAAGGAAGTTACAACAGAAGCCAAAGGAATTGAAATTGCTTACCCAAGACATCCAGGGTCATTCAGGATTTCTTGGCATTGCAGGTTATCCCAGGTCCCTTTTTGGTCTTCTTCTTCAGAGTGGAAGATGAGGGTTTCAGCTGGCCTAGCCCCTCTCTTTGAGTGGGGACAGTCAATCCTCTGGTACCATGAGTCAGGCACATTGGCCATCTGACACGTGGAGCAGAGCCCAGGTGGTGGCTTCGTATAGTCATGTACCCAGTGCTGAGTTTTCTTGTAAGCCCTGATTAGCCCTAGGTTTTCCTTTGGATGTACTGAAAGCATTGCCAATTGTGACAGCCATAATTTGGCCTGTATTTTTTTCTTAGCTCTTCTCCTTTTATCTTCATCTGGATTCCCAATTGTTGAACCCAAAAAAGGCTGTGTCCAGCAATTGAATTTGGGGCCTGGGATATAGCAAGTGACAGGACAAATTAGATATCTTACCATGAGAGGTCAAAAGCAAGGATCAAAGTCTGAAACCTATTTGCAATCTGACCAGGATCTTCTAAAAATCAGCCTAGCCATTCTTTGCATTGATGGGTATCTGCCACTGAAAAAAGAACCTGTACTTGAGCAGTCTTCTCTGCTCCTGAAACCTCTCTTAGAGGCAGGATGAGCTATGACAGGGGTAAGAAGCTCCACTTTGAATATGGCTAAGGGGCCTAAGGCTGTCTGAGAAACAAGAGGAGGAAGCCAGGGAATCCTGGGTCTTTCAGGGGCTATAGACTCTGGTGGAGATCTTGAGTCACTTGAAGGCACCGATTTACTCACCTAAGGAAGTGGTCAAGGACAGCACTCAATGTGGTTACTTTCTAAACAAGTGAGAGAGAGACTCATATTCCCTGAGAGACAGATGGACATCGGAGGACAAGATCATCAATAATACCAATTCCCTCTTTCTTAGAGGCCTCTTTAAGAACCACAGTCCTTGGGCCTTTCAAGATAAAGAGCCATAAAAGCTGGAACATAAGGGATTTCACACTACTTTTCTTGCCTTTTGCAAAAAAGATCTAACTGAAGAATAGTATTGTAGTTTAGACTGCCATTTTGTACCCATCTTTTACCTATGGACCCAAACAGTTTTGCAAATTGTTCTTTTCTCAGATTGTCAGGGTCAGATTGTTCCCAGTGTTTTAAGGACACAGCCTGATGGTGAAGTCTCTGGGATCTGGTGAGGGTGTTTTCCATGGTGCGTCATGGGGCCTCTTCCTGGCTGGCTTTGATAAATGTTAGTGAGACTTTGGGGTGCTTTGGACAATGTCTAGAGATGTTTTTAGTTCTTGTCATTCAGAATAAGCACAAGACAAGCACAAAAGGTACCAAGGTTCTACATTTATTAAAGGTACCAAAGGTAGGAGAAGAAATATGCTCCTCAGAATGTGGGCCAATTAAAATAGGGAAAGCAGTATGCTCTGCTGGGCAAGAGTGGACCACTTTTAAAAAGAGAAACTGGGCTGGGAGTTTAGCTCAGTGGTTCCGGCGCTTGCCTCACAAACAGAAGGACCTGAGTTTGACCCCTGGTACCAAAAAAAAAAAAAAAAAATGAGAGAGAGACTACAGTGGCCAATATTTGCAAATTCTATCAGAAGCAAGATTTAATGTCCCTATAAGGCACTAAAAAAAGACCCAAAACCCAACAGATAAATGGGAAAGTAACAGGAACAGAGAATCCACAGATACGGAAATACAAATGGCTCTTAAATATATAAAAACATGCTCAACTTTCTCTCTCCCTCTCTCTTTTTTTTTTTTTTTTTTTTTATTTTTTTTTTTGGTGCCGGGGATCGACTCAGGATCTGGCACTTGTGGGGCAGGCACAATGCCACTGAGCTAAATCCCTGGCCCTCAACTTCTTATAAAAAAGAGAAATGAAAAAAAAAAAAAAGAGAGAGAGAGAAATGAAATTCAAATCAAATGAAGATATCACTTTTCAGGTATTAATTAATAAGTAAACATGAAAAAAGTTTTGTTTTAATGAACCAACAAGGATTTGAGGAAACACACACATATATGCCACATCTTTGAAGAAAAATATGGGAAATTCTATTCTGGGAATTTATCCCATAGGCATATTATACTACTGATATAGTACACCTTTTTTTTTAAATATCATCATCACTACTATTATTATTAATAGTAGTAGTATTTGTTGTACTGAGGATTGAATATAAGGGTGCTCCACCACTGAGCTACAAGTTTAGCTCTTTTTAATTTAATTTTTAAAATTTTATTTTGAAACAGGTTCTTGCTAAATTGCTCAGATTGGCTTTGAAATTCCAATCTGCCTACTTCAGCCTCCCAAAGTGTTGGGATTACAGGTATGTGCCACTGTACCTGGCCTTGCAATGTTTGTAATTATAAAAGCTTGGAAACAGTTTGAAAGTCCATCAACAGGGAATTTGTTAAGACTTTTAAAAAAGAAAAACAAGTAGCCATGTATAAGTGGTGCATGCCTCTAATCCCAGTGCTCCAGAGGCTGAGGCAGGATGATCTCAAGTAAGAATTCTGCCTGGGATGCATTAAAAAGAAAAAAAAGAGAAAAGAAAAGAAACTTGTCAGGGGATTCGTGATTTGTAGAGAGTTCCACCCTCTTCAGGGAGGATCCAAGTCTCTGAGACGTTTCAGACCTTATTTGGATAAGTGGGCAAAGATAGAGATTTTCAATATGGTATATTTCAGGAAGTTTGAGTCCCTTCTGCTCTCAAAAGTGATGAGGCCCAGAGAAGAAATACAGGAACTTTATGGTTAAGATTTAATGGTTTATTAATTCTGAAAAAGTCTATTAATTATGAAAAAAGTTTCATTGAGTCACACAGACTTGCACACAAATATTCACAATTGCTCCAAACTAGACACAACCTACATGTCTATCAGCAGATGAATTGTGGTATATCCATACAATAGAAAAACCACTTAGTAATGAGAAAGAATAAACTATAGACAAATCTCAAAAATCTTATGCTCAGTGAAAGAAGCCAATGACAAGACACCACCAACATTCCATTTACATGAAATGTCCATAAAAGGCAAAGCTGCAGAGACAGTAATCAGATTTGTGAGTTCCTAGGTGAAAACTGGGGACAGGGGAGAGAGGGATATTATCAGGTGTGAAAATATTTTCTAAAGCAGGTTTATGCTGATGGATGCATAATTTGATAATTTTGCTTTAAAAATATTGAATCAAGCTCAAAATGAGTGAATTATAACTTCTAAAATGTGTCAATAATAGTCATTTTAAAAGAGTGCCAGTGAGGATGGCATCTGCTTTTGTGGGTTTCAGTCCTCTCCAGTGAGGTTTGGTAGGTGGCCCTTTTCTTTTTCTCTTACCTCATAGTTTGCCTATGGTCAGGTAGAATTAGCCTCCAGGAGGACTGGAGGATCCAGAGAAAGTATCAAGGCAGTAGGGAGGCCTCTTTTGGGGAGGCCCTAGGAAAGGGCAGAGTTCAGGTAGAAAGGCCTGGTCCAGGGGGAGTTTCAGCTTGAGGGGAACTAGCCTCTTTTGCCAGTCTCTGGAGGGAGCAGAACCTACAGTTCCTGAGGCCAGGAAAGGAAGGGCAATCCACACTGCAGCCTATATGACATGCAGGGCTCCTGCCAGCTAAGCAATGAGGGAGATTCTGACTCTGTTTTGGAGGTGGAAAAGATTCCTGTCTTAATCAGTCTTCTTCCTGGTGGTCAAGGAGTGGAGTGGAGGGGTGACAGGGAAAAATAACTCTCAACTTGTTAGATGTCAGATATGCTGAGTTCATGGTCTCACAATTGTTAAAGAAAAGAGTTTAGGAATATTTTTTTGGAAATAGCAAGAAGAATAGCTCCTGGGTTTCTAGGAGGGATCCTGAGTGGTTGACCAATGAGGCTCTTTTTCTGGGGTTTTTGTACAGCAAAATCACAATATGGGTCAAACTACAATCAACCTATAGGATTACAAATGTTGTTGCTTAATTAATATTGATCCAATAAAGAAGGGAGGCACCTAGCAAGGGTATGTGGTACCCTTAATTTACCATTAATCTAGTTTATCTGTAAATTCTAATCCTAGAAGAAACAAAGACAACACTGGAAAAGGATGGGAGTATGGGTGCAGATGTTCTGGTCACTCACTTATGCATCTGATGCCACTGGACTCAGACACAGTCTGGTCTCACTGGACCAGGTGGTGCTAAGTACACAACAATCTCAAGGAGCCATTTACCTCTAGGGAGACTTGCAGGCCTGGCTATCTATCTCCACCTCAGGATTTGCCTCCAGCCACAATCCTGATGTGTCTCCTCTTCTAACCTGACTCCCTCAAGGGCCCAATTCCTTTCTGGCTATTAATTTCTGTCTAATTTATCTGTTTATAATAGAGAAATCAGCTCAAGTCCTGAGCCTGCAGAGGTGATGCCATTCTGGACAGCGCTCCTAGTGACAGATGCCATTTGTGAGACAAGGTCAGGGTGGAGCAAGAGGTGGTATAGAGGCCTTGGAGATAGTGCCGAGTTGAGGAATTTCTTCATGCTACGGCTGATTTATGGGAGTCTAGCAGGAACACGTGAGCCACACTAGGATATTGCTTTGAGACTGATGGGAAAGCGGGAGGGAGGGAGGGAAAGAGAGAGAGGGAGAGAAAGGCAGAGGCAAGGGGACATGGCAGTGTTGAAAGATTGCAGTCCTCCTTAGGAAAAATACTACTGTTACCAGGTTCTGGAGTTCTTGGGAATCCTTCTAGAGATTCTTTCTAGGTCCTTGCTGTCCTCAACAAAGAACTGGTCAAAACAAGTAAAAAAGGTAGTGAGGTTTTTACATTTATTAAAGTTAGGAAAAGAAACATGCCCTACAGAGTGAGGGCAGGCCAATTAAAAGTAGGAAAATAAGTACACTCTGCAGGGAGGAAGTGAACCACTGTGAAAGAGAGAACACAGTGGCCACCAAGCTTAATGGTCACCATCTTTTGTATCTCCCACTCCTCAGTCTGATGGCAGATCTAGGCTGTCATATCAAAAGCCTTCTTGATTTCTCACAAGAAGAAGAGAGCATTCTCTGATTGGTCCCAGGTACAGGGCTTTGGGTGTGTCCTGGATCACTGTGATTGGCAGGTCACTGTTCACTTGCCTAGCCAGCTGGCTGTGGCCGAATCTCCTGTCCCACTATGAAAGAGAAGTAGCTGGAAGAACCTACAAGAAAGGTGCCAGGTGTGGCATAGGGGCTCAGTCCTTGGCTTTGTGGTCATTTACACTGGGCTTTAGTTCCAGGCTGTCTCCCCCTACTTACATGTTCATCCTTGAAGAAGTTGTGCAGCTTTTCAGAGGTTCAATTTCCTCAGCTGCCCAAGGGAGAGGCAGCAGTGACTTTTGCACAGAATTTTCAAGAGAATAAAAGAATGCAAGCTGGGCATGGTGTAATCCCAGCACGCCTGAAATCCCAGAACTTGGGAGGCTGAGACAGGAGAATCCGTTTGAGTTCAAGGCCAGCCTGCGCTACATAGTGAGTTCTAGATCAGTTTTAACTGCGTGGCAAGACTCTGTCTCAAACCCCCTCCCCAAATATAAGAATACAAAGCATCTAGAGGTTGGTACAATCCCAGGCACATAATGTATGCTCAAGAAATGCTAGAAATTATTGTTATTATCATTCTTTCTTCCTGCTTTAAAATTCATGAGATTGGTCAGTGGAGTGCATCAGGGCAGTATTTCTTCTTTGAGAAGCAGCAAGTAACAATCAGCCCACATGGCCAGAGGTGTAGACATTTCTAGCCCATGCTCTGAGATACAGGTTGTGGAGGACCTATGTGCCCCACACTAGTGAATAGGGGTCCAAAGGCTTACTATTTTCCACCCTATCTTTTTAAACTTGAAAACAGCTAGACATAGGCATCTTACTGACTCGTAGCAACCATCTGCAGAGGGGACAAAGGAGCTTTTTGCTCTGGTCAGAGGAGGAATTCACAGGCTGCTTTGTACTGCAACCTTCTCCATCAAGATGCCAGGTCTGGCTCCCTGCCTCTGTCCTGAGCATTGCCAGTAACTCACTCTAACCTTTTGATTTTCTTAATAGCGACTTCAGTGACTATGACAGATGGGCGGGGAGGCAACTTTTTGAGCCTTAAATCTGCACAAATAAATTAGGTGGCCATTTAATATTGGGCATGTTAATCTGTATTAACAATATAGCAGAGAGCATATACACATTATTTAAATGTCCTGTGGTTTCAGTTTTATAAGATATATGAGATGGTGGATGTGTTTGCACTTGAATTAAATTAAGAAAATTGGTCATCTCCATCTATCGTGTACACTTAATTTAAGCCTTGAGGCCATTGCTTCCTGTTTTCATTCTCAAGAGCCTTATTTCCACAGGGACTCACCGAGGTCACCAAATTGTGCCTTTGCTCCGACCGGACATTTTGTTTTCTCTGGGTATTCTACTTGTAAGGCTACAGGACCAGAATTTCCTAAGAGATGCCAGTTCTGCAATATGAACACTAAGTTTGATTTTCACATCTTGGAAAACTCTGATTTTTTAAATAGCTTTAAAGTTAATACTTTCAGTTAGCTGGAATTAGCTCCTATTGCTTACTACAGAGAAACTTGAGTGATAAACTTCCCATTGAGTAGCTTTATCATGTAAAATATGGGTACAGTTAATTACACACTATTTGCTTTAACTTGGTTATTAAAATGTTAAGTGGTCTAAACATTTTTCTTGCAAGGCTGGGGATTTAGCTCAGTGGTTCTGCCACCTGCCATGCAAGTGCAAGGACCTGAGTTCAATCCCCGGTACCAAAAAAAAAAAAAAATTGTTTTTTCTTGCAAATATTTACCAAGAAATTACTGAACATTTAGAACAAAATCAGATCACTTGCTTTTATCTTCACTATTCTTATATATATATATTTTTTTTTTGGTACCAGGGATTGAACTTGGGTCCTTGCTTTTGCAAGACAGGCCACTGAACTGCTGACCTAAATCCCCGGCCCTCTTATAATTTTCAAATGAATTTATAGATAAGTAAAAGCAATGTTCTTGAGTGGACTAGAAAGTGAGTAAAATATTTTATATATTATTATACCTTGAAATATTGTAATATCTTAAGTATAGGGCTAGGGGTTTAGCTCAGTGGTTCTGCTGCCTGCTTTGCAAGCACAAGGACCCAAGTTTGATCCCCAGTACCAAAAAAAAAAAAAAAAACTTAAGTATAATGGATATTGAAATTTTGCTTAGTGAAATGGGCATTATTTTTGAAAAAATTTAAGTAGCTTTTAACTTCTAGAAAGGAAGATGATATAAGATGTTCTTGTTAAAGTATATTGCCATAGACACATAAAAGACTTAGATATTTCCACAACTAACACTAAGAGAAAGCAGAAAAGGCAGTCTTTGTTCCAGAAGTCAGATGGCCCTGAGGATTCTACCCTATGGACCCAGAGGAAAATGGACATGGAGGGTCACAGCTGCGTAGGTTTCTTCCACACCATAAAATACAGACACAGAGCTGGGTGCAGCTGCACATGCCTCTACTCCCAGCTACTTGGGAAGCTGAGGCAGGAGGATGAGAATTCGTAGCCCACCTGGACAACTTAGCAAGCCTCCATCTTAAAACCAAAAATTCAAAAACACATACAAGGACCTGGGTTTGATCCCTGTTACCACATCCACTCCCACACACAATATGAACAACCTTGTCACTTTTCACAAATGCGTAGATACTTGTATTTCAGATTCATTTCCACTTCAAGGTCTTTTTAGTGTAAGTTTCGTGCCTCACATGAACAAGCATTATTCCCACTTCATTGAATCCTTAAATCAGAGAACTTTTAAAGAACTAGAAAAGATGAAGACACTTACGGAGACACATAATCAGAGGAGAGCAATAAATCTGGTGGCTTCCAGAGCCTCCCTAATCAAAGGTTAGTGCTCCGGAGGCAGATGGTGCTGTGTCAGGCACATGAGAAAGATGGTGGCAATATTTGGGTAAGAAACACAAACAATGGAGACTAAAGAACAGTTTCCTCCATTTAGTGAGAGGAAGTGTAAACGCACATGCTAGTTACCTCAGAAGCTTGACGACAGGAAATGCAAAGAATCAACCCATGGTTCAAATTGCTCTGAAATCTCAAAGGAAATGTATGCTTGTGTTTTCACACTTTTTCCAATTAAATATTATCAGATGTATGCATGAGATACTATTTTTTTTTATCTATGTCAGCTATGGTTCAAAGTCTGAAGTACTTGGAATTTAATGTGATATGATGATGGATATAAAAGCATAAAAATTAGGATCCCTGCTTTTAAAGAGCCCTTTGCGTCTCACACTGGATGACTGCGAGGTTCTGCTAACTAGTCTCCCTGAACACTTTCTCTGCTCTTTGCCCAGTTCATTCTCTACCTTACAATTTATTTCCCACTCCTCACATCTGGCTTCAGATTTCCCTTTGATCCAGGCATTTCCCCACTGCTGTTTAACTGCAGTCAGAGAGTACATCTTTCCTCTCTTATTTGTTAGACAACTGCTTAATAAGCCCTTACTGACTACCAGATGGTGTGATTAGCCCGAGATATATAGAGGTAAGCAAAACAGACCTGGTT
Source organism: Fukomys damarensis (assembly GCF_012274545.1). NCBI lineage: Eukaryota > Metazoa > Chordata > Mammalia > Rodentia > Bathyergidae > Fukomys > Fukomys damarensis. The sequence goes on from NW_022900926.1 coordinate 43,617,651, forward strand.
TCTACCCTCGTTCTTTCTTCTATGAGGCAAGATAAGTTGTAAATAAAAAGGCAAACATAGATTGGCTCCACATATTAAGTGCTGCAAAGGGAAAAAACAGAAAGAAGAATATAGAGGAGCTATGAAAAAAATCACAGAAGGGACCTAAATTACATGGGGTGGAGGGAGGAGGCAGGGGGAGGTGACGTTATCTGAGGGTATTTTCAGTTGCCTGAAGATGGCAGGAGTTAGAAAGCCATGCAAAGGATGGCAAGAAAAATATTCCGAGGAACAGCATCTGCAAAGGCCTGTGGTAGGAAGGACAGAGCTGAGCGAATTTGAGTAACTAAAAGAGGGCAAGGGAGGCAAGGAAAGTTAGGGACAGGTGAAGCCACTTCTCATCAACTTGAACTCAAGCCAAAGACTCCATTTCACCTTTTGTATATTGTGCCTCACTCTCACCCTGTGCTAAGGACAGTACTTTACACATAGGAGGTACCAAGTACACTGAAGGGTTGGACTACCTGTTGATTCATCTTACGGTGACATCAAGAGTACATGAGAAATTAGAATCTGCTATCCAATCATGCATAGCTAAGCAGAGCAGTCGAGACTGTGGTAGGTCCCAGACATTCTTACTCTCAGGTGCTACTTCTCTTATGTTGTAAAGACATGCTTCACTGAATATCAATCACTTATGTCACCATCTATGAGTTGGGTTGGGTTGTAGTTTGGTTTTTTTTTTCCAGATTTTTGAGACAAGGTCTTACTATATAGTTAAGGCTGGCCTTGAGCTCACTATGTAGCCCAGGCTGGCCTCTAACTTGAAGCAATCCTCCTGCCTCAGCCTCCCAAGTAGTGGGATTACAGGTATGTAAACACCCTGCTTGGCAGGTGATAACGTGTTATGGCTTGTGTCTTGATGTCTCCCCAAAGTCTTATGCAGTTGTAGGTGGGACCTCTTCTGAGGTGGGAGAATCTAGAGTGTGTGATGGTAGGAATAAGGGCATGTGATTACTAAACCACTACATGTGAGTGACTGGATTGGCACCGCCCAAATCCTGGTAGTCTGAATAAGATAAAAGGAGAAGAAAGACACTGTCAAAGTCCCTTGTTGCCTTTGCTACCTTGTGGGCGCCATTTTGTTTCTTCTATGCGATGCCTGTTTGCCATCCCTGCCTTGGAGCCAGATGATTATGGACTGAAGCCTCTACAAACTGTAAGCCAAGTAAACCCCTTCCCCTCTAACTTAGGGTGTTGGGTATTTTGTCTCAGCAGTGAGAGAAAAGTAACTAAGGTATAGCTATTTAATTTTCATAATGTTAAATTATTGGACTTTAAAGACACATATTAATTTTGATTTTGCAAGGGATGTTTTATTTTTGTTTTTGAGACAGGGTCTTTCTATATAGCCCAGGTTGACCTTGAATTTGTGATCTTCCTGCCTGAGTCTCCCACATGCTGGAATTACAGGCAAGTGATATCATGCTCATTTTGCAAGATTTTTTAAAAAAATCTATTTTCTTCTGGGTCTCAAATATTTTTGTAAATCATGGGAAGACTTTAGGTCCTGAGGACTTTGCCTATATGGGTACAATGTCCTAGGATTAAGGGCTTGACTGTTAAACAAAAATTGTCAGAAAGATACCTGGAAAAGAGGTATCAGGAACAGGAAGACTCAATGTACTGTACTTAGGACCTCCTACTTTGCCTGGCCATCAACTACAGATCCTAGGGAATAGTGGGAGTAAGAAGTTGCTACTGGTCTGAACCTAAATTAGACTCAAAATTTCTCAAAGTAGAAACTAGTATGTCAATTTGAGGCACTAGGAGACTTAGTTCAAAAGTATCGTTGTCTTTTTAAGTTTGGAGTACCCACTATGGTGAGAGGCGGATATTACAAAGACCAATGTCAAGCCATTGAGGGAGAAAACACAGGTCTGTTTACATGGCACCAGAGACTAAACAAGGGGACATTTTCAGAAGATAGAGGATTGTTGGAAACCAAACACGAGACACCATGCACACAGAAAACTCAGCACTGGAAAGATAGAGCAGGCTGGCAGGCAAGTTCATTAATCAGCTCCAATTTGAAAAATGCCCTGTAGAGAAAGGAGTGTAGACATAATAAAGGTATTTTAGCCTGCTTGGGCTGCTGTAATAAAATACTGTGGACTGGTTGGCTGGAACAGCAAAATGTATTTCTTATAGTTCTGGAGGCTGAAAGTCTAAGATCAAGGTTCTAGCAAGGTAGGTTTCATTCTGAGGCCTCTTGTGTTGGTTGTGGTTGGCTGCCATCTTGCTGTGGGCTCACATGACCTCTCATTTATGTGCTGGAGTGTAGGAGAGCACTTGCTTTCTGATATCTCTTCTTATAAGAATACTAATCTCATTGTGAGGTTCCAGTGCTCACAACCTCAGCTCACCTGAAAGTATCTTCCAAAAAAGCCTTCCCTCCAAATATTATCACAGTGGGAGTAAAGGCTTCAACACAGGACTTTTCCGCAGGCACAGTTCAGGTCATGGCAAAGGATTGGACTAAACTGGGACACGGCTTTCCAGAACAGCTGTCATGGTGGACAAAGACAAGAATGGGATGCTTAAGAAAAATAAATGAGTCTTTGCAAAAAGGTGGTATAACATTGCAGACAAACATCAGGGGCTTAAAATACAGATAGATCTGGACTGTGTTCCATTTACTAAACATGTAGGCTTGGCTAAGTTATTTAAAATCTCTGTGTCAACTTCCTCAGCTGTAAAATGGAGATTCAAAATCTCCATTGTAATTCTAAGAATTAATGACTTGAAGTAGTTGACACAGAGGAAAAGCCTTTTGATGGAGCATGGAAGAGACAGGCATGTTGCTCAAGAGCAGAGTTTGTATTGGTAACCAGTGAGAGAGGACCTGGCTTATGCTGACACACGCTGGTCTGTGAGTACTGCTCTCACTGAGTACCTTTCAACTCTGGAATCCCATCAGTCCAGAGATCTGTGAGGAGGCAGAACTGTTTATCTCATCTGCTTTGTTGTTAATATCAATCTGTGCTCAGCACTCTGACTGATACTATTTAATCTTCACTATAACCTGACAGCCTAACAACAACAATAGCTATTATTTTCCCGCTTTACAGATGAACAAACTGAAGTTCAAAGAAGTGAATAAACTAGACCCTAGAAATGAATAACTGAGCACCTCAAAGTTCAAAGAAACAAATAACCTGGATAGATCATAGCTCAGAAGTTATAGAATGTGCGTCTGCATGCAGGACTTCTTGGCTTCTGCTTCCACATACCAGCTTCCCAGCTCCAAACACTGTGATGTTCACTGTTTTTCATCCAAATATCAGGAGGGGGACGCTGAGGCCTAGAATGTGTTGGGCATTGTAAGAGAATGCTGGCTTTGAATGTGCTTATGTCTCCAAGCTTGGACAAAATCCGACTGGGGTCTCAATAGAAGTTATATATGAGAAGACTATTGGCAGTTTTTCAGGGAGCATGGAGCCAGGGAGAGATGCCAGAACATTTAGATGGGTACACCCCGTTCTGTTTTGTGAAAAAGGGAAGAAAGTTGATTTTGCAAATGAGAGATGCAAGTCCTGGGCAATATTCTTCAAGGGCAATCTACAAACATAAAAAAGGGGAAGTAACTGCTGTACCAACAACTTTTCTCTGAGCAAAGATCACTCTAGTGGAAGCTAACTTCCCTTTGTGGTCAGGTAAAAGACTTATGTTTTTATTTCAACAATGCATTCTGCTTATCACAATGAACAAGTTGGAAATGTATACACGGGTAGATGCATAATAAGTAGAAAAATGTTTTTTGAAATTAATGAAGAATATTAAACTTCATTGTTTCCAAAATATATACTGTTTTGGTTATTCAATTTTTAAAATATGTGTAATAGTAGATTTACATGTAGTAGTAAGAAATAATAAACACTCTGAATACTCCCTCCATCTTTTCCTAGTGATTATATTTTGTAAAACTATAGTAAAATCAGGATATTGATGTTATTACAGCCCACTGATCTTGTTCATATTCCCTCAGTTTGCTTGTACTCATTCACATATGTGTATTGACTGCTACATAATCTTATTACCTCTGCAGTAATGCCTGTCCACCACTGCAGCCAAGATACTGAACAGCTCCAGCTGAAGAAACATTTTCACTGGGGGAGATGGAACTTTAAGCTGTAAAGGACAAAACAGGGAAAAGAATGCTGCAGGTGAGAGAAGAGCAAAAAAGGCAATTGGGAGTGGATGAATATTGGGTGTGGGGGAGGGCATCTGCTCTATCAAAGGGGAAGATTGCTAAATTATACATGAGGTAATCAGGTCAGTTAGGCAAGATGCATAACCACCTTATAAATAGACTTGAACATCAGGGACCATTCCACTGAGACATAAAACAGTATGCTGGCTACCCCTTGGAAGGCATTGAGATATCCATGCCTGTGGCCAATGGTACAAAGAGGCATCGATGTTTTTGCACATCCTGTTTCTTCTGTATAGAATATTCTTTTCCAGATACTCTTAGTCCAGCTCCATCTCCCTTCTCACGTTTCATTTTAAAGGCCACCTCCTTCTCTAATTTAAGATGTTCCTGCTCCAGGCTCCTAAGTGCTAGGATTATTTAAGTGTGTGCCACTGCACCCACCATAACTTCTTTAAAAAATCATATGTATTTATTGTTTCTCTCTCCTCACTAGCATGTAAGTTCCCCAAGAAAATAAGTCTTGACTGTTTTACTTACTGCCATAACCTACTGGCACGTAGAACATTGGTGCATATGAGGGACATAATAGCTGCTGAAGGAATAAACAGGCTAACAGGCTCTCTGTAGAAGTTGTGATGCATCTTGCTTTGAAGCTTCCTTGAATTTGCTTCTCTCTTCTCTGTTTTCCTCCTTTTTACTCTACATGACTTTGTGGATTCAGAATGAACAAACATAAAATGGGGGAGTTTCCTTTTATGCTTATGAAAGCTTCCCACATTTCACTTCTAAGCATACAAATGAATGTCTATGAGGCCTAGTGAAAGCACAAAGGGGTGTTATTTGTTAACATGTGATATGAGTAGGCTCCAGGAAAGGACAGCATTGATTTTGTGCCTTTATTGAATATTAGGCAGTAGCCGAGATGCCCTGACACAGAGTTCTCCCTCTCCCTCTCCTCCTCTCCCCTTCCTCCCTGCCCTCTCTTCTCCTCTCTCCTCCTCCTTTTCCTTCTCCCTCCCTCTCCTCTTTTCCACTCTTTCTCCTTCTCTCTCTCTCTCTCTCTCTCTCTTCTGATTTTCTATCTTTTTCATCCTAGCTTTCCCAAGCCGAAGCATGCAACTTGGTGTCTGTCCCCTGCCAGATGACGACCCATCCTCACCCAGGATCTTTCCTTGAAGATCATGCTTACTCTGTCTTGAGCATGTGCTTTCAGCTAAGCCGCAGCCTGGAGCAAGTTGATCAACTCATTTCTCTCCATTGCTAGGAGCAGAAAGGTCAGTGGCACATGTGTCCTGGGTCTAAAATGACCCTTGTAGTCATAGGTAGTGACCTCTGGAGGACACTTGCAGTTTTGCTGCAAAGCCTATTTTGCATCTGGAAGTGCAGACCCCTCAGAGGAGGACAGGAGAGATCCTGAGTGGCCTGAAGTGAAAGAGGCCTTGCTGGGAAGTAAAAGTGCCTGAAAGTGGGTCCAAAGGAAACAATTAGTGAATCCAGATGGAAGGCAGTCTGGGTTTCCTTGGGCTCGTCTTGATACTTGTGTATGCTAGAAAATCTTTTGAAAAAGGAAGGTGGGTGGAGGAATGTGCATAGGGTGGGGTGTGCACTTCCCAGAACTTCAGCTCATGCCACCTACTGCTGGTGCCCATCAGGACGCTGAGGCGGGATGAGATGGGTTGGGGACAGCTGGCCACTAGCTAGTCTCAGTGGTGAACGAGGGAGGCAGGTCGGTGAGGCATTTGCAGTAGGTCCTTGGTTCATCTGGGTCCCACCAGATGTACTGCAGGCCTTGATAAACGGAGGTTTTCAAGTTTATAAAAACAATTTTGTGGGGGTGAGGGGAAGCTACCAAACGATGAATAAGATGCAGGTGGAAGAACAAGACTTAGGGAGAGCGGACAGATCAGAGCTGCTACTAAAGGTGATCTGTGGAGCATATTCTGTGAGAGAAGCTGCGAAACCTAGGTGGAAAAAATAAAGCTTTTGTGTGTGTGTGTGTGTGTGTGTGTGTGTGTATACATAGGGAGGGGAGGGGGCTTGAAGGAGGGAATGGGATAAAATAAAATAAAATTTATTTTAAAAAAGCAAAAATAAAGCCTTTAAGCTGTCTTCATCCACTTCTGCTTTTTAAAGCCACTTGTGAGAGCCCTCATTTTCCCTGCTCCGTCCCCCAACCAATTGACAGAAAGCATCTTATTAGCAAGAAGAGGACTTGCTCATAGGAAGGCCATGGACCCCCTCCACCGGGGGTGTCTCTCATGAAGCATTAGGAGAGCTTTAAATGGCTTTGTGGAAGGACCTGGCATTTAGACGTTGACCTGAATGAATAGCTAAGGAGGAAGAAAACCGACTCACTTGGCTCAGGCTTACAAAACATGACTAAGGGAAGTATGATGAAGACTGATCATGAAGATGCCTTACATCAAAGGAAATCACAAGGCAAAGAAATTAGAACAGAAACATTTCCTTGGAGGGCGTCAGCTAGGTTGTCATTTTATTGTGGACTGGTAAGTCAGGTAGGAGTATTGTAGGCAGTCAGACAGGGCTAGGCCCACAAAGAAGTCAGTGCAGAGGATGAGAACAACTGGCTGGAGGTGCACTGAATGAAGGGCAGGCTTCAAGCTAAAGAGAACTGACTATACCCAAATACTTCTCCTAGGGTTGAACAACAGCAATTGGTATTCTAAATAGGCATCAATCATCTGAATGGGTGGTCAAGACTTTAATCCATCCCTTCCTGGAAAGGTCCTTGTTGTTCCTTGTATGCCTGTGACTTAATCAATATATTACTTAAAGTGATTTTATTTGTAATCTTATTGGTTGACCATAGTTTTGTCCCACCTTATATCCACTTTGTAATATTGATCCACTGGATCAATATTACCTAAGCAACTATACGTGTAGTCTTAATCATTGACTATAGTTTTGTCCTCTCTTCTGCCTGACTCACCTCATGGTTTTGCTCTATAAAACTCCCTTGAGAAGCAGAGTCCCTGGTCACCCACTCAGGACGCCTTTTGTCTCTCTTGGATAGAAACTATCTTTCTCTCAATAAATCCTTCTTATGTTTAGCCTCTGTTGTCCCTAGAATTCATTCTTTGCTTTTAAAGAACAAAAACTCAGCATATCGGTCTGAGTTACATCCCTATACCTTTTATTATTTTTTTGTTTTGAGACAGGGTCCCACTAAGCCCCTTGCTTGCCCAGGCTGGGCTCAAACTCATAATTCTCCTGACTCAGCCTTCCAGGGTGCTGTGATTACAGGTGAGTGCCAAGCTCAATGGATTTCTCTTCTTTCTTTACAATTCCAGCAGGTGATAGAAGGGTTAGGCTTACCATGTTTCTATATTCAGAGAGTGGCTGGTCTGGCAATGTGTGGGGAGGTAATGTCATGGAGGAGAGGTCCCCTAGGGTAGGTTCCACTGCCTCAGAATTTGCTGAGGCTGCTGCTTTTTGTGCTCCTTTATCTTCTGCAGATTGTAGCAGAAACTCCTAGGAGATGCTGTGCAGGCTCAAAGACAGTTGAGTGGGCTAACATCATATGCCTTGTGTTGTGCCACTGCTTGGCTCATGCTAGAGCCCATAGCAGGGAGGGACAGAACCACAGAGTTATTCCCCTGGCTCCTGTCTACGCAGGCTGACCCACCCTGAGATTCCAGGCTTGTGTAGGATCCACAGAGACTGGCTACCACATGAGGAGTCTCCTTCACCAGTCACAGCCACCTGGATCTCTGGACAAGGAGAGAAAAGCACAGACCTGTTAGTCTTGCCCTCTCTTGAAGCAAATGTAGAATTCCTCTAGGTAAGCTATAGGTAGCCATGTGTCTCCCTCACTGCAGGGTATTATGGTGATTTAGCAAATATCCAAGCATCATTTAGCCTTCCTCCTGACTTTCAGGCACTTCAGTATGGCTCCTGAACAGCACTGCTGGAAGGCCAACCAATTTTGAATTGGCAGACCAGGGAGGAGCAGACTGAAGGTGGGGTCAGCTGCCCTCCAGCAGACCTGTTGCACTCTACATCTTTGTTGGGAAATCCCTTGAGTAGCAACTGAAGAGAATATACAGTGCCACAGCACAGATGACAGAAAAAACTTGCCAGGCGAGACTGCTTTCTTTCTTAGAATAGTCCCACCCATGGCTGTAAGCTCAGCTGACTTCCCTTGAAAAGAAGATTGTTATCAAATAGGCCTGGGCTGGCTTTAGAGAGAAAGGCCGGTGTGGGAAAATACTCCCGGAGCTCCAAATGTCACCCTGGAACATAGGGAGAGGAAAGATACGAGTTCTAGAATCAGGACTGCCACAACCATGTCCCTTGTCTTTGCCAACATGGCTCCCTGCCCCAGTTCTCAATAGGTTAATAAAAAAGTCAGGCTCAGGAATCTATGACTTTCCCGCGACCCAAGAGTTCCTGTTTCCAGACACTGTTTCTAGCCTGTCTCCCTCAACTTCCTGACAAGGGACCTTGTGGGCCATCCAGCTGGTTTGATGGCACAGCATAGAGCCAAAGATGGAAAAAGCTTAAAGGTTTCAAATTTTGAGGTCCCGAGAGAGGGCCCATATGGATTGGTTAGCTTTCCTGTTGCTAGGACAAAATATCTGACATCTACAGCTTAAAGGAGAGGTTTATTTTGACTCACAGTTTCAGTGGGTTCAGTCCACTGTCAGCCAGTTCTAAGGCACCAACCTTTCAGGTCACACTCCAAGTGATCCACCTCTTCCTAATGCAGTCAGCTATGAACTCATCAGCAGGTGAGTATAGTACTCCCCGATCCAATCACCTTTCAAACACTTGAGACTTTTTTTTTTTTTTTGGTACCGGAGATTGAACTCAGGACCTTGCACTTGTGAGGCAGGCCGTGGCACCACTGAGCTAAATCCCCGGCCCTACACGTGAGACTTTTGAGGGGACATTTTAGATCTAAACCATAAAGGAAGCCAAGAAATCATTTATGGCCTGAAGTTCTATATTCAGTGTTTTAATTCAACCAATTAAGGCTGGCTCTACAATGGACACTATGCTAAGCACATAGGGTAAGAAGCAGAATGTGACACAGTTCTTTGTCAGATCTATAAACAGTAATTGTAATAAAGAAGTCCCCAACATAAAAGCAAAAAGATGAGGTACTATTCCTTCTATGGGGATATGTTGCTGGTGGCTCCCTTGAGAAAAGGCAACTGAGATCTGTCTATCTAACCCTTTCTCCTTCCGTCCTCCCTCTTCTTTTTCACTGTTTTCTTTCTCTTTTTCTTCTCCCTTCATTGCCAACCAATGTTGCTCAAGGGTGCTCATTGGTCACACTAATAGAACACAGGGTTAAATAAGCTGCTGACCCTTGTTTTGAGGAAACATTTCCCAGAGGAACAGGAACACTCACCTCCTTAGTCCTTTGCTGTGAGAAGGGCTCATGATGTTAGCTTATTTTTTTGTGAATGGAAGTTTCTCAAGCAATAAGAAATCCAGGTTAGGGCCCGGGACTTAGCTCAGTAGTTCCACCACCTGCCTCGCCAGTGCAGGGACCCAAGTTTGATCCGTGGTTAAAAAAAAAAAAATCCAGGTTAATTCCTAATAAATAAATTCATCATAAAAATAACCCAACAACAAGAAAATGAATGATTTGACCTGAAGTTTTTCTTTTGAATTTTAGTTTTTATTATGAAAAGCAAGACTTTGCAACTATTATCAACATCAAACAAAACATTTGCAAAGCCATACTCACCACCTAAATTTTATATATGTTAATATTTTGTCACATTTGTTTGACATATTTTTTAAAAAGTTTATTAAGCCAGACATGGTGATATACTCCTGTAATCCTAGCACTTGGGAGGCTGAGGCAGAAAGATCACAAGGTTTTGACCAGCCTAGGCTTTATATTGACTTTAATTCTGGCCTGGCCTACACAGTGAGACCCAGTCTCAAAAATGAAGGATTAAAAAAAAAGGAATTTGGGGTGTTTTATATCCATGTACCAACTTCCCACAAGGAATGCAAACATTGTGTACTACACATATGTACTGATAAACTAAAATAAAAAATTTAAAAATCTAATACTTTAAAGAAGATTATTGAGAGCAATTAATAATTCATGCCCCTTACTTTGCCCTTCTTCCTAATGAAGCCACTATCCTGAAGTGGGTTTGAGTCATTTATATATAAAAAAGTTCTATATCCATTATATCATAGCTATATGTTAATAACTGTTTTGAAACCTTTCATAAAAGGTCTAATACTTGCATATCTTTGCTGTCTGTTTTTTTCACTCAGTGTTCCCTCGTTATGGTATCTCTATTATAAGAATGAACTAATTTATTTTGAAAAAGTGTTTCCCCCTGCAGTTCAGGCTGTCCTTGAACTCACTATGTTGACCAGACTGGCCTCAAACTTGTGGAAATTCTCCTACGTCCACCTCCCATGTGCTGGGATTACAGGTGTGTGCCAACACACCAGGCTATTTCTTATTTCTGTTATATTTCTTATGCTATTTACCAGGCTTTCCTGCTTTCTTATTTTCCATTTCTTTTCCTGCCTTCTATTATTGATAGTGTCTTTCTTATTCTTTCTACAGTACTACTTTGGCTGGGGAATTTTTTTTTTTTTTTTAAATTTGGGATCTTGCACTTGCAAGGCAGGTGGTGGAACCACTGAGGTAAACTCCAGGCCTCTACTCTACTGCTTTGGAAGTGTATATTCTGTTTTAATTTTTCTAATCCTTGCCCTTCAATTTTTAATATTAATAACTTCCTTCAAAATCTGCCTTTTTCCAAATAATACAAATATCTTGGAATGTGAAACTTTGATCAGCTCTAGTCACTTGCCAAGTTAGTGTTACCTAAAGATGTGCTGCCTAGCATGGTAGCTGCTAGCTACTATGTTAAATTAATTTATGTTGCATAAATTCATTTCCTTAGTTGCAATAGTCACATTTCAAATGCTCAGTAGTCATTTGTTGCTAACAGCTATCATATTGGACAGAGTAGGTGTAGAACATCTCTATCACTATTAGACAATGCTAGTTATTCTTATCTAGTTTCTAGTCTCATGTTAATGGTCATTACTAGCAATATTGATTTTTGAATCAATGCTTTATGTTTACCTACCTCTTTTCCCACCATTTTGCAATTATTGGAATATAAAATATAAACCTTAAGCAAGGAATATCAAATTCTTTTTTAGATTATATTTTCCTTTCCACTACTCTGATCCATTATAGATAATTTCCTAAGCTTTTAACCAGTCTATTCATTTATTCTTTCAATAATTATATTTCACAATTGTAACAATTTAATATGCTCAAATCTGCCTCATAAGTTTCCCAGGCTGGGCTTGAACTTCCAATCTTCTGGCCCTACCTCTGAGTGCTGGGGTTTCAGGGGGACATCCCACACCCAATTTAAATGGTTGCTCTTATTTCAAGCTGTTATGGGTCAAATCTAAAACATTCCCTAAAATTCTCATGCACTCAGAGGTGGGGCTTTTGGAAGGCAATGGCATCATGAGGGTACTTTGCTTATCTCTATGGGGCTAGTGGGGAAGTGAGTCACCGAGATGAGACTCTGAAGGACATATCTTTCCTCCTGCTTCTTCCCTCATTATTGTTAAACCAGGTGAGGAGCTTTCTTCCCCCGTGATGTTTTTTGCCTTGGAACCAGCTTGGCATGAATTAAAACCTTTTCTCCTTTAGGCTATGTATATCAGGTATTTTGGTCACAGTGACAAACAACTTAGCAATAAACAAGTTAACTCATAAGCTATTTCAAGAGACAGATTTTTATACTCTAAAGCTATTCAGTCTCAAATAGTAGCCAATAGCCAAATGTAGCGATGAAGCACCGGAAATGTGGCTAGTCTTAATTCAGATATGGTTAAATATAAAATACACACTGAATTTTTAAAACAGTACAAAATGCAACTTTTTTAATGATTACATGTCAAAATAGTAATATTTTCAATTCAGTAAAACATATTACTAATTTTACCCCTTAAAATATGACTACCAAAAGCTTAAAATGTATCTTTTTTGTCTGTCTTTGAGACAGGGTCTGCTATGTATTTTAGGCTGGATTTGAACTCACTATGTAGTGTAGGCTGGCCTCAAACTTGTAGCTATCTTCCTGCCTCAGGCTACTGAGCACTGGAATTACAGACATGCACCACCATACCTGGTTTAAAGTTTCATTATATTTCTGTTGGTCAACAATCATCCAAAGTCTCTGGATAGCATTAGGTATACAGACAATCAACCAATGTTTGATTAAGTCTCTTTATCATTTTGTTACATCAACTTACTGGGTCTTTTAAAATGCATCCTTATGACAAAAGCAAACAGATTTATAAATGGAGTTATTATTACACAATTTCATATACTGCTTTGTATTCACTTAATTAGATTTTGATAATTTCCTTCTGCAAATTTGTAGCTTTAAGCACTGAAGCAGAGCTCTTCAAATAGATTCTCAGCAAGGCTTTGTGTAGCTGAGAAAGGGGAGACTTCTCAAGGACTAAGCAATCAAGTTGCTGAAATTAACCTTGGTGAATGACAATGAATCACTAACTGTTGGTAGGCCAACTATGCTGTCAAATCTCATGGAAAAATCAGGATGCTCTCTGGCTCCTGGATTTTCCTGCTCTTTTAGCATTTCTAACCTGAAGGACTCTAGGAAGGAAAGAATGGTAACATAGAAGAGGTAGACTCCAAGGACCGTTTGCTATTCCAAAATATCCTTTAAGCATGGAAGAAATGCATCTGGTGGCTTTCCACATTGGGAGAATTGGAGCCAAACAATACCTTGTCTGTGAGTGTGCTACTCTTAGCTGACTGGATTTTGAGCAGACCATGTCTTACTCAAGGAAGTACTTGGGTTGGTTCTATTTTAAGTTTTGGGTGGAAGCAGAAAGGGGCTTGAATTTGGTTGTCTGAATTGTTCCAGAATGCCCTAAAATGGTTCCTCACAGTTTTCTCCCCATCCTGTCATCCCCACGCCCCTCCAACCACCACGACCACTAGTTAACATTTATTTAATGCTTACTACATGTCCGGAACTTTTCCCAATATTTTACATTTGTTATTACATCACCGAAAACTCAAACAATTCTTTGAGCTAGATGTTACTTGTAACCTCATTTGAAAGGTGAGGCAATTGAGGTACAGAGGGGGTAAGTAAATTGCTTATAGTCAAACAGCTGATAAGTAGAAAAGACAGAATAACCAACTTTGCCTGTCTTGGTGTTTGACAACTTGGACTACAGCATCTGGAAAAGTTTCTGTCTAATTCATACCATAGGAACAAACCTACTTGACTGGGGCCATCCTGTGCTGGTAGGTTATTTCTTAAACTTCCCTAGCACATGGAGACACAGAGAATATGAAATTCAGTCTTCCGTGGCCCAAGAGTAAGTGTCAAGTGATTGACAATAAGATAGGTGAGAGATACTGCTCGGGGAGGGACACTCCAATACAGTGACACCATCATTACAGTACACAGACCCAATCAGAGAAGTGCCATTTTGTACCAATAAAAAAATTTCTATTTTCATTCTTTTCTTTTAATCTGGTGCTGTTTGCAGGACCAATCAGAAGATGCTCTTTTCAATCCTTCATTTGCATGTGGGGTTAATCAATCAAAAGATGCTAACTTTTATCCTTTATTTACAAGTAACAGGAAATCAAATGGATTTTTTTCTGACAGAACAGTTTACAGAAGGCATGATGCCAATTGAATACTTAATAGGCCCGTTTCTTCAATGCTTTATTTACGTAAAAGAAAGATAACCTGGGGATTTTGGATACAAAAGACCCCTTTCCTTTGTCCTCAAGAGTGTCCTGCTGCAAGCCATTTTTTTCCCCCATTGGTACACTGTCTGAAGAGCATACTTCTTTTCTATTCTTGCCCTGACTTTTCTACACTTTTACTGTCTTTTTGGTACATTTTGTCCAGTTATTTGTTCTGGACACCAAGTACCTGGCAAGAAGCCCAGTGGGACCCTCCACTTGGTAACAATACTGCATTTGATGATAACTAAAACAAAGTATTAACCACAGGTTATCATTTGAAGGATTTTTCAACATATAATGTTTATTGGTTTGTATTTTAAGAAATATGAGTAATGTTTATTATGAGCTTTTTATTGTGCCTTTGAGTACTTTTTGAGGACATGAGAAAATGGAAATGTTACATATTTTTTGCAATTTTTGTTTTCCTCTAGTTTGCTTTAAACTTCAGGTTTTGAGGGAGCCCCTCCTATTTGTTTAGCCTTGACAATCAGCTTGGGTCTACACATACAGACTTAAGGTGGAATCCAGAAAACACACAAAGGAAAGCAAAAATTTGAACAAATGTGGAAAATGTAGAATTAGATTTATGTGTTTCATTTTTGAGTCAGAAGTATGACAGGTAGTAGGGGTAGCTAAGTCACCTAGACTTTGAGTAAGATATATACAGATACTCCTAATTTTTCTTTAGAACAACCTGGTTGATCTCTCTGGACAATTTGGAGTGGGAGATAATCAAGGACATATACGTTCTCTGCTTAATGATTTTATGTCTTCATAAAAGCAGGGAGAAATATCAATTAAGTATCCCTGGGACCTTCATGGCTGAAGATGGTGACATTAGGGAAAAATCAAGTCTCTGTCAAGAACAATGGCATGATTACTTCATTAAATGGAATTTGTCTTTACATTCTAAATTTGACATAGGCTTACAGAATGTCATGGTAATATAGATTTACTAGAGATTGTCTAATTTAATTTTTCTTATGAGGGAAGTGAAGCCCAGAAAAAAAGATATGGTGTCCAGACTGTCACTCTTTTGGACTTAACCGAAAACGACTTGATTTCTTTGCTTAGTATGAACTAAGCTTCCTTATTCTTTTAGTGTGAATTTCAAGTTGTTTCCACAGCAGAGATTATCATCAGTATTGCATCCAATATTCATATAATGAGAGTTATGATCAAGTGATGAGTTAATATTTATCTTTTACTGTACTATATAATTGCAGACAGGATCCTTGTTCTAAGAATCCCCTCACCCTTTGCCTTTTAACCCATACGAAAGCAAGTGGCCAAGTGAGATTTTTTTCTTTGACTCAGATTAATCCGCTCACTAGGTGGCACAAAACATGTAGTAACTAAAAATGGGATAATGATAACTAGAAGTATATATACACATACAAAAAAATGGCATATGTATTATGCGTAGGGTGATTACACTTAGAATGTTTATCAGCACACAGTGAGTCCCTGAGACCTCCAAACACAGATATAATCGGTGAAATTTCATCAAGATGTACTGAATTGGGGTTGGGGATTTAGCTCATTGGCATTGCACCTACCTTTGCAAGAGCAAAGTCCCGAGTTTGATCTCCGAGTTATGAAAAGAAAAAGTTACCAAATGTTTTCTGGGCAATCTGGTACTTTACTTTCCTGATCCATTAAATTAAAAAGACATGTTGGGGCAGTGGGCATGTTCTTTACTGAATACTGAGTGGTTACAGGGTGTATACCTAAGTTAAAATTAATTGAGCTGTACACTTCAGATTTGTACCTTTTACTGTATGCAAATTGCACCTCAAAAATAAGAATATAACAAAAAATTCAACCTCAAAGGACTAAAAACAAACAAAAGCCTGGACATGCAATTGAACTTTTAATAATTATAATTATTATTTAATGATTTAATAATTATAATTTCGGACTTGCTACAGTTTTTTATTTACTGATTCATACTCAACCAATGGTAGCATGAAACACTTTTTTGCTCTTGTGTTAATCTTTCAGTAAACCAAGTTACTTAAAAAGATCCAGTGACCTTTTTATAATGCGAGAAAGTCTTTCATTTAATCGTTTCCAGCTAAGATGGTGTAATAACTTGGTCCAGAATTTTGTACAACAACACGAGAGAGACTGCGTGTGGGGAGCACATACTGAAAAAATTTTTTCTTTCACTTCGCTCCTCTGCGGCTTTATATTTTTATAGTGTACTTTAGGAAACGGTATTATGATAGCAAAAGAGTCCTGAACTAAATAACCTCTTTCTGAGATGCTAATGATTCTATTTTCCGTCTGACATATTCTCAAAATCCACCTTTCCCTCCTGGATGCCATTATAAAGAAGTTAGGATTTGGATACGTTGTAAAAACGATTTGCTTTTATGTTTTCTCCACTCCGCGTTATAAAACCTAGTTCTCTGACGTTTCATTCCTTTCAAGAAAAGTCCAACTACTAGGCTAATTTGGATTCTGCTGCGAGGCAAAGAACTACAGCTTGAAAAATCCGGCAAACATCCGGAAAAAGAGGACTACAACTCCCAGAATGAAGAGCTTCACCGTCTCGCCGGATCGCTCCTTCCAGCTGCCCAATGAACAGGGGCCTTGAGCCACCCATTTGCCCCGTTGGTCAGCTTTCCTGTGCCGGTGGGACAGGGAGGAGTGAAATTGAGCACGCCGGATGGCCTATTTCCCGCCATCCCGCGAAACCAGGAAGAAAAACTGCAAAATCGAATCTCCACATTGGGCACTCGCTAGTCTGGCGTCAGAGAATTTAGCCAGTAAGATTACATATTTGCTTCAGGAGTCCCCGCCTCTTCCTCTGGGTACACTTTGGTGGCGGGAAAAATTGGGAAGTTTTCGCGCTAGGGAGGAGGTACCCGTCTTGGCAGCAGGCATGGCAGGGACCGTGGTGCTGGACGACGTGGAGCTGCGAGAGGCTCAGAGAGATTACTTGGACTTCTTGGATGACGAGGTGAGGGGCGCCGGGACTCAGGCTCGGGAGCATTGTGCTCTGCGGACAGTTTTTAACCCGCGGAGGGAAGCCGGCCGGGCACCGCTTCCACCCAGCTTTGCAGCCGGGCCGGCGTCCTGCCTTCCTCCGGATCAGGCGACTTGTCTCGTCTCGCGAAGGGGAGAATCACTTGTGTGTGTTCAACAGGTGAACTCCCTGCCACTGTTCCGAGTACACGTGACGGCGGTGGTGCCCAGGGCGACAGGCCTCTGCAAGTGCCAACAAAAGGTCAAAGCCTGCCTCGGCCTTTCAGCCCGCCGGCCATGTCTGAACTCGGCAGGTGGGGAGGACTGCAGAGCGATTGTGGCTGTGGTCCTCTTTGTAGAGTGCTTTCCTTGGTGACTGACAAGACTGCTGGAGGACAGTGACTTCCTAATTTGGTTGCTTTTTTTCCTATGCCAAATGAGATATAGGTAAAAAAAAAAAACAAAAAAACCACTTTTTATTTTTTTTGGGGTACCGGGGATTGAACTCGGGTCCTCGCGCTTGCAAGGCAGGCCACGGAACCGCTGAGCTAAATCCCTGGCCTTAGAAAAACCTTTTTATATGGAGCTGAAAGGGGGTTTTGTGTGCAGCCCCGAATTTAAAGCTACAAAATGTTAATAATACAGCATCTTGGAAATCTGATTGTAAATAAACAATTTTTATCTGAGTTTTAAGTTTGCTTAGCTTACTTCTTTTGTTGTATGTATTTGTGTATAACTTAGGATACAGCAAAATAGTACGACAGTTAAGGGAGTCTTTTGTTTTTTAATTAAGTTTACATTTTAGTAATTTATGCATTGTCCTGCTAGCCTTCTTATGAGCTCGTTTTAATTTCCCACTAAATGTTGAGAAATGACAGCTTACAGAAGAGCTGTTGATGCCAATAGGATGAGAACATGGACCTTGAGGCAGTCATAATTCTTTACAGGCTCCTGAGGGGGTGGAGTCTGAGGCCAGTTAATGAAAGGAAGAAATCGATGAACACCTACTTGGAATTCAGCTCTGTTGCAAAGATAGACTTACTTAGTTTATTGATTTATTTACTTGATTTGCAGTGAGAGCTGCTATTGTTAACAAACAACAGGTTTTAAAATTTGTGGCTATTGAGACATATGGTGGCTGTTTTGCAGGAAGACCAGGGAATTTATCAGAGCAAAGTTCGAGACCTGATCAGTGACAACCAATACCGGCTGATTGTCAATGTGAATGATCTACGCAGGAAAAATGAAAAGAGGGCAAACCGGTGAGTAGTAAGGGTTGTGGGGGTGGGGTGGTGGTGGTGGTGGTGGTGGTGTGGTGGTATCCTGGCTCTTAAAAGAGAAGGCCTCATTGCCTCACCTGCATCTGTGTTTTATTTTCACTTCTAAAAAAGGTTGTGGGTATTTTCCTGATGTGGCGTGCTTTTCCTTCTAGTGTTTAGCTAAATATTTTTATGTCTTTGATAAGTTAACTTGGAGTATGTCCTTAGTTCTGATGTATTTTTTGGTCTTACAGGATTGCAGGAGAAAATAGGAGCTGGATTTTCTTTCCTTGAACATAGTGATCTAGGAATGTTTACTTCTGTTTTGAGGGTTGCTGGTTTTTTTTTTTTTTTTTTTTTTTTTTTTTTTTTTTTCTTGTCCATTCGCAGCCTTCTGAGCAATGCCTTTGAGGAGCTGGTTGCCTTCCAGCGAGCCTTAAAGGATTTTGTGGCCTCCATTGATGCTACCTATGCCAAGCAGTATGAGGAGTTCTATATAGGATTGGAGGGCAGCTTTGGCTCCAAGCATGTCTCTCCCCGGACTCTTACTTCCTGCTTCCTCAGCTGTGTAGTCTGTGTGGAGGGCATTGTCACTAAATGTGAGTAGGGTAGACAGGGCACTAAGGAAATGGAAGTAGGATAGACTTGAGGCTGGGAAAGCAAGAGAGGCGGAGTAGATCTGGATAGCTTGTGACTTCTGCAAGGTGCAGCACTGAAATTGTTCCATGAGACTTGGAGGAGCTCAGATATGCACAATGATTAGGGAGACTTTGAGTGAGTACTGGGAGCTGGCAGAATAATGAATTTGGCTCAGAGCTATGAGTCTTGGCTCCTAGTAATTGCATTCTAATACTGAACACCTCCTGTTTCTTAGGATTAAGAATAACTTTTACATGGGTTGAAATGTTCTATATATGAATATAAGAATGACTGACAGGTGGTATGGAAAAAGCTTAACTGAGTTGGGAAAACAGTATTTGGAATCATCACTGGCTTGTTTGGGTTTAGAGGCCAACTCTGTCACTATCTTGTTGGATGATTTTATAAGTACATTTTCCATTTCTAGGCTCTCTAGTTCGTCCCAAAGTTGTTCGCAGTGTCCACTACTGTCCTGCTACCAAGAAGACTATAGAGCGCCGTTATTCTGATCTCACTAACCTGGTAGCCTTTCCATCCAGCTCTGTCTATCCTACCAAGGTAAGGGCTTTGAATTAGTTGGGCCTACTTAGGGGTTGAAGTCAAAGATACCTGTTCTATCCTATGTATCCCCCTTCCCCTAGAAGTGCTGGGAATCAAACCTAGGTCTAGGCAAGTGCTGTGCCGCTGAGCTATGTCCCTCAGTCCAAAAATGTCTATTTTGATCAAAGTAATTGTGTAATATCTGAAGTCTTTCTTCTGGAAGTATGTAGTGTGCAAAGTAAGGATTGATTCAAAGGAAAGATTGATTATAAGTTCAAGTTTAATGTGGAAACTCTGTAATTTTTCTTTTTAAAGAATAAGCCAGATGTGGTGGTGCAAGCCTGTAATTCTAGCATTTCGGAGGCTGAGGCAGGGGCATCATCTTGAGTTCAAGGCCAACCTGAACCACATAGTGAGACCCTGTCTTAAAAAATCAACCAAACTAAAAAGAATAAGTATTTACTTTACAAAACTTGAAATATTATGGAAGGATATGGGAAAGCAGTCATAGATATAGAATTTTTAGCAAAATTATTATAACCAGATATACCTGCTTTTTAAAAGTAAAATGGGAGATGTACTCTATTAATGGTATTGTGTAAACTTTGCAAAAGTTTCACTGGACTTGGGAGAAGGCTGGCATAGAAAGGGCCTCAGACTGCTCAGATCCATCTGAATTGAGGGCAATGCAAGGCTTTCTTATTTAATGAGACAAAAGATCATTAAAATTGATTACTTGATGTCTGCACTCATTCTGTCAAAGATACTCCCCATTCAAATTTTAATTGAGTGCTACTGTACCCATAATACAAGTACTCCTAGGGACCATGGGAAACAGGTGTAAATAAGAGCCAGTTGACAAGATTGCCTTCAAAGGGAAATCAAACTTACAAAAAATTGAAACAAGGTTATCTCAGTATTATAACCAAAATATACTTGTTTCTCTTGTCTACCTCCAGATGAAATGCTGAAATTTAAGTGACTTATTTTTGGTTTCAGTGACTGATGGCTCTTAAGAACTAAGACCCATTTTTCTTGAGGCCAGTTACATTTTCTTTTTCTCTCTCTCTCTTTTTTTTTTGAGACTGGGTCTTGCTGTGCTGTTCAGGCTGCCCTTGAACTCTTTGTAGCCCAGCCTGGCCTCGAACCGGGAGCTATCCTTCTGCCTCAATGTCCTCAGTGCTGGGATTACAGATGTGCGCCAACACACCTGGCTATCAGTTACATTTTCTGTCACCCTGCTGTCTTTGTTATTAAAGTTTCTGCTTTTTATAATTTCTTCTTCAAGGAGTACTCTTCTGCTGATTTCTGTGGCCAGTTTCTTTGGTTGAGAAGAGATGCACTGGGCTTTGTCTCCTGGAAATAATCTGCCTTGGTGCTTAAGATCCTGGGCTGTGGAGTTTCACTCGCATGAGTCCTGGCCCTACTACTTACTATGTGACCTTGGGAAACTTCTTTAACCTCTCCCAGTCTGTTTCCTTGCCCATAAATGTAGAAAATACCTGTTTTATAAGATTTTTATAATTATATGAGATAATTTTATAAAATAATAAGTTCTTGGCACATAGCAAGTGTTCAGTAAATGATAGCTCTTTTGTTTTTAAAACTTCAAATATCAGTACAATTTCTTACAAAATTTAAGATACATATAAGCTGCTGTAATATAAGTGTATAACTCGATGCATTTTTACAAGTTGTGTATGTTTGTAAGCAGCATTCAAACCAGGAAATGGGATTTTACTGACCCAGTAGTCACAGGGCAGCACCATCATAATGCCTAACAGCAGATTGTTGTGTAGTATTTATGTGACTCTACCACATTTATTTAACTGTACTACTGGTGACAGGGGTGCTTTGGATTTCTGCTTACAGTGAGTCCCTGACTTACAAATGAGTTCCATTTTGAGAAAACATTTGTAAGTCAGATTCATTCAAAAGTCTTAACAAAATGGGACTTACATACCTTTGACATAAATATACAATATAAAGCATAAAAAAACCAAATGTCCACATCACCACCACTTTGTCCCTTGCTTCCGGACATGCTGCCTCTGGTTAAGCACTGTCCTCCTATACGCTGTCACACTGTACAGCAAGCACACAGCAGCACAGCTGTGACAATGTCTGCCAGACATGTGAGCTGCTTTCATGATTTGTTTGCACCTGTGTAATGCAGGGTCTGTTCATATCTGTGAAAGTTTGCAACTTGAGTGTTCCTTGTCAGGATTTAATGTACTAGGAATAGGGCTGCTATGAGTTTTGCAGTCAGTGGCTTTGGGTGAATGTTGATTTGGGTGTTACCAAGGAGCGGAAAAACTGTCGAGTGTAACCGTGTACTCACCACCTTTAGTAGGGGGAGTAAGAATCCTAACTTAATTAATTTTTTATTGGGCAGTGACTGGGTCATGGTGTGTGATCCTGAATTAGTCCATCGATGGGTTTATGGCTGGGTGTATTGTTGGGAGGTGACAACTAAGAATCCTAATTTAAACGTTAATACAGCTGTGGTTCCATCTGAGTATGTGTGGTCCTTTCCATTGACAGTTACTGAGCCACAGATAGGTATGGAAGAAGTTGGGGAAGATACTTGGATTTTTTTTTTTTTATTCCTAGATTCTAAAATTTCATGAAGTCATCGCTGAATTGCATTTCCTATACTAAATGAGTGGCATTTTCAAGACCAGACTAAAATAACTTTTTCTGTGTGCCATTTTCTAGGATGAGGAGAACAACCCCCTTGAGACAGAATATGGCCTTTCTGTCTATAAGGACCATCAGACCATCACCATCCAGGAGATGCCAGAGAAGGCACCAGCTGGCCAGCTGCCCCGCTCTGTGGATGTCATTCTGGATGACGACTTGGTGGATAAAGTGAAGCCTGGTGACCGAGTCCAGGTGGTCGGGACCTACCGTTGCCTTCCTGGAAAGAAAGGAGGCTATACCTCAGGGACCTTCAGGTAAGAGGACTGCCATGAAGTGTTTGGAATACTGGTGGTAGGTTATGTTTCTGGAATTATTTTTCCTGCAGTTTGCCATATTTCACAGAGCCCTAGCTGACAGAGTACACTTGCCTTTGGGGTGGGAAGCCTCCCTACCTCTCGTTTGTTAGGTAAAAGCCGTGACACTTAAACCATCTTAGGCCAAGAGCAGGAGTTACTGATGCTATGATTATAGCCTCCTGGGACTTTTCTTTCTTATTCCCAGACCCTTCCCGTTTTTTCTTCTATCTGAATCTTTGTGAGTCAGCAGGTATAAATGAATTTCAGAGGTGGGGTCCTCAGCCTATTTGGGTCATGGACTGAGACTCGGTTGTTGAGTTCAGAACAGCTTTTTCCCCCAGATTTGATGGTCTGGTTTAATAGCCTAAATGACTTACTGCTGCTGGAAGCTCTGGCCTCTGATTTTTGGGGACTGAGTACTATAACAGGCTTCTTCCTCTTGCCCTCCTCTTTGTCCCAGAACTGTCCTGATTGCCTGTAATGTGAAGCAGATGAGCAAGGACATTCAGCCTTCATTCTCTGCTGAGGATATCGCCAAGATCAAGAAGTTCAGTAAAACTCGTTCCAAGGTCTGGGCGTCTTTTAGGGATTTGAGGGTGGGAAATGGATTTTCAAGAGTTTTGTTTGAGTGTATGGCTGTCTTGTACTGAATCAGGAGGAGGGTCCAGGTTTTTTCCCTCTGAGGTATTTGTTGCTAGCTTCTGTCAGTTTTGTTCCAATCAGTAAAGGAATGAATTTGCTTGCTATTTGGTCTGTATTATTTCTATTTAGCCACCTGCTGGACTCCTAAGTGAACCTAATGCAAATGTTAGGATGGGAGATAGAATATCAGCGTTACCATGGAGGTTTATTAATAAAGATATCAGCATTGTTACTTAAATTTAAAATGTTAGGTTACTTTTGTTGTAGTTCTCCAACTGCTACCCCCCTCCTTAAAGGCAGGCTGTTTCCATTTAGAATTGAACAAAATGTAGAAATGTGTTGTAAAGGTTACTGGTAAAATGCAGTGTACATTCCTATAAAGCCTAAAAGGTTTTGAACTCGGGAACAATTTTTTTCTTGAAGATTAAATTTGTAAACAAACTTTGGCATCTGGGATACCTTGATACCTGCTCTGACAGTGGTCTGCTAAAGTGATTAATAGCAGACACCTTAACAATTAAAAACATTTACATTTATATATTTAAGCATTTTCTCTGAGCAAAAATATAAAGTGGAGCTCTGGGAAACCTCATTGGTGCTTACTCGGCACTTTACTCCATGGGTTCTTTCTCCTCTAGGATATCTTTGACCAGCTGGCCAAGTCATTGGCCCCTAGTATTCATGGGCATGACTATGTCAAGAAGGCAATTCTCTGCTTGCTGTTGGGAGGGGTGGAACGAGACCTAGAGAATGGCAGCCACATCCGTGGGGACATCAATATTCTTCTGATAGGTATGGTCTTCTTGGGGATTTACTTGAGACTCTTGCTCTTAACAATGAAGAGTGGGGTTGTGAGGACCTGTAATATGTAAATTATGTGTTCTGTACCTGGCAGTGTTAGTCCCATCAGAGAGCAAAAGGCTAAACTGTTTTTTGGTTTTTTTTGTTTTGTTTTTGGTTTTTTGAGACAGGGTCTCACTATGTAGTTGAGACTGACTTGGAACTCACTGTGTAGCCCAGGCTGGTCTCTAACTCACAGTGATCCTCCTGCCTCAGTCTCCCGAGTGCTGGGATTACAGGCAAGCGCCACCACGCCCAGCTTGCAAAAGGCTAAAATGCATCTTTTAAAAAATCAGCCAGTTAGTACGTGTCTCTGTTGTGCCAAGACCTGTGCTGGACAAGCAGGACTTGGTGGGGTCGGAGAGAATTCCTAGAGAATCCTTGTCGTTCCCATCCCACAGGAGACCCATCAGTTGCCAAGTCTCAGCTTCTGCGGTATGTGCTTTGCACAGCACCCCGCGCTATCCCCACCACTGGCCGGGGATCCTCTGGAGTGGGTCTGACGGCTGCTGTCACCACAGACCAGGAAACAGGTAAGGGTGTCCGAGTCGTTGGAAAAGGCCAGGGTGGCATTGAGCAGATTCTTTGAGTTTGTTTCAAGTACTGGCTTGTGTTTGGGGATGCAGTTGAAAGGGCAGTTGGGCTAGATTTTACAGGACTGAGTACCTGCAATGGTGAGTGAATTATTCAAGATTTTGAGTGACACGTGACAAGAATATTTCCTAGAAGGTGATTTGAAAGAATTTCAAAGCAGGAAGCTTAGCAGTTTGGAAGTATAATAAAAATGAAGTTTGGACTATTATCAACTAGAGGAAGGATTTTTAAAGCCTGGTGAAAACAGGTCTAGTTAAGCATCAATTGAGGGTGAGGATGGAGAGAGAGACTCTATAAGGAAGTTTATGAGAGGCTAGCTTTTAGGGGTCAAAGTGAGACCTATGCCATACCTGACTTTTTACCCCTTTTCTTCCCAGGGGAGCGTCGCCTTGAAGCAGGGGCCATGGTCCTGGCTGACAGAGGTGTGGTTTGCATCGATGAATTTGACAAGATGTCGGACATGGACCGCACAGCCATCCATGAGGTCATGGAGCAGGGTCGAGTGACCATCGCCAAGGCTGGCATCCATGCTCGGCTGAATGCCCGTTGCAGTGTTTTGGCAGCTGCGAACCCTGTCTATGGCAGGGTGAGTGGAATCAGGCCCTCAACTGTTGTCCTTGACTTCATTTGACTTTGCTGAATAACTGAGCTGAGTTTATTCTAGGAGAATGGGCTGAAGACTAAAAGAAATTCATTAACTTACTGTCTTCAGTTTGGAGCACTGGCTCCTGACCCATTTTTACACAGCAGACTCTTCTAGAAAGCTGTTCATAAACAACTTCTTTAGAAATACAAAAGAGACAAAGTGATCTTTGGTCTCAGAATCCAAGGAAACTATTGCCATTAAATTCAAAGTTACGACATGGTCAGGACAGGAGAATTTCTGAACAAAACCAAGATGTAATGTGCAAATTAAAAACCTTGTTTCTTCTTTGCTGTCCCTTTTCTAAGAGGTATCACTGCTGTTTGGAGGTTAAAAAAACAAAAAATTTAAGGGTGTACTGTACCAGCAAATATGCTATCTTTTTGTTAAGAATTACCTCGTTATCTTTGTTTTTAGCATGGCTCTGATATGCCTGGGTATAATCTTTTCTGTTTACTCCACTTGCAGTTCTGAGTTTTGCCTTTCTTTTAAAAATGATTTTCCAGTATTCTGTTGGATAGACCAGTGATGGTGAACTTTGGGTTTTTATTCTTTATTTTTGAGGCAGGGTCTAGCTGTGTCATTCAGGCCGGCCTTGAATTTGCTGTGAACTTCCTGCCTCAGCCTCCCAAATGCTAGGGTTACAGGTGTGTGCCACCACGCCTGACCGTGGCGAACCTTTTAAGAGAGTTTTGGCACTTGGCGCAAACTGCTTGCACTGTCATCACTGGGCCACTTCTTTCTGAGCATGCTCTCGGCCCCTGTGTGCTCTGTTAACTGAGGCTTGGCTCCTGGGGCACTGCTGGGGGGACATGGCTCGCTTGCCCACAGAGATGGCTCTGCATGCCTGCTGTGGCATAGATGTCATAGGTTTGCCCTTCCTGGTATAGACCCATAGTAACTTAACTGTTCTCCATTTGATGGGCATTTGTCTCCCCCATCCGCAAACCGGGCTATTACGAATAAAGCTGTCGTGAATATCCCTTTCGCTGTATTTTAAAATACTTTTGATTAGTCTGAATACTAATCAGTAGAATTACTGAATTAAGTGTTAACATGCATTTTTGTTTTGGCAGAGATTGACAGTTGCCCTTTTTAAAGATTGTATCATAATACTATTTCCATTAACTAGTACTTCTTTTTTTTTGTGGTACCAGGGATTGAACTCGGGTCCTTGCGCTTGCAAGGCAGGTCACCGAACCGCTGAGCTAAATCCCCAGCCCACTAGTACTTCTGTATGCTTTAAATTTGTCACCTTCTTTCCTACTGTAATGCAAGGTAGATACTTTATGGATGAGAACCTGGAAGCACAGGTTATATAATTTTCTCAAGAGCCACAGACTAGAAAATGGCAGGGCTGGGATTTGACTCACAGCTAAAGCAGTGCACTGGCAGTGTATAATTCCACAGTACATGGTGGCTCTTTAAACATGCAGGTATATGGTTCCTGGCCCAGAGTTTCTGAATTGAAATCTCTGGGTTGGAGTTGTTATTAGCTATGATTTAGAAAGGCTATAATGTGTAGCCTGGGCTGAGAACCATAGGTTTTTAAATTAATGGTGATGTATGTTTGATCTTGAAGAATGATTAGGAAAATGGCAGCATCTGAAATGTGGCCAAAATCATTCTTATTTTACCCACGGATTGTTAAAATGCTTTTGACTCTGAAGTGTATATGAGTGGTAGACATCAACCCAACAGGTCCAAAATTGAAAGATAAAGTATATGTCCTTAAGTCCCATGGAAAAGCTCCCTAGATTGCTAAGACGTTATCCTTTATAGGTCACTGGCTGTCTTTAGTTGAGATTTATCCTCTCAGTGGGAAACTCCATAGATCCCGGTGACCTACCCGCTAGCCCTATCTTTATGTTGTGTAGGGGAGGAGCAATCATCTCTCAGAGTTGATCCTGCCTTGGAAATGAGAAGAGCAAAATCAAGCTTGGGAAGAAGGCTGAGTGTGACACCACACAGAGTCTGAGCAGCTCCTGTGTGAGGAGATGTGCTGCTGAGTTAGACCAGGTTACCTGGGCTTCAGCTAGGGAAAGGCTGCAAGTGGAAGAGAGCTTTGTGTATTTTTTTTAATTGGTTTATTGGTACATTTTAGCTGTACAGTACAGTCACATTCATTATTGGGATCTTATACCTTTACATGACAGGTCTTGGTTCTCATTTTTTCCCCTTGTCCCTGCCCTCCCTTCACCCCCTCCTCCCCTCCCCATTTACAAATACTTTATTTCCATTTTTTCATTTTCTCATATTTTTTTCTTTTCCCTTATTATTTCTTATTATTTCTCTTATTTCTTTCCCCTACCCTTCCCACTTTCCCTACACCTTCAGCCCTTTTCTTCCTATTTCACATGGTCATTTATCTCATTAGGATCTTATGTACTATTATAGTTTTTCACACCAGAGAAACTATTCTGTATTTACATGTGTGACTTATTTATTTCACTTAGAAGTATATCCTCAATATGTATCCATTTACCTATGAGCTTTTTGTATTTTTAATAGCTTTAAAATCTTTAGTTTTTCACTGCTTCTTATCTGTTTTATTTTTGATAATCTAACTTTCCAGTCCTACTCTCAGAATCGATCCAGCGTCATTTCGTTTTCTGTTAATATTGCCTCCACTTCCTTCTTTCCTGTGTCCCCAGTATGATCAGTATAAGACCCCAATGGAGAACATTGGACTTCAGGACTCACTGCTGTCTCGATTTGACTTGCTCTTCATCATGCTGGATCAGATGGATCCTGAGCAGGATCGGGAGATCTCGGACCATGTCCTTAGGATGCACCGTTATAGAGCACCCGGGGAGCAGGATGGCGATGGTGAGGCCAAGAGAAGAACAGTGCTGTGGAAAGATCCTAAACAGATACTATTGTCCCAGGACCACCCCAGGGGAAGTGGTTCAGTGTCCTGGTTGATGCTGTGGATGCCCTCACTTGCTTACCCACGTCCTTTCCTTGCTCTCTGGAGGCTATTCCAAGAAGCATGTTTGTCTGTTTTTGTGTTCTAGAATACCTTTGAATATCTTCTGTGGGCCACACAGTTCCCTTCATTTATCATTTCTATGAGTTTGTTTTCTTCTGGTCTTTGCTTTTTTCTTTCTTGGTTTCTCACCTTTGTGTGCTATAGAAGAAGCAGTTTCCCTTAGGTTAAACTCTCTTCCTCTCTTTTTTCCTGTCTTGTGTTTACCAGCTATGCCCTTGGGTAGTGCTGTGGATATCCTGGCCACAGATGATCCCAACTTTAACCAAGATGAACAGCAAGAGACCCAGATTTATGAGAAGCATGACAACCTTCTACATGGGACCAAGAAGAAAAAGTGAGAATTCCTTTTATCTCTGCCTTGAAGGAACTTGAGATTTGTGTCCTGTTAGGACACACATATGTCTGAGTTTAGTTATGCTCAGACCAAGGGCATAGTGGTCATAACCATGTGGGCCTGTTTTCTGGGTCCACAGATACACCAGTTCTGTGTATCCTGGCCAGTTCTTTGTGGGGATTCAGTCCATGGTCAGATGTTCTAAGGTTTTGATGATGTGCCCATTGGTGGATGTGTGTCATCGCTCTTATTTGTACTTGTCATGTCATTGTGAGGAATTTATGATGAAGGGTCACACTAGAAACTTTGCAGGTAGATTTAGTTGAAGGAGACCAGTGATCTAATGCTCAAAGCATGAAATGTGGGATCATGAGTTTCTGTTTTTGGCTATGGTGCAGTAAGAAGCGTAATCCTCAAAGCTGTTTTATTTAACTACCCAGAATTTGGAGTCAGAAAACAGAATCTGAGTCCTCATTCACTTCCCTAACTCATAAGGTGTCCTACTTATAAAATAAGAGATAAGACTTACACTCTACTTCCTACCTAAACTAACTTAAAAATAACACCTAAATGTAAATCATGTGAAAGAGCCTTGTCGGTGTTCCATATAAACAATATTTGTGAAAATGGGTTCTACGTGGCAGGCATCTCTTTTCTGCTGTTTGGTTCTGACTTCTCTGAGAAGAGGCAAAGCCACTATCCCAGGTGGGTGGGCAGGTGTGTCAGGGAAGTGGAACTCACTGTGTGTGAATGTCCAGGGAGAAGATGGTGAGTGCAGCATTCATGAAGAAGTACATCCACGTGGCCAAAATCATCAAGCCCGTCCTGACACAGGGGTCTGCTGCCTACATTGCAGAAGAGTACTCGCGCCTGCGCAGCCAGGACAGCATGAGCTCGGATACTGCCAGGGTGAGTGCCCAAGGGCAGTATGGCCCTGGAGGACCCTTAGCCACATGGCTGGGGCAGGAATCTCTGCCATCTGGAGCTTTGGAAGCATTGAATTTTGTTATTTCTTGTTCTGAAGGGCTCCTATTGATGCAGTTTTGATCATTTCGTTTTACAAAGGAAAATGAAATAAGGACCCCAGAGAAACATGCATATCATTCAGCAAATGAGTAACTTCTGGGAACTGTTCTAGTCACTCACACAGGGTGGAAATAACAGCAGCTATCCTCAAAGAGCTCAGATTTGAGTTGAGGGGAAGGGAGAAAGATAGGAAAATCACAAATACATATTTATAAATATATATGTCAGTGTGATACTTGTAAAGGAGTGCATGAATGTGAGTGATGATGAAGAAGATAACTGATTTTTCCTAGTCCCATGGTTGGGAGGATATGAATGTCAGGAAGGAGTCTCAGAGTGTGCAATGTTTGGTCTGGACTTTGACGATAACTAGGAGTAAGGCGACCATGATGGTTACTCAAAGCAGTTTCTACTGAGCTAATTTAACTGCCCTTGAATGTATCTAAATCACTTGGGAGCGTTGTGCTTACAGGATTTCACAGCAGCAAGACCCAAGTTGGATAGGCTCTTAGATTTAGACATAATCCCAGGTGATCTGCCCAGCCTCACACCCATTGTGTCTTCTGGTGTTCCTGCTGGGAACACCCCAGGGACAGCATGCTCACAACATTGGTGGAATTGGAGAGTAAGCTCTTAGACAAAGCTGCTTCCTCACAACTGCTATGCATGGCTGCCGCTTGTCTTCTTTACGTTACGCAGCACCTTTTTAACTGTCTCCACACATGAACTGTTCCAGTATGAAAGAACATGTTTCACTGAACCAAGAACCGAGCCTAGTAGTGAATCCCTTGATTTGGATTTTCTGGTTCCACTAGTTCAGGGTAGGATTTCACCAGGTCTTCAGGTGATTCAGAGATTGGAACTTGTAATGGAGTATGTAACCTTCAAACTCTGGTAGCTTTTGAAATCATTGAAAGATTTGGGGAGTGTACAGTATTTAAATGTTAGGCTTTTTTTTTTTTTTATGTTGGTGTGTGGATATTAATAGAAATTTAGAAAACTTTCAAGTCAAAGTGGAAAGGATATTGAAGTGTCACATATGGGAGATGGGGAGGCTTGATGGAAAGAACTTGCTCTATGTTTGATCCCAAGCCTGCAACTAACTTTGGAACCTTGTACTAATTCTTTCACTGCAGGTCAGTTTCCTTATCCGTAAAATTAGGTTCGATATCAGGATTAACTGAAATATGCAGTACAGAAACTTAGTCGTAAATACAGATTATGATTTACTAGGGCAAGTATCCCATTCAGACAAAATAGCATTTTAAGAAGAAAAGCACCCTACTTTGGTGTACCCTTTGCTTATAAAAACCAGTTTCTCTCTGGACTTCAGTGATTATATCGAACTTTTAAAAAGGTGTCCTCAAATTGCCTCTCATGCTCCACCCCTTGGTGTAACCTTGGACAAATTATGTGATGCTTTTGGATTTCTTATCTGTAAAACTTCTCTGATCTGTAAAACTTCTCTGAGTTAAGAGGATTAAATATTAAATGAATATTAAAGCAAACTTCTTGTGCATGGGAGGCCTGTAAGGAGTTTTATCCTGTCGCTTTTGTATGATTTTTAACTTTTTAATCTTTCCAGCTGTTGGATACCTAACTTTCACCTCCCTTGCTCGCCTCTTCGCCCCCGCACACAACCAGCACTCGCACATACATTTTTCCATCAATTTTCTTACTCTTTGAATTTCTATTCTAGAGAATAGGGAGCTCTGCATTCTTTGCTTGGCTCCTGGAGCTTTTCTGGTAGTGTCTTTGTTTGCCTTTCTCTGCAGTAGAAATAGTGGGCTTGGCCAAAGAATTCTGTGTAAATAATCTTTTGTTCCTTCCCCAGACATCTCCGGTTACAGCACGGACACTGGAGACTCTGATTCGATTGGCCACGGCCCATGCAAAGGCTCGCATGAGCAAGACTGTGGACCTGCAGGATGCTGAGGAAGCCGTGGAGCTGGTCCAGTATGCTTACTTCAAGAAGGTGAGGATGCAGATGGCTGGGTGTGAGAGGCTCTTTTTAGTAAGTCACGGTGTGCTGGCTTCTCAGTTCTCCATAGCTGACATCTGCATTAGGATTTTCAGCAGAAGGTAGCAACAGTGGAGCGAGGAATGTGGCTCGCTGGTAAAAAGCTTGCTTTCCTAGCACATTTGACGCCTGGAGTTCAATCCTTAGCACTACACAGCAAACAAAGCAGAAAGTTGCATTTATCTGCCAGTGTTCAGTTTGCCCGGCTCCTTCCTCTAAACATGCAGTGATTCTCAGCCTTGGCTGCACCTGATACTGAAGTCCAGAGAGAAAGTGGTTCTCACGAGGTGGGTGTCACCAAATCAGGGTGCTTTTCTCTCTGAATCGCTATTTTCTGAGTGGGATCCTTGCCTATTTATGATGGGGCTTGTGTACTGTAGGTTTCAGTTAATCCTGATATACCCTGATATTGTGTAACCTAAAATACTGATGACTCCTAGAGATTTTGGTTTAATTGATGTGCCACACATTCAGTCACTCTCCTTCCTCTGCATCTTAAAAAAGTTTGTTTCCAAAGTAATTGCCTCGATGGTAATCGTCCTCTTCCCCTTCCCCGTGTATCTTCCCCGGGCACTCTCCTCCGGTGTTCCCCTGGCACCTCACACACTGATGTTAAAACGTTGAACTACCCCTCCTCCTCCCTGATTTCTGTTTGTGACATTGCATCTGTCATTTTAGAGCCCACAGATCTTGGTGCCTTGACTCCCTTTTCTTCATTGCCCACCCCTTTCCCCCACCTGGTAAATTGTAGCTCTTGGGGATTTAGTTTGGGTGTGATAAGCTTTTCCTCTTTGCTAGCCTTGGGGTTGTCCTAAACTTCAATTAAATGCTTGATTTATAAAGAAATGAATTGTTTCCACCTTACCATTATGGTTTGGACACCTCATTTGTTTCTTTACTTGGTAAACATTTTTTGAGTACTGGACTGTGTGAGAAACCTCCCACCATTTTTTAACATGTTCAGGATGGGGCCAGAATTCAGGCCTCACTACCATGACTGTCTATTGATTAGTCTGTTTATTAACTTTATTTGTAAAACTTATTTAATTTAATAATAATGAAGTAACAAATAAAATATTACTTTTATTTCTACAAAGATGAATAAAAGTGAGTAGAGCCGATCTGTGTGTACCACCAGTGATACAAGCCACTGATGATATAGTCATGCGTATACTACCAGTGGTTCAGGCTGGAAGATGCCTTTCAGGCTTTCCCGTTGCCCCTGTCCTGGAAGCTGGGGATAGGAGAGGCTAGGCAAGTCACTAGACATATGGCAGTCGTTTCCACTGATGGTATAAAGGGGCTCTTATTCAGAGTTCTTAATTCAGTTCCCTGCCATATTTGGCCCCTCCAGTGCTCACATTTGCCTTGATTTTTAGGTTCTGGAGAAGGAAAAGAAACGTAAGAAGCGAAGTGAGGATGAATCAGAAACAGAGGATGAAGAAGAAAAAAGCCAGGAGGACCATGAGCAGAAGAGGAAAAGGTAAGGTGGGGCAAGGCAAAGCGAGATGGAAGGACTCTTGCTGGGTCTTGGAGATGGTGGAAGGTAGGTCTGGTGCTGCTTGTTGACATGAGGTTTTCAGGGACCTTCAGGGTTGAGGATGAAGATAACCTGAGCAAAGGAAGGAGGTAATGAATTCCTCTGTTGAATTTAGTATGATGATTTGGATCCCATTTCCTGCTTTAAAGGCATATTAAATAGCAGGAGCAGAAATTACTCAGTGAAGATTTTGAATAATACACTTCAAAATTCCTGAGATTGTTTTTTCCTTTTGTTCCTATGATTGGATTTATAAGGGTGGGTGATGGGGAAAAAGAGCCACAGGTATAGGCCTATTTGTGTTCATTCTAATCTGGAGAATGTCTTTCAGAAAAAAGTGGCAGTTTGTACAGGCCTAGGTCTGGTGTTTCACTTTGATTGTAGAAGGCTTCTTGCCCTTGTCTTGGAGATCAGAGGTACAGGGTGGGCCTCCCCTGAGTGTTTTTTTTCTTAGCTGCTGTGTGGGTATTTTAGGAGGAGGACTCGTCAGTCGGATGCCAAAGATGGGGATTCCTATGACCCCTATGACTTCAGTGACACAGAGGAGGAAATGCCTCAAGGTGAGCAAGTGTCCCTCAGCTGATTGAAGAGGTTGTTGCTCTGACTCCTGATTTTTTTTTTTTTAGTTTTTCTATGCTCTGTATTTTCCTGTTTGGCTTCCTGTTTAGAAACTTGTGTCTAAGAGGCTTGTTCTAAGCTAACTTCAGGGAAAACCCACAGTGAAAATTTTGGAAAATAGGATTTGTTCATTGTTTGCCTCCTGGAAAAACTGCCATCTTCTGCAAAACCTAAATATAAGTACCCCTGTGATGAAGATCTCTTGCCTGAGGGAATCTCTGTCATCCCAGTGGGGATTTCCATTTCTTAATGGTTCTTCCTGGCTTATAAGAACCAGTGGAAGCGAGAGTTTCACGGGTTCAGTGAGGGGTGGAGAGTGCCGAAGATGCTTTTTCTGATGCTACTGGAAACAGTTTGACCTTGCTGTCATCCCCATTTCCGCAACCTTTAACCCTCTGAAGTGCACACCCCGAAGACTGCAGACTCTCAGGAGACCTCAAAGACTGCAGAATTGCAGGAGACCCAGGAATCTCAGAAGGTGGAGCTGAGTGAGTCCAGGTGAGCTGGGGAAGTTCCCTTGTACTTTGTCAGTTCCAGCCAAGGTAAGGACTGGCCCCAGAGAGAGGGAGGGAGGGAGTGCAGCACCCACAGAGCTCAGACTAAAGGGCCACCAGTGGCGAACCCAAGGCACACATGCTACAGCCATACTGCAGCTGGCTGTTATCACTGGAAACTAAAGGTTCAACATCACTGCGCTAAGATTTTAAAACATTTTATACTCTGATTATACTGTCCGATTTATGGGAAAGCCTGCAAGGATAGTAAAAAATCCTTATAGTTTTTACCCAGCTGTCTTCTGCATTTTACCATCTGCTTTACTGTCTTGGTGGGAATTTGAATTATTGCGTTCTTGTGGGGTCAGGAAAAAAATTTCTTATCGTCCTACAACCTTGGATTCTTCTCATAAAACAGTTTTTTTTTTTCTTAAAAATTCTGGCATTTGTTTTGAGATGAATTTTTACTAAAGTTTCAGAAAACGTTTTTTTCTGTCTGTAAAAGCCTCCTTAGCCTCCTTAGCCATGATTAACCTTGTCCACCCTTTCTCCCGTCGCGGGCAGGTTGAAGGCCTTCAAGGTAGCCCTCCTGGATGTGTTCCGGGAAGCTCATGCACAGTCCGTGGGCCTGACTCACCTCACGG
This sequence comes from Fukomys damarensis, assembly GCF_012274545.1. Classification (NCBI taxonomy): domain Eukaryota; kingdom Metazoa; phylum Chordata; class Mammalia; order Rodentia; family Bathyergidae; genus Fukomys; species Fukomys damarensis. Next base: position 43,652,418 of record NW_022900926.1, read on the forward strand.
AATCCGTCAACCGGGACAAGGAAGAGCCCTTCTCTGCAGAGGAGATCCAGGCTGCACTGGACAAGATGCAGGATGCCAACCAGGTCATGGTGTCTGAGGGCATCGTCTTCCTTATCTGAGGGCTCCTCTCTGAGCGCCTCCTCTCCCCCATCCTTGTCTTTGCCTTCCTTCCCCAAACAGCTGTGTTTAATTGAACTGATGTTGAGGAGCAGAAGGTGATGCAGATGGGTTGGGACTTGCTGGCAGCTTTGGGAGTGGGTGATGAAAGCTGTCATGGGGTAAGGTGAGCAGGAAGTGGGGAGGGACTGGGTCTCTGCATCTTCGTGGCAGAAGGACTGGGTCGTACACCCAGGATGAGATTATTGGGGAGTTCAGTTCCATCTTGGTAATTTTTTTCCCCATCTCCCAACAGATCCAGTGTTATTTTATGTAAACATGACTTTGGAGTATGTTTGTGGGCACAGAGGGTTTCTGTTTATCTTTTCTATGTTTTTCTATGGGTTTTTAAAAATTCTCTTGAGCACTTTGGTCTGGAAAAGGCTTTGAGTTCTGTGCTGGTAGAGGTGCTGACTCAGGCTATGCAGGCCAACAAAACTTTTTTGCAGACTAATATGTGTTTTTGCCCTAACTATTTAGGGGATTGAATAAATGGAACTGCTTTGTACACTATGCCTTAATACCTTGTGCTTTTTTTATATACACATTTTCGTTTTTCTGGAAAGCTCTGCTGCTGGATTTGCTGCTACTGCATTTGCACTAAGACACCACAAGGTGGCAGCAGCCTGCTGTGAATTCTTTGGGGATTATGTGTTTTCTCCCTCAGCAACACCAGCGCTTATCACCACTGATTGAGCAAACCAAACCCCATTGATGTGGAATAGCTACATGATCACAGGAGGCCAGTGAGTGAAAGTCCAGGAGAAATGACTGGTCTTTCTGAGCCAGGATTAAAACCCCAACGTAGAAAAATGATGAGTTTTGTCACATACTCTCAAAATCATGTGTTTTTACCCGTAAAGAGACCCTCCTATAAGATACTTTGGAAATTACCTAGTGTCCAGCCTTTGGGGTTTATTAGCCTGTTTGTATAGAAGTTTGTGGAAGGGCCAGAACAAGACTACTACTGTTGTGTGGTTTGAACAGCTTCCAAAGAACTTTTAAGATTACTTAAATTAACAAAAAAAAAGGTGACTTTATGGGGGCCTGGGTCACATAGAGATTGGAGGCTATCTCCTGGGTGGCAGATGTGGCTCTGAGAATTGCTTGCTCTCGGCTGTAAGAATGTTGAGGTACTTCTCCTTTTTTGCTGGGGCTAGCCCTTCAACCTGAAATCACAAAGCAGAAGGTTTTCTTTGGCTTATAGTGACAAAGAGATTTTTTTTAAGGGAGGATGAGATTATTGGGGAGTTCAGTTCCATCTTGGTAATTTTTTTCACAGATGTGAAGTCCAAGTCCTATTCAGGGTAATCTAGAACACAGTTTCAAAGGAGGAGGCCCTAGTCCCGGGAGGAGGAACTGGACCTTGAATCTGGCAGTGAGTCAGAGTGGTGCAAGTTCTAGCAGTGGATCCACAGTAGGATGTACAGCTCACAGCCACTTACAGTGGTCTAGGAACATGCGTGTGTAATATGTGAGCATAAAATAAAGTTTGTTAGGTACCAAGTGAGGGTATAATACAGTAACAGGAATTGAGGGATACCCTGAGTATCAGGAGGAAGGCTGGGGCTGCTTATGGATACTACTATGAAAAGAGGCTAGGGCTTTTAGGGGTGTCTGCTGATGATCTGTTCCAAAAGATCATCCTTTTCCTGTGAGGAAATAGGCACAAAGGGGAAAATAAGTGCACCCATCCTTTTGGTAATTACAGGTGTCTTAGTCAGTGTCTTCTCACAGGAAAAGTATCTGACATACACAATTTATAGCAGGAGAGGTTTATTTTAGCCTTTAAAGGATTCAGTCCATAGTCTGCAGGAAGGGTCTGGGTGGATCAAAGCTGCTCATGTCGGCAGTCAGGAAGTAGAAGGGAGGAGCCTGGGAGGGAGATGTACCCTTCGAGGTCACACCCAAGGTGAGCCCCATCTTCCAGCTGGACCCCACCCCACCAGCACATTAGCTCTGGATTAATCCGAATCTACTGACAAGTATAGAGTGTCCTCATTATTCAGCCACCTCTGAGCACAGGCTTGTGGGGCATTGAAACCATAGCACGGGTTTACCTTGTTGACCACTTCCATCCTCTTCCAGCTGGCCAAAGAATAGAGTATGTTCAGCTGCCACAATTGATGTTATTGTGGTTTTTTTCTATTTTGGTTATTTGTGGTGCTGAGGATCAATCCCAGGGTCTTGTGAATGCTAGGCAGGTGCTGCACTGCGGAGCTACATCCCAACCACACAATAATAGTACAATAGTAGGTGCTGATTGTGTTAAAATAACTTCATTCAGCCACCGATTTAGCTCAGTGACACTGTGCCTGCCTCACAAACGCCAGGTCCTGAGTTCAATCCCTAGTACCGAAAAGGAAAAAAAAATTCTTCTGAAACTCAGTGAATATATTAGTTTTAAGGAATTGCGTGTATAGTGTCCCAACTTTAAGCAACATGAAAGAATTTGGTAATTGTCAAGTGGTTCTCTGCAGGACCTGGTTTAGGAACCTAAATGAGCGATTCATGCAGGTGCTCAGCCCACAGTCCAGCAACCCTGAAGGCATCACCACTGCCACACACTGACCCAAACTGGTCATAAAACAATACTGTTTCCTATAAGCTTCATTCTAGAGGGGAAGTTTGCTTACAAGTAGCTGTACCAAGTGAAGTAGTGCAAATAATTGGTAGGTTTTAGAGGAGTAAGTTTTTCTATCTTGAAAAATCATGGTACCTTATTCCTTAACTCTCCTGGACAAATGAAGTGTCAATATGAAAAGATAGTTTTCAAAATAGTCCATTTGGTGAGAGTTGCTAGATTGTTAGTCTCTGACTTACCAAGTAACTTCTGGTAAAATCTGAGCTGCTGTTTATTTCAGGTTTGGAATAATCACTGTCTTCCAGGATGAGTCTGAGATGAAGTCTGAACAGGAGAGCAGGTAACAAGTGCCTGCCTCGCATGTAACTGCTCTGTGGTAGCAGTATTACTACTGCAGTTCCCAGGACCCACGGAAATAAAAGGAGCATTCATTTTGATAAGTACTTCAGACAATGCTTTCATCAAACAAATAGGGGATAGAGGTACAGCTCAGTAGTAGAGTGCTTGCTTAGCGTTCCCAGGGCCCTCGGGTCAGTCCCTCGTGTGCCCCTCTAAAACCCCAAAATAAATTGATTGACCCTGTGGTCAACTTGGAAAGCACCAGCTGACCTGAATCAGTGTGGTTTAGGCATGGAAGACCCACCTGAGGATTATTGCCAATGGCATAAAAAGAGAACAGAAGGGGACGATTGTTGGCTATTGATTTTCTGGAAGCTTGTCATGGCTGGTTTTCCTGATTCGAACTTGGCTGTTGTCAAAGGAGCTCGGGGCCTCACTGTCACTGGGAATAGCTGGTGCTCTCCTCATGGGAGCCTTGATCTTTGCCTTGAGCATCACTTCCTGGCTCCAGTGTAGATCCCTCATCCTGGTGGCACAGATCTTTCATCCTGATGGCAAAGGCTTTCTAGCTTCCACCACTGTCCTTTGGGCCTTCCCGATGCAGCCTTCATACTGACAAGCATGAGATGTGGCCGTGGGCTGTAGGCCACTGGCTGGATTCGTGGAGGACATTGCCTTGGACTCTGGGCCTTCTGCTGGACTTGTGTGGGACACTGCTGTGGCATCCAGGCCCTTAGCTGGATCTTTCAGGTCTTGGTATGTGGCTAGATCTCTTGCATTCTGCATTTGACTCTTTGGGTGAATATTATAAAATTATCCTGTAAATTATGTGTCCTGTATTAAATCTGTTCCCTTTTAAACCCTGACTACAGCACACCCTCACTCTTGTGGTATCCCTGACCTCTTCCCTCTCCTCGCTGTCCTTGCTATCACCTCTTCTCCAGTCAGTGTGGCATGGACTTGAGTACTTCTCACAGGGAAAACCATCCTCTAAAGCTTGTGTCAGCAGATTCTTCTGCTTTCCTACAACAGCTTTATAAAGTAGGGTCATTCAGAAAACATGGAGGGGAAAGGAGCGGGACTTGTAGAAACCAAAGAATCAGCTGGTTATTTTCTTCTCATTTCTCCTGAGTATCCACACTAATGCTGCTGTCTGAAGTGATCCCAGACTTCTTGAGGTGAGGTCTGTCCAGGGGGGCTGCTCAGTGGGGTAAGGTTGCCACTGTCACCTATACGCTGGCTGCCTCAAGATACTCAGTACTAGGAACAGCTCTGTGTCGTTTACCCTTTCCCTGCCATCCTCTCCCCTCAGGGGGCCAGGTAGCACCACTTCTTTCTGAAAGGGGGAGGTGGGATGGTTGGCACAGGCTGCAGAGGAAACTCACCAGAGAGCCGGCAGCTGGCAAACAGTAATGCCCTGCGCTAGTGCATTCAGGTTGCTTTTCCGATGTGGTGTCATTCAGTTTCGTGCGTGCTAGGCGAGGTCAGCCACATCCTTAGAGGGTAGTGTGTGGTTTCTTTGTCTGGAAAGTGAGTGTTGAACTAGGCGGTCTCTGAGGTCCCTCTGGTAATTGTACATATGACTCAATGCCCACTGTCACTTCTCACAAGGAGCATTAGTCCTGGCATCATTGTAGAACCTGAGTCAGCCACATGCAGGCCAGAACGGGTCTTTCGTCACCTTGTTAGTCATCCCGTCCTATCCTCAGAGGATGCCCAAGTATTTGCATACAGCCGGCACACATCCTCCCATATTCTTTGTTAATATGAATTATTCATACCTAGTAGAATGTTAGTACTATGTAAGTGATCATTATACTGTGTTGTTTAGAAAATAAGAAAAAGGATTTTTCCAGTGATCTCAAGGGATTTTACTAAATCCCTAGAAAGATTTTAGAAAAAAGTTAATTTCAATTTACTGAAATCTCTACCTAGTTTACTTTCTTTCTCAGGTCTGACACCTGAGTGATGAGTCTTGGATTCTGTCTGGTCCATTATTAACCAGCGTGCGATCCTAGCTTATTCTCTTCAGTCTTTCCTCAAGGGAGAGAATTAAGATTCTACATTCTTTTCCTGAATATTTTTACTATTAAGTCCTGAGTATCGTCCCACAGCTTGTAGGATGGATATTAGCCTCTGCTGAGATTTACCATTCTCGTAATAGTTCTCCCAGCAGGTAGTTTTTTGCAGCAAACTAAGCCTTCTATGTTTAAGTACAACTACTTAACCTTGCCGAGTACCTTGCAATAGAAAGGTCAGCTTGCAGAGTTTGCTTGTTTCTAATTCAGTGAATGGACCCTGGAGTTAAAGCTGTACTAAAGCCCAATAAGAATCTCCCCAAACAAGACACACAGTTGGAATTCAACTGTGTTCGTAGCTCCATCGTTCTGAAAGTACTATTGTAACTGGTACTGCAAAGTGGAACTTTGAAAGTTAGATTTTTTTCTTTTAGAGAAATACCTCCTCCAAGTTCCTTCCTACTGAGCACATATCCAGTGCCCTCTCCTCTCTCCTCATCCCAAAAGAAGTGATGGAATATGCTGATGCTGATGATGCCCAGAGCCTGTTTTCCTTTCACAGCAGGCACTCTGAGATGTGTGTCTGAACCCTCTCCCCTCTGTTCCTTACTATAAAAGGACCCTTACCCGCCTGTACACAGTGAGATGGTGATTGAGGCAGATGGGCCCCTCCATCTTCAAGATAGCTTTGAATAAACCCTTTTAACCAAAATATGTGGCCTCCTTTAAATGGAGTGGGTAAACACAGCTGAGTTATGGGCCCAAGTGGCTGGAAACACCACGACTAACAAAACAATGGAATCTTTGGAAAAACAAAGAACAAAAAATAATCTTATCACCCTAATGTACCAACTGTAATCAGCAGTATGTAGGAGTTTAGAAACAATATTTTTTAGACTTTGAAGATCTGACTGCTGAAGTGCAAATGTTATGTATCACATTTAACTCTAAAGGGTCATACTCAGCAAATTAGAGTCAACCTGGAATGATGTGTCTCAATTTCCAGGATCCCAGGCAAACGCTGATTCCCAGAAACAACTTCTTCATGCACTTAGGTGGTGAGGTGAGGAGTGGCCATGTTACGGTATCCTAAACACCATAAAAGTGACCTCATTAAATCTTCTCCACCTTCCTATGGCAGGATTTTTATTATCCCAGCTTTATAGAAACTAGGTCCAGAAGATTAGATAATTTTCCCAGGATCGCATAGCTAGTGGGTGGTGGAGTCTGGCTTTTACATTTAGGGCTGCTTTGATTTGTACCTACTATGTTGCAATGAGCAAACTGTGAAGCTGCTGGACAAGATGACCGTCTGGGTACTAGTGCTCCGAGATAAAATCAAAGACCTTCCAGAGCTGCTTGAGCTCTGAGTCATCTCAAGAATTTGCCCTGAGGGGAAAGAACCCCGTCTGACAATGACTGGTGTTTGTTCTTCAGTAGTACCTGAAATTCAGTTATTGAGGTAGTTTAAAAATTCTCCTGCCAGGTGTGGTGGCACACACCTGTGGTCCCAGAGCTCAGGAGCAGAGGCAGGAGCATAGCAGCGAATTTGAGACCAGCCTGGGCTACATAGTGAAATCCTGTTAAAAAAAAAAAAAAATCCCTATCATTAATGTAGCAAATACAGGAAAGATAACTTCCCCTCACTATGTAATTGAAGACAAGAGGTGAGAAGTTGATAGAGGAAGGTATCTTAACAGCTGTCATTGAAACCACTTGGCCTGATCTTGTTTTCATTTATCTTAGTACAAAAATAATATAGGATATGACATACAAAGGGTTCAGAATTTAAAAAGCAAAGACTGGTTTTGTTTCCCACCATTACAGAGAGCAGGCAGAGATGCTGCTTTCTACAAGCTTGATCCTCTGGTAGCCCCTGCCTTTCCACCTTGTTCTGGCAACTGTGTTCTCTTATTCTCCAGCCTGCCTCTGAGGAATGCAGTTTTCCTTCTCTGGGCTTGAAGATCTGGGGTTTCAGCTCTGCTATTTAATGCCATAGTAGTGGTACTTGGAACAATTTCATGAACTCTGTAAATCTCAAGTTTCTTAATTTGTGCTGCAGAGATCTGTCATAATCTCCTCATGGAATTCTTTGAGAACCAAATAAAAAATGTTTCTGAAAATGCTTTGTGAACTAAACTATATGGCTTGATTTTAACATGTAGGCTACTGAGGTAATCATTTCCCTCCTTTGTCCCAGAAAAATATGTTAGTGCTAGGTCAGAGAAAAACAGCCCTGGAATTGGAGAAAGACATTCTCTTATTTGTAAACGGAGACAAGACACCAAGAGGCTTGGAGCCAAACTGCACAGTGGCTGCCTGTAGGAAAGACATTCAACCTCCATCATCGGGGTTGAGACCGCTTGATTGTAAAGATCTGGGCAGTTCCTGACGTCTAGTGGAGCAGGCAACAAAGGTGAGCTATTTTGCCTGCCTGAAAGACTCTAACTTGGGGTGCCAGCTCCAGGGGTGCTCTGTAGGGTGTCAAGTGCCACAGCTAGGGCTTTCTCCTGAGTTGTTTTCCTAGCATAAAATCTGCATAATTGAAACACCAACACATGCATTCTACAAGAAGCATTTTCCCCAGTTTAAATAAGTCTGCAGTGCCAAGAACCTTCTCAGAGTCTTTATATTTTCCCATGTCCTTCCTTACCCATCTTCCTATTTCTTAACCTCCATCAAATGCAGCACAGAACAGCGGAATGAGTCCTGCCCTGGCCTGGATCCTTCAGGCTGTCACCTTTGCAAAGATGCAGAACTGTCCCTCGCAGGAGGCCCATTTCATCCTGTCCTGTAGCATTTCTACCCAAATTAGGAGAATGTAAGAATCACCCTTCTGAGTCACATCCAGGCAGGAGTGAAAGTGACACATTTCTCACAAATGTGGTTGTCTCAGTGCTCTTTCTGGTCCTCCTCCTCCACCTATCATTCTCGCTTTAATCAGGATTTTCATGAGAAACAGTCATGACACAGAATTTTTAGCATTAGGAATCATGCATTTTTTCAACAAAAAGGGAGGAAACCTAAAGACAGGGACAAGAGCTGTTTAACCCTGCTTCATACATACGTGCATGTGAACCTGCATATGTGCACGTGCTCCTACTTCCATGGCATGACTGAGGTGGTGAGTTTAGTATTCTGTTCGCTTCTATAGGGTCCTACAGTGGAAGGGACCTTGGAGGTGTTCGAGTTCAAAAGGCCACCCCTGTGCATGACTTCCTCGGGACCATCACTGCCGGATGCTCAACAATCCTTTGTGTGACCATCTGATGACAGTTCAGTCCCTCTCCCTTTTGAAAAACTTCCCCAATATTTGAAAATATTACTGTCAGTATTCTCCAAAATATCCTCACCTTAAATAATTTGGCTACTTACATAATATATTTGGAATTGAAGCCAGTAAGGAAGTGGATGCAAGAGGAAATAATATCAACAAAATCAAATGAAGTGAATATTTATTGAGCATCAGCTATCGATAGAATGATTTTCCAGAGGTCTAAATGGGGTGGGGAGACAGATCATCGTCTGAGAGTTTAAAATCCAGAGAACACATTAGGAACAAACACTTGAAAACTTAAAAAGCCAAAGACTGTACAAATAGCCATTCAAATGGGCAATAGAAAGGTTGTCTCTAGTTAACTGATAAATTATATGGCATAAGAGCAAACAGAGTTCTGAAGAGGGAAAGACACAGGAGGATTTTCAGTAGGAGCTCATAGATGGTGTGGATGAGGCTGGAAGTTTGCATGGAACTCAGATGAGCGGAGAACCGAAGTGGTCATTCCAGAATAAGAAATTAACCAGCAGAGAGAGAGGATTCAGAAACAGATAACACTTTGTGGAGCAAAACCTGAAAACCTAGTTTGCTTTATGTTATAGTTTATATCTATTTATCCCCCTGAGCCTCTTGTGCTCATAGGCAGGACTTCTAGAAAGTGATTGGATCATTTCATCCAGATCATGAGAGCTTATAGCTCACTTGCTGTTAGAAGATGGGGTCTGCTGGAAGAGGGGCATGGTCTGGAAAGGTTTATTTCCTTCCCTGGCTCTTCCCTTAAGCGGCTTCTCCACCATGCCCCTCTGCCATGCTGTCCTGCTTTGGAGCCAGCAGACTGGACTGAAACCTTTACTGTGAGCCTAGATAAACCTTTCCTTTGTGGGTTTGGTGTCTCAGTGATGAAAAACATTATTAAGATAGTTTACATGGAAGTTTTGGGAAAGGAATATGCTTTAATAAATTAGGTCAAAATATGCAAGAGATTTGAGCCAATGTGTAAGGGATTGGTAATTTAATCTAGGGCCAAGAATGGATGAAAGGTCATCTTTCTGGCCTGGGACTTGCCAGCCCAACTCATGACCCCACAGCTTTGTTGGTTGTCAGTATGATTGTTGGGGAAAGTACAGGGGCAAAAGTTGCTGATCCTTGGTCCTGCATAACCCTGGTAGAAACAAGCTTAGGAAAAACTTCAGTGGGAGGAAGCCAGGAAAGTTCGACAGTATTTAGCAGACACTCAGCTGGGCTTTCCCCAGGCATCACATTCTGGTGGTGTTTTGACTAATTCCATCCACCTCAATGCAGGAAATGGGCCTGGCTGCCAAGTCAATGTGTGCATGATACATTGTGGAGCTGTAACTGTTACTAGAATAGGCCATGCCAGGGAAGCCTTGGCAGAATTTTGACCCAGAACAGCCTCAGTTTCCTATTCTCTTCATACCCACATTTGCCAAAGAAACTTCCAGAGTATAGAGCAGGTATGGTTTTAGCTAGGAGGAAGTGAAGCCCTGAGATTTAAATTTTTTGCCTTCTTATCTCAATAGCCTTTCAAGGATATTTGATTGTCAGTTTCTCAGTTTTAGAAAACATTGCATTCAATAAGCCCACTGCAATTTTGTGAGGTTTGTAGCTCTTTTCCTGATGTTCCTTAAAGCAGTGCATCTTAGACTTTCATGTAATGTGAATCACATGGGGATCTTGTGAAATCACAGTCTGATTTAGTTTGTGTAGGGTGTGGGTCCAAGACTGTGTTTTAAATAAGCTCATTATGGCCAACAAGTTAGATGTTGTTGGTCCTGGGATCAAAACTTTGAGCCGGGTCCTCCTAGACTGGTAGGTCAGGGGTAGTGCTTGCTTTCTTATTCCAGAACTTGCTGGACCCCACGCTTGCTGCCTCCCACCTGAGGCTATCGTCTTGGTCACTTTATGTAGACATCATAAGCCTTTTTTGTACATGGAGAATGCTACCTTAGACCTAGAAGTCATGAGAGAATTAAAGGCCAATGTAGATAAGGAAATAATTTGAATACTAGACTCAAAACCTAAAAGTTGTGTAGTTGTATTAGCTTTCATCACTGCAACAAAATAACTGAGAAAAAGCAAGGTAGAGGAGAAAAGGTTCATTTCTGCTCGGAGTTGAAGAGGTTTCCGTCTCCGGTCAGCTGTCGGGCCTGTGATGTGGCAGAACATCAGCGGAAGTGTATGGCAGAGCAGAGTTGCTCCCCTCATAGCAGCCAGGAGAGAGAAACGGAGGGATGGAGACATGGATGGGGAGTGAGAGGAAGAGAACAAGTTACTGGGACCCTTCCTCTTTCTACGTTTGTTCCCTCTGGGTGCCACCTACTTTCAAGGCAGGTCTCCCCCGTTAGTCCTCTGCCCCACATAACAGTCATCTCTGCAAACACAGTCATTGTGACACAGACACAAGCAGAGTAATGTGTATCCACACGAGTGTACATTCGAGTAACTCAGAGGTGTGCTTTGCTGATTTCTTAGATATTCCTCAGTTCAATCAAGTTGACAGGCTGAACCATCACAAGTCCATCCTTTGTCATCTTGACACCTAATCACATCCCCTTGAATCATAGTGATCTCCAAGTAAATAGTTGGGAAGTCATAATTCTGCCGGACCTGATATGACTATCCCATGTACAACTGAAAACCTCAATTCCTTTTCCAAAGTCTTAGTGGTTCTAGCATTGCTCAAAAGACCAAGTTCAAAATCTCTTCTGAAATTCAGGGCAAACTGAGCCCCTTTTTTTTTTTTTTTTTTTTTTTTATCATGAACTTTGTTTTTCCTCTTAGCACAGAGTAGTTATTTAATAAATGATGTTTTTGTTGATGGAGAAATTTCATGTGCAAAAGCCGCTTCAGGTCCAAAGAATAGATCAGTTGTAAAGGGTCCTTCATTTGATGTGGATATTTCTCCTGTGACTTAAGCCCTCTTCCACCCAGGATTCTCATGTAGCAATCTTGGGAACTTCCTTTCCTAAGTCTTCTTTTTCTCTCCTTTCCTTTCTCAGCTTCTGCCTCTGATCCTCTCTGATGCCAACCCCTCTCCCCACCCTGCAATTCTTTTTTTTTTTTTTTTAAGTCAGGTCAGGAAGTATACTCTTTTTAAAAAGAGAAAGTGGTAGAAGCGAAAGGGTAGGAGGGAGGGAAGGACAGACATAGAACAGGCGGACAGACACAGAGACAGGGAGAGAGACGGCAGGGGAGACTACAGAGATTAGTGGGGAAAGAGGAGAAGGAGGGCATTGTGGTTTATATCTGGATCCCCAGAAGCTTTTGGTAGGTTATAAAATTATGGGGACATTATACCTGACTTGCTGTTAAGACGTGAGGTCTACTTGGCAGAGGTGGGTCGCTGTGGGCGGGACCCAGAAGAGGACACCTTCCTTCCTGTTCCCCCCTTGCCTCTCTGCTTCCCTGCCACCATGCAGTGAGCAGCTCTCCTTCCAGGCCATCCTGCTTTGGAGCCCGCTGACTACCGACTGAAATATGAGCCACAATAAGCCTTTCCTTCCTCAAGGTTTTGTAGTTGGTAATTTTGTCCCAGCAATGGGGAAGCAACTCAGACAGGAAACTTTTATTCTTTGTTGACCTAAACCCCAAACAATTCCTCGTCTCATAAATATCACTGATAAGAGGACCCCAATGCTGCATTTTCTTTTTTTTTATTTTATGAAAATAAAATTTCATAACAAAATAATAAGAGTGTAACAATAGTTAATGCACTGTGCACCATTATCTTCAAAGTGGTTACTCAGAGTACAGGACATAGACAAAAGCTTCTCTTACAAAGAAGAAAGAAATAACAGCACAAAACATTCTTTTCAGTGAGCTATGAGAACTAGTGCTGCATTTTCATCTAGCAAATAATCACTACATTTTAAAAGAAGGATTAAGTTGCTATGGTGTGATTTTGTGGAGATTCTAATGAATTTGAATATTTGTCTCAAGTAAGAAAAACTTAATTCAGAGGATCCTAAAAGTAGAAATATTCGTTGTCATTTGTGGCGGTCTGGCCGTCACAACACGAAAGTACCTGAGTTGGGGAGTGAGGATTGAGAAAGGACAGCACACTCAATAGTGTGGAGACAAGAGGTCCAATTTATTACACAGAAACAGCTCCTTTTAAAGGCAAGCCAACAGGAAACATCAAGCAATATTAGGGAGGAGATCAAAGGTCAAACTTAACAAAGTCCTTGAGCCGGGCGTGGTGGTGCACACCCGTAATCCCATAAAACTAGTCTGGATTACAGTGAGCTCCAGGTCAACACCCGTAATCCCATAAACTCAGCCTGGATAATCCCATATACCCAGCCTGGATTATACAGTGAGCTCAGCCTGGATTACACAGAGAGCTCCAGGCCAATCTCATCTGCATAGCTGAGACCCTCATCTCAGAAAAGCCAAATAGAGTCATAGATTGTGTCAATGCCTCAATGGTAGAAGAAGTTACTTTTCCAATGTCAAATGCCAGCGGGCTCCCACAGTCATTAAAAGGAAAAGAGAGGGAAAAAGGGGTTTGTGGGGTCTGTAGTTGCTTAGTAACGTGCTGTCAGGTTATCACACTTTTTTTCTTCAGTAGGTTACAGAGAGGTAGGATTATGAAAGGCAATGGGACATAAACATCTTGTTCTAGGAAATAAAAAGAGAAAAACACCACATATTTCATAAGATTAAAGAATTTTTGTGTTTGAGAGAGAAAAGAGCTACAGGCTGAGAATAGAAGCCATGATACGTTGAGTCAGCCTTAATGATCTAATAATACTCAATTTGCTAACATATAGAGTCCAGGGAAACTTGAAAGAAGTGTTTTACTATCATTTGAACATAAGACTAGAATTAAAATAAATCATACAAACAGCTTTTGTTTGGTGAATAAGATACTGAGAGCCTGTTTATTTTTTGAATTTAATTCTTTTTTTTCTTTTAAATTGAATTTATTGGTACATTCTAGGTAGACAGTACAGTTACATTCATTACTGGGATCTTGTACCTTTACATGCCAGGTCTTGGTTCTCATTTTTTCCCCTTGTCCCCACCCTTGAATTTAATTCTTTAGAATACCCTTTAAACCTAGTATATAATAACACTGTTAACCATTTTAATGAGAGATCAGAGCCGGATGAAAAGTACAAAGAAAGAGAAAATCTTGCAGACTTCTTTAATGTTTACACCAGTCAGTTTAGATTCAGATATGCAACAGAAACAAATAATCTCCTAGTGCCAGGGATTAACAAGACTGGAGGTTCATTTCCCATCCTTGCTGCCAGGCCCAATGCCAGGCCTCACTGTCAACAGGGAGAGGGCTCAGTGAGCTCAATCAGAGATGCTGAGAGATGGAGGTGCTACCCTCTTACCATGCTATAATTTCCCCACGTAATTCCATAGTCCCAAAGGCAGGAAAAGTGGTGAATGATCATATATGGATTTTACCATCTGCTTGGAAGTGACTCACTTCACTTTCATTCATATTTTATTGGCCAAAGCAAGCTGCATAGTAAGGAAGCATAAAAAGTATTATACTTTGTTGCTGGAGGTACAGCAAAACAGCATTTTGGTGCTCATATTAATGCCTACTGTTGTTCAACTTTCTTTTCACCGTATATTTGGCTCTCAGTGCTTGTGTATGAAACATCTTTACACCCTCGCCAAGGAAGACCCAAATATTCCCTCCAATTAGAGCATCTCTGTCAAATGCAGGGTTTCCAGGCGGTATACAACAAACAGTTCATTACATAAGGTCTGGGTGGGTAGCGTGGAAGTAGGGAAATAACATTAAGTACTTCACCTTGGAAACAGAAAGAATGGGAGGTGCAGAGGAGTTTTGGTTTGCATTAGCTCTGAAATCCTGCTCAGCTGGATTGTGGAAGCCTCATAGCCAGACGGGTTGAATGTCCTTTGATTGCACCCTGGTTCTGTTTTTTGTGACTCTGGATCTACTTCCTTGGAAGTTTAAATTCTTTTTCCCCTCCTAGTAACCTCTTTGGTCACATATGAAAAGGTGTCAGTTAATAAACCTTTCTTGGGCTTTAGTTCCTGCTCCTCAGTGACTGGGGGCTGAAGATTGGTTCCTGATTACTTTTGGGAGCTCTCTCAAAAACTTTGAAAACTTCTTATCTTAGTCAAACATTTTTTAAGGCACAATTCCCAGAACAGCTGTATTTCTTTGCTCTTTCATTTCTATAACTCTTCATTCATCTCTTGATTTAATGAGAGATTACTAGAATTATGTTCCACATTTAAACTACATTTTGTTCTGAGTCCTTTTATCCAATTAAAAGGACTTACTTCATGCTTCATTTTGATTCTTACCCTTAGAACATTTATTTGGTTGAAAAGTTTTAGTAGGTATTTATCTCTCAAAAGCTTTACAATTTTGCCTTTTACTTTGGCGGATAGAAACAGTTGTTTCTTTCATCTTTCAGGGTGCTAGATTTTTGGATTTTAAAAATTCTCTTTCTGTTTTGTTAGGAAACCTGTCAACTCATTCTTGAGCTCATGTCTTTCTTGTGTTCTCTGTCAAAAGCAGAAAATAGTATCTAATACATGCAGCTAATATTCTGTTTTTCCCAGTTTCTTTCTCTAGAGCTACAAGTTTATTAGGTTCGAGATCTGCTTCTTAAGGTTTATTGTGTAGACAATAATTTTGCCACATATTTTGCCCTCAAAATACTCCTCCTTGCTTCAAACAGGCTTATCCTACTGTTCTCCTCTTTCTTGAGTGTCAAAAATAGGAACAAATATGAGGAAAGCAAAAAAAAAAAAGGAGACAAAGTCTTTGTAAATAGGGGTGGAGGGGTTGAAGGGAGGGCAGGGAATGGGGAAAAACATGAACCAAAATATATTATGTAAAGGCACAAATTTCCAATGATGAATGACACCGTATTGTATACCTAAAATGTACCAATAAAATTAATGAAAAAAATATGGTGAATGTAGCTTCTGAGTGCCACCCATTGGAAAGACAGGCTTGTAAAAGCGTTAGCGTCCTCATAACTCATACTCACTGGAACTGGCATTGTGTGACTTCTGACTCTTCCACAAAGTCAAAATGACCATGAAAGTACAATTTTTTTTTTTTTTTGAGATAGGGGCTCACTATGTAGTTGAGACTGACCTGGAACTCACTGGGTAGCCCAGGCTGGTCTCGAACTCACAGTGATCCTCCTGCCTCAGCCTCCCAAGTGCTGGGATTACAGGCGTGCGCCACCACGCTCGGCTGAAAGTAAATGTTTTGATTTGATATAAGACATTGAGGCAGTCACATGTTGCAGCTAAAGACACAAAAAAGGGCTTCTATAAATGCTTCAGAAAGTGGCAAGAATGACAGTTTGTATTTAAAGTGAGGGGGAAGCAGGCGGTGGAACCACTGAGCTAAATGAGAAAATGAAAAAATGGAAATAAAGTGTTTGTAAATAGGGAGGGGAGGACGGGGTGAAGGGAGGGCAGGGACAAGGGGAAAAAATGAGAACCAAGACCTGTCATGTAAGGTACAAAATCCCAATAATGAATGTAAGGGGAGGACGGTGAAGGGAGGGCAGGGACAAGGGGAAAAAATGAGAACCAAGACCTGTCATGTAAGGTACAAAATCCCAATAATGAATGTAACTGTACTATACACCTAAAATGTACCAATAAACTCAATAAAAAGAAAAAAAAAACAAAGTGAGGGGGAATATTTTGTGTTCAAAGTGAGGGCTATTAATGCAATGTGAAATAAATTAAAAAATTTAACATTCATCATAATTTTCAATTGCATAGCTCTGAGTGCATCACGAGGCATTAAAAAAAAAGCTTGCTTCTTATACCTGTAACCCTAACTACTCAGGACTCTGAGGAAGGATGATAGCAAATGTGAGGCCAGCCTAGGAAATTCAGTGAGATCCTGTCTCAAAATAAAACAGAAAAACAACTGGGGATGTAACTCACTGGCAGAGCTCTTTCCTAAGCTTGTACAAGGCCCTGGGTTCGAGCCCCAACACAGTCAACAAATAACAAACAAAAAACTTACAAATCTGAGTGTTTGACCAGCTGTAATATTTTACCATCTACAAATCTGTTTGCAAATAATATCTAGAATTACAGAGTTTTCCAGTGTCTTGTTCTGCAGGCTCTTGGAAGTGTTGGACAGCCGAATGACAACTCTCACATTCAAAGCTGGTGACAGTGTCATCCAGGGGGATTACGAGGCCAGTCTGTAAACTGTCCCCACACTCAGCTGTATGAGCATCATATCTTCATTATTATATCCCCAGTGCTATCACATGATTACATTATAAGAAGTAATAAATATTAGATGACCTAATGATCTGGATATGTTGATTGTTGATTCTGTTTAGTTTGGTGTCCTGATAAAATAGTTATTTTTGCCCCAAGAGGAGAAACTTTGTGAAGACTTATTGTAAAGGTCAGTGTTGCTCCCTTCTTACACAAGAAGCTATTTTGTTTCCTTTGCAACCCATCAATTTCTCACATTCAATAAAGTAGTCTCAGTTCATGTGATTTACTTGTTCCTTGTTTTGAGATAGCTGGTGTACTCCTCCACGCATCAAAGGATGGCTCTGAAAGGCACAGATCACTGGAGAGAGTGAGCATCTCAACCGTCTCAATGCAGTCCAAATTAAAGGTCTATTTCGTAGTTTGCTTTTGTAGCCTGAGTGACACAAGTGAAGCTGTAAGCTAAAAGCGTGCTTTGTGATTTCATGAAGCTAGCTTCACTGTGTACACGGAAGGTCATATCTGATGAGACCTTAAAGTTCTCTATAAGGTGGTCTTGGGGATTTCAGTCTGGCTAGAAAGTGTTGGCAAGCAGACTAATCTTGAATCTGTTTGCATAGAAAATATATGGTTTTAAAAAAAGAAAATACATTGTTTACATTTAGATTGTATATTTGGGGATATATATTTAGAGAAAGAGGCTGTAGAGATTATGGATGAGGGGTTCAAGTTACCCCAAATCGATGAAGCATCAGAAGAATCACCTTTAAACAGCTAAGTTAGTACAAGATAGATAAATACGAAATCAGTTGTAATGAGGAAGGAACAATGCCTGAGGAGATGACTTGAGAAAGTTGTCTTAGCAGTTAAACTTCTGATTGTTTCAGAGGCAAAGTCTGCACAGACTCCACAGGCATGAAAGAAGCAATGTGGACCACAGAATTTTGATCAGTTTTGGAGTTCCTTCCAAGGAACCCAAGGACAATTTCGTCTTTTTCTTAGAGGAAGTGGAAGGCAGTTGTTCAGGCATATTATAGTAGAGGAAAATAACCATGTTGCTGGAATGGTCTGCGTTTTAAATTAGAGCATCTGTAATTTTACCTGGTCCTAACAGAGATTTAGAAAGTCATTTTTAAAAAATATCTGTATATCCCTAAGGTATAACATCTGTATAGAGCATGTACTTAATAAGTGTTGACTTCAAATTAATATGAAAAAGGAAAGAATCATTCAAAAATTCACAAATCACAAGTAAGAGCATTTAAAGACTTCTGTGTGATAATTCATTTTAGTGAAAAAAAAAAAGATCCTTAAGCAGGGCTAGCCAGGGTAAATAGCCATTATATGAATAATGACTACAAAGCACTAGTTGGGATCTAATCACAGGGTTAAAGAAAATTAGTTCAGGGAGATCACAAAACCACCTGGGGATATAATCTGTGAATCTCTCAATGATGTTTTGCTCTTTTTGGGTTTTGTTATCCCATCCATAAAATGGAATTAAAGACAGTCCTCTTGTTTAATATTGAGTCTTGGTGAGAATGACTTATCTCCTGTTTAAATCATGGTTCATGTTGCATGACTGGAAAGTAGAACATACAGTGCGTGACAAGGGTGAAGGCAATTCGTGAAAGAGCCTAAACATCATGACAGTAATTCATCCCTTTGTTCATCTCTGTAGTCAGTTAAGAATTTCATAGTCATGAGGGTAATTGGGGTAGAAGTAGGGTAGAAGAACAGGAAGATTTGATCCTTTTTCTGTCATCCTCTTTTAGGGTCCCTCTTTGGTTCCCCTTCAGGAAGTGGAATAGAAAAAAAAAAACTGCATTCGTCAGTGACGCTGGGCCAACCACAACTTAAAGACAGTAAACAGGTCAATTGAAACAGGGGCACTGATTGCTATAAAACCAACAGGTATTCTCATTGACACACAGAGGCATACCCAGGAAGCCATACTCAGAACGACCTTCTTGCACAGAGCATGCACCAGAGGGAAGTAGCAATGAAAAGCCTGCACAACCCAACCATGGTGAGTAGTGATAACAATTCTACCTTAAGGGTAATTATGCCTAGGATTTCACAAAAGCAGGTGGGTTTCATTGGAATCTTTAAAAGTATTTATTTAAAGAAAAAAAAAAGCTGACTTTTAATTTTGACTCTTGCTTATAGAGAATAAGAAAAATGACCAAAAATGTTATAATGGGGTTCAAAAAGTAGTTCCTAGCCTGATGTTTGCTGCCCAGGTGGTGGTAGCATGTGCAATCTTTGCTATCACAGATGGGAGGCACGGATGGTCTTTCCGGTGGCCAAACATGGAGCCAGATGGCCATGAACTCTTATTTTTATGGTGGCCCTTGAGGGGTTGTGTACATGTACATATATTACCCAAGAAAGCTGGGCCATCAGGGGGTTTAATGACACTCCCAAGACTGCTGCCTTCCCTAGATGGTAGACGTACAACCACCCAGTGGTGAGCTTTTGGACAGCTCCTAGATAAAGGGAATTTCCCATATCTCTGCTAGCCACCATCTTCTTTTTAGAGTCAAGACGGGTGCTAGTGTGATGGGAATCTACCCTTTTCTCCTTGGGTATGGGCTCTTGCCTAACCTTAGTCATATACATCTTGGGAAGAATTTAATATAGAAGTGTATGAAAACAAGGCTTAGGAAATCACACATCACTTTATTTGCCTATGTAATCCGTCTTTTTGCTCCTTTTACAAGCTATACAATTTAAAAGACCTTGGATCTCATGTAAGGTTCATGGCATATGACAACAATAACACTTTGGTTTTGTGTTTATATATTATTTTAGAGATTACAGGGAAGGTGTCAAGGTGCAGTATTTACGGGCATAGGCTTTGGAGTCAGACGAACCTGGTTCCCATGCTCGACACATGGAATTTTGGATTAGTTACCCTCTCTGTTTTTCATTTTCCTCAAATGTACAGTTAAAAAACTATTGCTTCTCCATTTTGGGATTAATTGATATGACTGAGAATAAGCAAATCTATTATGGAAAACCTGTGCATGCTTAGCTTTTACTTAACTTGGCTATTATAATATACAGTAACAGGTACAGATAAAGAGAGCATTCAGTAAGTGTTAATTATGAATCTCATTGTTATTACCTCTGAAACTGATCAACCCACTGAAGTAGAGATTACTTTTTCTTCTACACAGAGGAAGAGGAGCTCAATTAAGTGATTATTAAACATCACTGGATACTGTAAACCAAATAATTAAGATAGGAATCTTGATGTTCTGGCTCCAAGCATAGTATGCTTCTCTTTGAATGATTCAGAAGCAAGACTTCTGAATTTAAAACATTTCAAGTAAAACTGCTGTGCTCCGAACCCATTTATATTTCTTGTTTCTCTGGAGAAATCTGTTGGGTTGACAACAAGGAACATGACAGTGCAAGGGGCATTGGAGTAGGATCAGAAGTTGGGCAATGCTATTGATAGGGCATCTTCAGTAAGTAGTTAAGGCAGATTTTCATGAACCTAGGGGCTGGCCAAGCACTGTAGCTTATTCCTATACGAGGAGAGCACAAACTTTTGTTGAGCAGAGATGCAAATGTTCAGGTGTTTCTCAGTGGGGCTCGGTTGGAGTGAGGTACAAAGCTAGCGTAGAAGGATTTGTGTCCTGTTCCAGCCCACCTGCAGCTGCTGCTTCTCCTCCACTTCCTATTCTTCAGGATGAGAGGACTATCTGATTACCTGTTTTATAAGTGGCATATGAAATCCAAGCCTACACAGTGCTCTGAATTTCTCTTGGAAGAAGCAGAGGCATCCTTATCAGATTCCCTGCTCTGAACTGCATAACAAATAGAGCTCCATGGACACAACAGAGTGACTCGCAGACAGCACTGGGCTTTCTGACAAAGGACCATGTTACCTACAACACTACACTAGTGCAATTCTGATAGAGCCCTCACACTGTGTAAAATTCTTGGCTCCTCCACTGGGAAAAGCTAAGATTAATGTTGATAATAACTAATGACATTCAGTGGCAATAGCACTGGCTGCTGACACATAGGTTAGATGTCCATCTCCAGAATGCCATAGGCTGTTGGTGAGCCCAGTCAAGGTGCTTTTTGCCTCTGAGACAAGTCCTTCACCTAATGTGGATAGGTGAGATTAAATTTGTGTACTTCACAAAGCAGTTGTTAGAATACGGTGTTTAAAGAGTTGTGAAAGTGTTTTCTAAAATACTCGAAGAATATGTAAGTGAAAATAATAATGACTTGGTAGAAGCATGGTAATTTTTACTAAATCACATGATCTGAAGACACAGTTACTTTTTTTTTTTTTGGTATCAGGGATCGAACTCAGGACCTTGCACTTACAAGACAGTGGCACCATTGAGCTAAATCCCCAGCCTGGCACAGTTACTTTTAAACCTTGAAAATGAAAATCAGAAGTGGTTTAGTGAACATGATGCACAAGAGGAAAGAGAAAACTCAAAGGAAGAATTTACTTGAGAAACCTAAGAAAGTGATTGATAGGCACGGGAAGCAATCTTGTGATCTTCAAATTTAAGCTGCCTTTTTTTTTTTTGAAACTTCATAGCACTTTGTCAAGTCAGAGTTACATGAATCTTATCTACTGTGTAGTGTTAGTATAATGTCAGTGATTGCCACCCATATGCAATGCTTATCATGGGTTGGCAAGGCTCTTTGTGTTTTTGTGCACATCTCATTTAATCGTCACATTTTCTCATGGAGGAAACTGAGTCACTCCTGGGAAAAGTCCCAGAAGTGAGCGGCAGACCCTGGACATTCGACTCTAGGCACCAAGCCTTTAGCTACCACACTGCAGTCAAGTACTGGATGTAGATATCTGTTGATTATCTGAAGGCAAATCAACCTCATTTTAGCTTATCTCGGTTGGCCTTGCTTTCAACTTATTTTTAGTGTCAGCTACCTCTGTACAGCAAGCTGACACCATGACCTTTTTATTTGTACTTAACATTTTTTTTTGCTCGCAGCATTTGCAAAATTAAAAAAAAGGAGGGCCTTCTTATCAGCATGTATAATTATCACCCCTAGCTGAGAAGCACAAACTTGAACCACTTCAAGCCCAGAGAATGAAAGCAAGTCAGCTTCAGCTCCTGTTCTTTATTACAATGGGCTTCAGCCATCCCTAGTAAGGGTCAGTGGTGGTGGTAGAGTGAGCAAAGAATGCTTGAGACAAAGGGAAGCTGGCAAGGATTGTAACTCTTCTTTTGGTCGGGTCTTCACAGAGCACTTCCTTGGTGCATTCCTGTAACACCAGATAAACTAGTGTTTCAACGTTAGTATAAAACATACGCATTCCAAAGCTAAAGAGAAATAGATTCCATATTGTCCGTTGTGCAACATTAGTGCCCCTGCTTCTTTCAATTACCGTGGATAATTGAGACTTTGTTATAGTTGGGTTTGCATAATGTTTTTCTTGAGGCATTGAGTTAAACTACTGTGCACTATATTGCTCATTTAATTGCATCCTTCTATGCATTCATTCATCCATTCATTCAGAAAGTGCTTGTGGAGAACCCCTTCTGTCCACTTTGTCCTGCAGGAACTTACAAGCCATTGTCTGTAAATCTAACATGGACACAAACTCTACATTTCTAGGCAATATGAAAATGCTGTTTGAGTGATAAATGGTGAAAGCCACAAGTGATAAGTAGTAAACATATTTTTCATTGAAGCACATCTGAGTAGGCCTTGATGGAAGAGTAGAATCTGACAGACAGAGGAGGGGCAGGGGGACTCTAGGAGGAGGAATGATTGGGATGAAGGATTCTGTGGGGATTTGTGGGACATGAGGTTGGAATGAAAACAAAAATATATCATTAATCCTCCACTCTTGTTAGATTTGTGAGTGCTTTACCTTAAACATTCCATTTAATCTTTTTAGAATTATTATGAAGTAAGTGTAGTTAGGTAGTTGGGAAGAAGAGAAATCAAGGGCTTACCAGGGAAGCCAGGACAAGATTTAAACCCAGGCCCAGACTTTGATACCTATCTGTCTCTCTTTAGGCATCTTAGAGTAGAGAGGGCTTCAGTCACCAGGCTAATGAGGTTAGTTTTCAGCTGGGCACCCTGCTATAGTATGACTGGTCCTATTGCCAGTTGAGGTCTAGAGTGAAGCCCTAGTTTGATTAAAGGACCCAGAATGATAAGAGCATGCATTGTCTTGCAGCACAGGACAGCAGTGTCTCTAAGCAACTACAAACCTTCTCCTTTTCCAGGTCAAGTCCTTACTGCTTTTGATGCTGGGGATCGTCCTCCTAAGGGATGTGGCAGCTTGGAAAACCCTCAGAGTGGGCAATACTGGCCTCCAAAAGCCTAGCAACTGCCCTCCTCTGGAGGATAACACTGTGAGGGTTGACACTCGCATCCTTAATCAAAAGCAGGGCATTCCCAACACACATGACTTCCGGAACCGCTCCAGCTCCCCGTGGGATTACAAGTAAGTGTATGGATGACAGATCTTCATATTCTTTTGAAAATATATTAATTTATCTTAACCGTTGTCTTGGTTATTTTCTCACTGCTTTGACAAAATACCTGACACTCACCAGTTAAAGGAGGAAAGGGTTATTTGGGTTACAATTTGTAGAGGTTTTAGTCCATAGTTGGATGGCTTTAAGGCAGGTCAGCATGGCAGAGAGGCATACAGAAGAGAAACAGTCCATAGGATGACAAGGAAGGCACAATGCAGCAAAGAGCAAGCAGCAGCAGCAGGAGCAGCAAAGCAAAAGCAGTGGGACTTTATATCCCTTTTTTTTCACTTTCAGGCTACCTGCCTTTTAGGTGGTGCCACCCATACCCAGGGTGGGCCTTCTCATCCTTTACACCCAGAACTATGCTAAACCAATCAGTGCACTGATTTAGGGACAATTAAGAATGCTTTTGGAGTTGCTCCATAACTTCTCCTATGAGAGGAGTCTATACAGTGGCAAACTAGCTAATCGGCTTCCATGCTTTTATGCCACCATGCAGGGTTGACTGTTGAGGGAGTAGTCAAGAGAAGCTGTGAGATTGGCAGATAGCTTGGTTTTCCTTTCCATGAGGCTGGCTTCATAGATTGTTTATTGGAAGACCTACTGGTGATGCTCAGTCTTTAGGTAAAGGATGAGGACTAATTATCACAATAAAGCAAATAAACATAAAAGGCCTAACATTAATTGGGTGCTAACGTTGTCTAGAGGGGTATTTTATAGGTATTTGTATTACCGTTCTCAACAGTTCCATGAGAGTGATATATGAGAACGCATTTTCTATTTGAGCAAACTGAAAGGCAGGGAGTTAAGCAACTTCCCGAGGGTGGCCCCAGTGCCTGTGCTGCCTGGTATCTCCAGAGTGCCCGGAGGGCTGTGACCCCTGTTCTTCCCTCCCCTGCCTCACCCTTCTGCCTCGGCTTGCTCCCTCTGCAGCATCACCCGGGACCCCCACCGCTTCCCCACTGAGATCGTAGAGGCCCGGTGCAGACATGCAGGCTGTATCAATGCCCAGGGGCAGGAAGACAGCTCCATGAACTCTGTTGCCATCCAGCAAGAGATCCTAGTCCTCCGGAGGGAGCCCGAAGGCTGCGCTCACTCCTTCCAGCTGGAGAAAATTCTGGTGACTGTTGGCTGCACCTGTGTCACCCCCATCGTTCACCATGCGGCCTGAGAGCTGCACATCAACTCAGCTGGAGAAGCTGGAGCAGTGCCATTTCTTATCCAGTGCCCTGCAACAAGTCCTGTCTGATTCCCCATTCTCTCCATTTCTTAAGACTCTTTAATAAGCTCTGCGTGGAATTTTCAAAGCTTTGTAGTAGGTATAGTATTACTTTTCTAGGATGCTTCAGACACGTTCCAGTTTTCTACGCTGAAAGTGGATGGAGGAGCATGAAGGAGCCCATACCCATCATGTTATATGATGACCACCTCCTTATCATCATGACCTTTGTGATCTAGTGCTATTCCCTGGGATCTCTGTTGGTGAAATGGAAACAGAAAATATAATCATAATGCATGAGCATGTGAAAGGGGCTGGGCAGGCTGGGGTGGGATGGTAAGAAAGGGGACAAGGATCTGGCGAAAACATCTATAGGAAGCATTTGCTAAAACGATATTGGTCTGAAGTAGTAGGTATTTATATTTGAAAAGGAATTATCCATATATTTATGATCTATTAATTATATAAAAGTTAGCAGAAAATTAATATATCCAATAATAATGTAATAAAATATTATTAACTGAAAAATGTTTGAAGTGCTTGTTTCCAGTCTCAGCTTGTACTAAAAGATCTTATAGCCCAGCCCTAAAGATCTTGAAATCCTTTATACTTGTCATTTGCATTTTGTATTTCCTCATTGGAGCACTGGTGTTAGAGTTACTTTATTGTTAATGGTACCTGAGTGTTAGTTATGTGAAGAATTAAGGAAAATGGTGTAAACAGAACTCAGGTTCCCAAGTAACACTTTAATGTTTGAACCTTCTGGATACTTTCTTTTACAAAGCAAATCCTGGCTACATTCCACTGGAGCTACGGAGTAAAGTAGGAAATATACACAACAGGGCCAGTGTCAGCAGCTGCCATCTCTGAAACCCCAGCCATTGGGGCCATGTGGTCACTTTACATCCTCCTGTGATGACTTCTGGGTCCTTTGGGGGTCACTGGTAGTGTTTCTTTCATTCCTCTGTAGGCTTCTTTTGAGCACACCAGCTTCCAGATTTCAGTCTTCATTCCTCTCTGGGAAGCTCAGAGGTCCTCTTCTGCCTCCCTTGCTCAGACCCAGCACACCACATTTTCTCCTTTACTGCTGTCATGTTGCTGGCTCAGGGCAGTTCTGCATTGCTGCCACCTTCCAGGTTCCAGAGAGGAAGTGGAATGTAAGCTCCCCTTCCCATCTGTGACCTGGCTCGAGGATGGGCGGATGGCAGGAGCCTCGCTCACATTTCTAATTCTTTCATTGGTTGGTAGGAGAATGAGAGTGACTGGGGAGGCAAAGTCTTTATTTCGTTTCACTTTAGAATCTTCTGCTTAAGGTATAAACACTGACTTTTGTATTTAAAAAGGTCAGGCTCTGGAAATGTAAAAACTTTTGTGGCTATCATAAATTTCTATGAGCTTCAAAAGTCCATTTGGATGTCCAATTCTGTCCAAAGAATCTTCCTTTCTTTGGTCATGTTGGCAGTAATAGTTCCATCCCCTGGGCCATACATGGAAAAGGCCCTCAAGCTGGACAGTGGGGGAAGGAGAAGGATGAGAAATTCGGAGGAAAAATCACACCTCTCAGTGTATCAAGAGACCAGCTCATTACTCATGTACACATGTAATTTTAAGGCAGGGTACTAAATACTGTGATCAAGGTGTGAAATGATAGGAAAACACAGAAAATGAAGCCGGGAAATTTCAGGAAGGATGACATTTTCACTGAGACGAAGATTAGTCAATCTAGAGGACCATGAAGGAAGAGAATTCCTTGCATGGGAACAACATAGGCAAGGGCATGATATGTTAAGGGGACAGGAAATAGCTTCAAGTGCTCTGATAGTGTTGATGTGGGAACACAATGGGGAACATATAGCAAACATTTCTTTAGAGTGAACCAGTGAACACAGCTGTAGACAAAAAGCAGTAGGAAAATGGACCAATTTTGAGTAGTTTTGTGTACTCTGTTATAGGAGTGACAATGGTATGGCTGTATTTCACAAGGAAACTTCAGTGATAGTGTGCAAAAGGATCAGAAATCTGAAGGCAAGTTAATATCAGAGAAGGCTTTTTTTTTCTGATGGTGGACTCACATTGTTAGAGTCAGATGGACTCTTATGGATCACCTGGTCTGTCTTTTTTATTTGCCAGTGTGGCCTGGTGGAATTAGGTGAGTGGTTCACCAGCACCAAGTTTCTAATTTTTCGTTTTGCTTTTACAGCAATGCCATGGTTTGTTGAGTAAAGACCCATTTCAGTTGCTTCTTTCTATGGCCCAGGGCTGGTC
Organism: Fukomys damarensis; assembly: GCF_012274545.1. Classification (NCBI taxonomy): domain Eukaryota; kingdom Metazoa; phylum Chordata; class Mammalia; order Rodentia; family Bathyergidae; genus Fukomys; species Fukomys damarensis. The sequence continues at coordinate 43,678,996 of NW_022900926.1, forward strand.
TTGGGAGAGAGTACAGAGGACCTCCATACCCCACATTTCTAAACACATTGTGCGTGGAACTACCAGAGGCTGGATCCCTGAGTGCTGCTTGCCTTCCTGGCTTGTGCCAGGGCTATCTGTCATTTAGGAAATAGCATGAAGGAAGGAAAGGGGAAGTAAAAACAGTTAAGATGTGTTATATACATGTACCAATCCCTATGATAAATATAATTATTATATACTGCAAACACGTATGTACTAATACAATTTTTAAAAATTACATTTAAGAAAGGAAATTGCATAACCTCTCCTGCTCACAAGATGGCGCACGACACTCATTCAGTCTCAAATTGCTTAACAAGAGCTGGAAGGAAGCAAATGGCTGCTTTCTGGAACCAGGTGTTTTGAGACCTTGCTGAGCAGAATGAGCAGGCTGTGTTCTTCACCCGTGGGTCCAGCTTGTTTTCACCTGTAAGAGAAATGGGCTAGGTAGAGGGTGCAGGTGTTCAATGTGATGTTTCCATAGTAATGTGTGAAGGAAGTGTGGGCAATTATGGTTGTTTTACTACTGTTTCTTAGAAGAAACTGAGCGGTGAGGTGAGCCTGTAGTATAACATTAACGTTTCCGTCCATTGACTATGCACAAAAGCTGTGCATACAGTGCTAGGTGCGTGGCATCATATCTGAAAGAATACTATTTCGTTTCCAGTCCCAGTATGCTGTGAAAACTCCCTTTCAAGTACAAACATATATGCACTGTATATACTTTAGCCTGATCCCCTTGACCGCTAACCTGAGTCAGAACATTCTGTACATATTTGTTAATCAGTTTTACTGGGAGAGACTATTTCTAGTTCTGCTAAGGCTTTCTAGCTGTGCCCTGTAAAACAAAGACATTATGCCTGTCTTCCAACGATACCTGACACTCCTTAGAACTAAGATGGATGGACAGTAGAAACACTGTGACCTGGTGAGTGTCCCTGGGATGACATTTCCAGATCCCCTCTTCACATTAAAGTCAAGTACAAAGGTCCCTGCTTTCTCCCTGTCGGCATGCTTCTCTTTTGAACTCACCTGCAGCTCTTCCAGGGTACCGATAAACTTTAACTTTTCTATTTTCCTTCACTATTGGTAAATTCTTTTCCCTCTGCAGCACTGGCCTTCATATGCTTCATAGAGAGGAGCTTTTCCTTCCAGGGAAGCACCCCCTCTGTATTAATTTACATGGTTATTAAATTGCTTTATCCACTTAGTTTGTACACACACACACACACACACACAGACACACATGGTAGGTTTAAACAAAGGATCTCTATATTACTAGATATGTGGTTTGTTACCACTTTTCCATTTGTGAAAAGTCAAGAAAAGTACAGATTTAACACCTAACTTTCCTCCTGCCCCACCCAATTGTTCACTGTAATTTACTTCCTTGGTATAATTAGGAAGAAAAACATTTTTAGTTCAATAAATTTCAGGAGTGGTACATGTTCAGCTGGTGGTACATGTTAAAGCTGTGTGCTTTAAAACATTGACCTGCTTCCAGGAGGCCAAGGTAGGATGATTGCAAGTTTGAGTCCAGCCAGGGAAAACTTAGCAACTAAGTAAGATACTGCATCAAACTAAATTATAGAAAAAGGGCTGGTGATACAGTTTAGTGTGAAGGCTTTGGGGCCAAAGGAAGACTATTTTTGTATTAAAATGTTTTCCTTGGTATGTAAAATCTAAAAAAGAGACAAGAAAGTAGAAGGGAGACTATAATTAGACATGAAGAAGGGAATCAAGGAGGAGGGGCAGCAAAGGTAGGTGATCGAGGGGACAGATATGAGCAGAAAATAAACATTGAACTCCCCCTCAAACGTGAAAGTAAGGGGGAGAGTGGGGCAAGGCGAGTTGATAGGGAGGGAGAGAATGATTAAAGTATGTTACGTGTATGTACAAACCTACCAGAAGGAAATCCATTAATCTGTAGAACCAATAAAAATTTGAAAAAAGATGTTATGTCTGAAAAATTCTTATCTATTCTCTTAAACTCCACAGGCATTGTAGTGATAGCAGAAATCACAGCATGTAGTGAGATTTATTCTTTCTTTTTGGGCTCTTGGCTCATGTTCACCTTGTTTTTGCTTAGGAATCCCTTGAGTATTTTTTTTCAAAGTCAAGTAAATCAAAGCATTGCCCAAAGATGGATTTATGAGTTTTCCTGGGGTTGTGGCTGTCACAAAATTCAGACTTTCGACCCTACTGTTTATCTCTGTGGTTTCCTTGCATGCTATTTGTAGGTGACACACCACAGCCCTTTGTATGGCCTAAAGACAAGGACAAAACCTTGTTTGTAGTGGTGACAACACCAGAAGCCCTGTAACCATTTCCCCCAACCACATGTTAATAGCTTTGACAGAAACCAGGTCTGGGAGGCACAGTTCTGGAAGGGTTTTGAATACTGAGTGCAGGAGTAGGATATGAGCGTGACTGCCCCCTTGGAAAGGACAACATGCTTATGGGAAAGTGTTGTTTGTTAAGTTGCTAATCATCAGGCTAGAGCTTCCTGGATTTCTAGGTTGCTGTTGATTCCAATTCCTGGGTTTCTCAACATCTGAAAAGAAAAAAACCCCAGATTTCCCACAGACCACTTATTAAATGACATATTACCTTCTGTGGTCACCTCAAACCCCAAGTAGGATCTATTAAGAAAGCAAAGTTTGCTTCTGCCTCTTACTTTTGAGTATGCATATGAGACACAAATTTTCTGGATATTATATTAGAAAATATGTAGAAAATCAAATTAAGAATAAAAGAGACAAATCTATTCTTTTGGATCTATGTTGCTTATCTTTGTGAGATATATCATATAGGATGATTTGGGTTCAATAACATGGGTAAATTACAGTTCTTGTTATATAGGAGTGAGTTTCAACCAGTGAAGTAATAATACCATTACTCCTATTTTACAATATGTAAGGGCCAGGGATTTAGCTCAGTGGCACTGCCCCTGCCTTTCAAGTACAAGTTCCTGAGTTTGATTCCCGGTACCACACACACACAGAAAAAGGTAGAAGGTATTTTACAACATGTAAATAAGGGCGCCCTGATTATTCTCCAGAGCCTTTTGTAATGAAAACTAACACTTGTTCAGTGGTTACCATAGAATGGACACTTTTCAATTTTTACATGCATTTTTTCATTAGGCATCATAATAATTTTGTGAGGTGGGAAACTTTAGCCTCATTATTAAATAAGAAAAATGAGGCATAGTCTAAGTTAGTAACATTCTTTTTTAAAATTTAATTTTATTACTACATATTTGCATTAACTCTTTTGGGAAGATACCTAGAAGAAGATAGCTGGTTTGAAAGGAATGTCTGTTCAGTTTTTGCGGTACCTCCATACTGATTTTCATAGTGGGTGTGCTAGTTTCCGTTCCCACCGACAATGTGGAAGGGTCCCTTTATCCCACGACCTTGCCAACGTTAGCTATTATTTGATTTCCTGATGACAGCCATTCTTTCTGGAGTAGGATGGGATCTCAGTGTTGTTTTAATTCGCATTTCTCTAATGGTCAGAGACATTGAATTTGTTTTCATATATTTCTACTTCTGAGAAATGTCATTTCAGGTACCCATTTTTTGAATGGGTCTCTTATTTTAGGGTCCTATGTTTTTAGTTCTTTAATTATTCTAGATGTTAGTTCTCAGTACAAGGAATGGCTTGAAAAAGTGTTTTTCCATTGTGTAGGTCATTTCTATACTTTCGTTGGTTGTTTCTTTTGCTGTGCAGTTTTTAATTTGATATAATCCCTTTGTTGATTCTCGATGTTATTTCTTTTGCAATTAAAGTTCTGTTCAGAAACTCCTTGCCTACACCTATGTCTTCAATAGTTTTATCTATTTTTATCTTCCAGCAGAGTTTTTCTCTTTTAGTATTTAGTATTTTGATTTTAGCTTACTACTTCGTGAGCGATATGGGTCTAGATTCAATCTTTTGCATGTGAATAGTTAGTTTTTCTAGCACCATTTGTTAAAGAGGTTATTTTTCCTCCAGTGTATGTTTTTGGCCCCTTTGTTAAAGATCAGATGGCTGAATTTGACCAAAATTGTTTCAGTGTCTTCTATTCGTGTCTGTTTTGTGTTAGTACGATGCTGTTTTTATCATCATAGCTTTGTAATAGAATTTAAATCCAGGATTGTGATGCCTTCTGCTTTTCTCTTGTTGCCCACGATTGCTTTTTGTATTCTGGGTTTCTTCTGGTTACATAAGAATTTGATGACTATTTCTCTAGTTCTGTGAGCAGTGTCATAGATATTTTGATTAGGATTGCATTTAATCTCTATACCAGTTGTGGAAGTAAAACAATTTTGATGTTTATTCTGCATATTCAGGATCAGGGATATCTTTCCATTTTCTGATGTCCTTTTTAATCTTTTTTAGAGTACTGTAGTTTTCATTGCTTCGTAGGGGTCTTTCACTTTCTTGGTTAGGTTAATTACTAATTATCTAATTTTTCTTTATGTTATTATAAATGTTATTGTATTCCTAATTTCTTTCTCAGTGAGTTCATTATTTGAGTACAGGAACACTATGGATTTTTTGTGTGTTGATTTTGTATCCTGCTACACTGCTGAATTTAGTTATTAAGTCTAGGAGTCTTAGTGGAGTTTTTTGAATGTTCTGTGTGTAAGATAATATCATCTGAAAATAATGATAATTTGTCTTCTTTCTTTCCTGTATGAATCCTTTTTATGTCCTTCTCCTCCCTGATTGTTCTGGCTAATGTAGAGTACTATATTAAACAGAAGTGGTGATAGTACACCTCTTTGAGTTCTTCCAGATTTTAGAGGGAAAGCTTTCAGCTTTTCCTCATTTAATATGATGTTGGCAGTAGGTTTGTCATAAATGACTTTATAAGATTATTTCTATATCTATTTACCTCAGGTTTTTAAAATCATAAATGATAAAAAATACTGAATTTTGTCAAAGTTTTTCTGCATCTGTTGAGATGATCCTGTGATTTATGTCCTTGCTTCTGTTTATGTGGTATGCTACATTTATTGATTTACATATATGGAAACTTCTTTGTACTCCTGGGATGAAGCTTACTTAGTAATAATCTATAATCTTTTTAATGATTTGTTGCATTGTGTTTGCCATAATCTCTTTTAGGATTTTTGCTTCTATGTTCATTCATTTAAGGGATTAGCCTGTTTTATTAGGTCTTTCTTTGGTTTTGTAATGAGTAATGCTAGCTTCCAGGAATGACTTTGCAAGTACTCCTTCCTTTTAAGTTTCATTAAAAACTTGAGAGTATTGGCCTTCTATCTTCCCTTAGATTCTGGAAGAATTAATCAGTGAAATCAGGTCCTGTGCTTTTCTTACTGGTAGTTGGTAGGTTTCTTATCTTTGCCTTAATTTCATTGCCTAACACTGGATTATTCAAGGTTTTTATATCTTCTTGGTTTAGTTTGGACACTTCATATGTATCTGGGAATCAATTAATAATCCTCTGGGTTTTGGTAGTGTCTGTTGTGATTTCATCTTTGTATTTCTAATTGCATTAATGTGGATTTTTTTCTTTCCTTTTTTGGGTAAGATTGTCTAAATGTTTTAAAAGAAGCATATCTTTCTTTGATTCATTCATTTATTTTTTAAGTCTCAATTTCATTAATTTCTTCTGGGGTCTTTATAATTTCCTTCCTTGTACTAACTTTGGATTTGGATTGTTCTTGTATTTTAAGGAACTTTAGGTGCATTGTTAAGTTATTTATTTGGGATCATTCTGTTTTTTTTTTTTTAATATGTGCATTCACAGCTATAAACTTCTCTTGCAAGAATGCTTTTATTGTGTCCCATAGGTTCTTACATGCTGTATTGACATTATTGTTTGATTCTAGGAATTGTATAATTTCTTTCATGATTTCTCCTGTGATCCACTGATTATTCAAGAGTGTATTGTTTAATATCATGTGTTTCCATAATTTCTGTGATATCTTTTGCCATTTATTTCTAGTCTCATAATCATATGACCTGATAGTATACATGAAATAATTTCAATTCTTTGGTATTTATTTAAGCATGCTTTATGGCCTACTATGTAGTCTATATTAGAGCAAATGCCATGTGCTGCTGAGAACAGCATATATTTTGTTGTTGGGGGAACACTCGGCAGATATCAATTTTTGTTTGAAGGTGTGGTTCAACTCTGATATTTTTGTTAAAATTTTTTTTGTTTGGTTGATCTATTTGTTTTAGTTGGATATTGAGGTCTTCCATGGTAAAATTGAGTTGATGATTATCTGCTCTTTTGTCTAGTAGTGTTTGTTCTATGAAGTTGTGTGTGGCAGTGTTTGGTGCATATATATTTATAATTGTTATCTCTTCCTTTTGAATTGTTTCCTTAACCAAAATGTAGTGACCTTCTTTGCCTCTTCTGATCAATTTTGATATGAAGTGCACTTTGTCTGAAAATAGGACAAAATAAAGAAAAAAGAACAAAAAGAAAAAAAAACACCCTAAACCCCAAAACACCAATTACAAAAAAGAGAAAAGTACCTAAAAAATTCCTCATTGTGTTTGAATTAGTGGTTTCTTTTCACAGTCTGCAGTATTGGAGTCTACCAAATATGTCACTACTAAGACTTATTTTATTTCCACTATCATATCTTTAATCTATGAATTCTGAATCCTTCCCTGTGTTTTCTGCTGTACATTGTCAGTCAATGGTGTCCATAATAGGCATATTTCACTCTAGCCACTCAGTTTCTGTGTCCATTGGTGTGCCTCAAGCTTTCTGCACCTAGCTCTACAGCCTGTGAGTTTGTGAGGTACCACCAATCTATGCTGACATTTTGTAGGAGACCTACCACAAATCACTTTCTGGTACTGGAATCTATCAACCATAGAATCTTCTTTGAGGCTCATTCTCTCTGTGAGTGGTCAATATTTGCTTAGTTATACAATTATGGAATTTTAAGTTTTATAGAAAGATCACTAAAAATGCAATTAATAGAGCTTTTGGTTCATCTTCTTCCATAAAAATGTGAAATTATAATGGTCCTTAACTTGCTTGTCTATAGGAAGTTCAGTCTTTTACTAGACCCTCTTAACAAGGGATTTTAGGTATCTCTGAGCAACATCGTCACTTCTCTCAAGGTTTTTTCTGAGGTTATTTACCATCTTGGCCAAATGTTTGGTTTTGGAAACTAATCTATGCCCTGCCCAGCTACCTGCATAAAAGGCCTGGTAACTTTGATGATGCCTAAGACCAAATTACAAATATTTATATAATATCCACCTAATTTTTGTTGGATGCTCACTTTGGGGGAGCCGATTGCCATGCAAGTAGCCTAGATGCACTGAGACTGCCATGCCAAGCCAGATTTGGGTGTGTTCTTGAGTCCCAGATGAGTTCTCAGCTGACAGCCATCATCAACTACCAGGCATTGTGAAGTAACCCTCTTGGATTCTTGGCTGAGTGGACTTCAATTAATGCCTCAGCCGACATTTGTATGTAACCTGATGAACATGTTCAGCTACAAAATCAGTGGGTCCCAGAACCAAATTGAAATGTGTGGTTTCTTGTTAAAAAATGAGAAATGTCAAATAGAGCACTGAAGTAATCATAGATCTCTTTTAAGGTTGGGACCTGACTTGTCCACATAGGTTGTATACCCATGGAATCAGACTGCTGACAAGAGTCCAGGAGAAAACTGAACCTATTTTTAAATTTTTCGATCAAAGCGAAATGATTGTGGTTTCACAAGAAGAAATTTTAATAATAATCACATCAGGCCCCTAATATTAATTATTTTAGACAATAAAATAATAATTATATTAGACTATAAATCTCAAAATTATTATATATTCTAAATGTTCACTCAGCCTTAAATTTTTGAGTGTAGTGAAAAGATTATGCCTAACTCAACTTTGTTTTCTGTTCTTTCATCCACCAGGAATTGAAAATTGTGCTTTATATCTCTGCTGCACTTTTGGTTACTTTAACAAACAAACAAAACCTCCCTGTAAACACACATCAGTACAATAATAAGTAATAGGGTACCACAGCACAATATATTGATATTTAGATATTGATATTGTTTTTCTATAAAAGATATAGTCTGCAGAACTCTGCCTATAGTATTAATGATCTTTTATATCACCTTTGACAAAAAAACAATTTAATCCTCAGGGACTGTAGCTTCCCAAGTTACTTCACTTTACACTTGCACAATTAAAGGGCCCACTGTGTGCATTTCTGAGAAAAGAAAAAAAAAAGATTTCCAGGCGCATTTTATACAAGGCAGAGAAAATGTTTGCTTCTTGGAAATGCACACTTTTAAATTCTGTTATTTGCACTAACATGCTGAGCAAGAAACAAGGCTTAGTGCAGAATTCACTCTGATGTCAAATAGAGCTGAACTTCTGTTTTTATTTATTTACCAGAACTAGTACTGCTGTGTCCCAACAATGCAGTTTTATAATGGTATTCATTATGATAACTACCTTGGATTTTTCCTATATCATATAGATAATATTATGTTCAGTTGTGTTAGAGCACTTTGTGTTTCTGAGAGTCTTTGAAAGTAATTCTTGTGAGCATCCTTGAGTGTGCACAGGTCCCTGGGAGCAGCAGGGTGGAACAGATCAGTGTGGCTACAGGCAGATCCCAGCTAGAAATCTTCCCTGAACCCAGATGCTTGGGCAAACCTGCACAGGAAAGAGCTGCAAAGGTGCACAAGCTTCAGTGAGAGGCCTACCCCATAGCACTGGTGAGTGTGTGCAGATCCCAGGAAGTAGCAATGTGGTCCAGACCAAAGTGGCTGCAGGCAGGTCCCAGCCAGGGATCTGTACTGACCCCAGAGCCTGAGGCAAACCTGCCCAGTCAAGGCCCATCCAAGACAAAGCTGCACAGGCACACAAGCTTCAGGCAGAGGCCTGACCCATAACAGTGGTGATTTGAATCCAGCACATGGTGAACTGGTGAGCAGTAGACAAAAGGCATCTTGGTGGCTTGCTGAGAATTGAAGACCACTGGGTGAGCAAAAATTTGTCTCAATAAAGGCACAGCAGGCTGCATCTGTGGAAATGATAATACACAGAAACAAGTCCCAAAGCCAGACTTCCAGATCACCTAAGGCAACCCCAAAAGGAAACAAGATGGAATAATCTGATACTCAACCACTTGGACTCCCTGAACTGGCAACAAAAGAGGATCTGGAAAAAATGATGTCACAAATAATTTCTCAGATATCCACAGAGATTGTGCCCATAGTGCAAGATGTGATTAATAAATCTAGAGCAGGAACAGATTAAAAAAAAATAGAAGAGCTGAGGAACATGATGGAATCCCAACAGAGGAAACAAATGGAATCCATAAAACAGATAAGATTTCCAGGAGATGAAAAACTCCATTGAAAGTTTATACAGCAGAACAAGCCAATGTGAAGATAGAATTTCAGATATAGAAGATAGAATTGCAATTAGTGACCAGGAAAAGAAAAATTTCTTAAAAATAGTAAGAGACCATGAGGAATTAATGCAACAGCTGCTAGATGATGCAAAGAAGAATAATATAAGTCTGATCGGAGTAAATGAAGAAATAGGAGAGAGGACATATGATGTAAAAAACTGTTCACAGAAGTAATGGCAGAAAACTTCCCAAGTAGGGGAAAACAATTTGACATACAGACAAGTGAGGCATATAGGATTCCAACTAGCCATGATAAAAATCTACACCAAGGCATATAAAATAGATTTCAGAAACCCAACAGAAGAACAAAATTCTACAGGCAGTAAGAGAAAAGAAACAAATCACATGCAAAGGAAAGCCTAACAGAATCACAGCAGACTTCTGAACACAAACCCACAAGGCAAGAAGGGCACAGAGTGATGTATTTCAAGCCTAAAGGAAAACAGCCTCAAACCCAGACTGATGTACCCTGCAATACTATCTTTCAAAATTGATGGAGAAATAAGATACTTTCATGACAAAGAGCACCTTAGGAACTTCATTAATACAAAACCAGCACTCCAAAAAAAATTTAAACAATATCCTAGGAAAAGACAATGAGGATCACAACTCCAGGAAGCCCAGCAGAATAAATTCTTTAGGCACGACAAGAAATTACATCAAAGGGGGAGAATCCAACAAAAAGAAAAAGTCATGAAAAGAATAAGTCAATACATATTAGTTATAACCATTAATGTTAATGTTCCTGATTCACCAATCAAAAGAAATAGATTGGCAGAATGGGTCAAGAAGCAAGATCCAACAATATGCTGCATATAAGAGACACACTTAATTAAAAAAAAAACCTCATAGACTGAAAGTTAAAGAGTGGAAAACAGTACTACATATGACAGGAAGTGGAAAAAAGCGGAAGTATCTATCCTCTTTGCAGATCAACTGATTAAGAGAGACAAAAAAGGAAACTACATCCTTCTAAAGGGAACAATCCAAGAGGAAGAAGTGATAATCATATATATATACATATATATATATATATGTATATATATACACACACACATATACATATACACACACATATACATATACACACACATACATATACATATATATGTATATACTTGTACCAAAACAAGTGCATTCAACTATATAAAACAAATACTAATGGACAAGAAAAATCAAATAAACACTAACACAATAGTAATAGGGGACCTCAATATACCATTGTCACAAATAGATAGATCAACTAGACAGAAAACAAAGAATGAAATACTATAACTCAATGAAACTCTTAAACAAATGAACTTAGCAGATGTTTACAGAGTATTCCACCCCACAAAATCAGAATAAACATTCTTTTCAGCTGTGCATGGGTCATTCTCCAAAATAGACCACATACTCACTCATAGAACATGTCTAAATTAGTGCAAAGGAAATGAAGTTATCCCCTGTATATTATCAGATCATAGTGTGTTGAAATTGGAGATCAATAGCAAAACAAATCACAACAGTATCATAAACACATGGAAATTGAGCAACATCTGAATAACCAATGGGTCACAGTGGCTAATAAAGTAGAAATTAGAGAGATCCTACAATTAGATGACAATGAAAATACAACATATTGGAATCTATGAGACACAATGGAATCATTCTAATGAGGGAAATTCATAGCAGTGAATATGCATATTAGGAAAAAAAAGTCAGTAAAATTAAACAACCTTATGCTGAAACTCAAGCTTCAAGAAAAAGAAGAGCAAGACAAACCCAAAGCTCATACAAGGGAGGAAACTATAAAGGTCAGAGCAGAAATCAATGCAATGGAGACTAAAAGAATGATACAAAAAATCAATGGATACAAGAGTTGGTTCTTTGAAAAAATAAACAAAATTGACAAACCCTTACCAAAATTTTAACAAAAGAAGGAAAGAAAATGCCCATATCCATGCAATTAAGAGTGGAAAGGGTAAAATTACAATGGACCCAGCAGAAATCCAGAGGATCAATACCTACTTCAAGAACCTTTATGCCAATAAGATGGAAAATACAGAAGAAATGGGCAGATTCCTGGATTCATATGAATTACCAAAGTTGAATGAAGATGACCAAAAAACTCTAAATGACCCAGTATCAATCAATGAAATGGAAAATGTAATTAAAAACTTACCAACTAAGCAAAGCCCGGGCCCTGATGGCTTTACAGCTGAATTCTACAAGACATTCAGAGAGGAACTAGTGCCAGTCCTATTTAAACTCTTCAATGAAATTGAAAGGGAAGCAATACTCCCCAGTTCATTCCTGGAAGCAAGCATCACCTTGATCCCCAAAGCAGAGAAAGACCCAACTGAAAAACAGAACTATAAACCAATCTCACTAATGAACATAGATGCAAAAATCCTTAATAAGTTATGGGTAAATAGAATGCAGAAAATTATCAAGAAGATCATATACCCTGACCAAATGGGATTCATCCCAGGGATGCAAGGATGGTTCAACGTATTTAAATCAATAATGTAATGCATTGTATTAATAGAATCAAGGACAAAAACCATATGATCATTTCAATAGATGCAGAAAAAGCATTTGACAAAATCCAACATGAATTCATGATAAAATCCTGACAGAAAATTGGAATAGACAGTCTTTACCTCAATCTGATAAAAGCCATCTATGAAAAAAACCAACAGCCAATATCATACTGAACGGTCAAAAACTGAAATCCCTTACACTAAAATCATGGATGTTCACTGTCACTACTCCTGTTCAATACAGTTTTGGAAACATTAGCCTCAGCAATTAGCAAGAGAAAGTAATAAAAGGAATAAAGATGGGTAATGAAGAAGTCATTATTTGCAGATGACATAATACTCTATTTAGAAGACCCCCAAGAACTCCACCAAAAGTATTCTAGAGTTAGTAACTAAATTCAGTAAAGTAGCTGGATACAAGCTTACACAAAAGTCAATTTCTTTTCTGTATGTGAAAAATGGACTCACTAAGGGAGAAATGGAGCATTCAATTCCTTTCAAAATAGCACCCAAAAATTGAAATACCTAGGAATCAACCTAACAAAAGAAATCAAAGACCTCTACTCTGAAAACTATAACACTCTCAAAAGAGATTGAAGAAGATATCAGAAAATGGAAAGACATCCCTTGCTCCTGGGTAGGAAGAAACAACATAGTAAAAATGGCCATACTTCCAAAATGGCTATATAGATTCAATGCAATCCCAATTGAAATCCCAGCAGCATACTTCACAGACCTTAAGAAAACAATAAAAAAAATTCTTTTGGAGCAAGAAGAGAGCTAGAATATCAAAAGCAATTTTAGGCAATAAAGACAAAGTTGGTAGGGGATATCACAATCCCCCACTTGAAAGCATACTACAAGGCTACTGTGATAATAACAGCATGATACTGGCAAAGAAACGGACCTGAGAATCAGTGGAACAGATTAGAAGATGTAGAAACAACACCAGACACAGCCACCTCATCTTTGACAAAAGAACCAAACAACCTCACTGGAGGAAATATAGCCTATTTAATAAATGGTGCTGGAAAAACTGGGTTTCAAGTTGCCAAAGATTAAAACTAGACCTATACCTCTCTATACTAAACTAAAATAAAAATGTTTATACTAAACTAAAATAAAAATGGATTAAAGATCTAAATATCAAAACAGAAACACTAAACCAGCTGGAAGAGAGATTAGGTAGAACTCTTGAAAACATTGGTATAGGAAAAGATTTTATGAACAAAACCTCAGTTGCCCATGATCTAGCATAATCAACAAGTGGGATCTCTTCTGATTAAAAAGCTTCTGCACAGCAAGAGAAACAAACAACAGCATGAAGAGATAATCCACAGTGTGGGAAAAACTTTTCACCAGCTCTTCCTCAGACAAAGGTCTACTATCTAGAATATATGAGGAACTTAAAAAATCAGACCTCTCAAATTTAAAGACCCAATCCAAACATGGGCATTTGAAATGAACAGATATTTCTCAGACAAAGAAGTAGAAATAGCAAATAAAAATATGACAACATCACTGGTCATTCAAGAAATGCAAATGAAAACAGCACTGAGATTCCACCTCACGCCAGAAAGAATGGCTGCTACCATGAAATCAACCAATAACAAATGCTGGCTGGGCTTTAGGGAAAGAGGAACCCTGCTCCACTGCTGGTGGGAATGTAGACTGGTGCAAGCACTGTGGAAATCAGTATAGATATACCTCAAAGAACTAGGACTGAAAGTCCCATTTCACCCACCTATTCCCTTGCTGGTTATCTTCTTGAAATAATTAAAAGAATCATACCACAGTGATATATGTGCACCTATGTTCATGGCAGCACAATTTGTAATAGCTAAAACTTGGAAGCAGACCACTTGCCATTCAATGGGAGACTGGGTAAATAAATTTTTAAAAAATAAGACGGAGTACAACTCAGCCATAAAGAATGAGAAATTATAAACATTTATAGCTAAATGAATGCACACAAAGGTGATACTCTTAAGTGATATAAATAGGACATACATGTGTAAATATGGAATAGTTTCTCTAGTGTGAGAATGAAGTATAAATAAAGACTAAATGGTATAATAGATAATGTGAAATAGGTAGGGGAGGGGCAAAGGGGAAGGGGAAATGGGAGGGGTAGGGAAAGGAAAGAAGGGAATGGAATTAATGTGAGAAAATGAAAAATAATGGAAACAAAGTCTTTGTAGTTAGTGAGGGAGAGAGGGGTTGAAGGGAGGTTAGGGGACTGGAGAAGAAATAAGAACCAAGGTTGATTATGTGAAGGTACAACTTTCCAATAATGAATGTCATTATATTATATACATTAAATGTATCAATAAAATGAATTAAAAAAAGAAAGTAATTCTTGCACAATTTACTAAGTTGATGAAGAGCAAATGATTCACAATGATATCCACATTCTAACATCTGGAGCCTGTGGATGCTATCTTATGTGGCAGAGGGACCTTGTAGATGTGATTGAATTGAGGAGTTTGAGATGGGAAGAGTCTCTGATTTATCCAGGTGGGCCCTAAACATGATCACAAGGACCCTCAGGAGAGCGGGGCAAAGGAGACCTGAACACAGAGACAGAAGGCAAGGATGGGATGAGATTCTATGTAGCAGTCTCCTGAAGATGGAGCAAGGGACTGCAAGCCAAGTAATTAAGGACTGCATTCTTCCCATTTTTCCAGAAGCTCCCAAAGGCAAAGAGATGATTCTTCTCTAAAGCTCCTGGAGGGAGCGTGGTCCTACTGACACCTTGGCTTTGACCCAGCAGACTGTGAGAGAATAAATGTGTGTTGTTTGTGAACATTTATTATAAGAGACCATTAACACGCTATGTCATCTGAGTATTTTCTTTGAAAATCTTTCTTGCTGGAATAATTCTTCATTGACTTGGATGTGTGATTAGCCTAAGCATTCTGTTCCCTGGCTGGAAGAGCATCATGACTTCTAGGGATTACTAGGCACAATCTACTCATATAATCTCTAAATATTCCCTGCTGCAAAATAGTAATTCAGGTGCGTGGTGTCCAGGTTTAATTCAATTCAATTAGTTTATTGTGTCAGTTTTCTGTAAACAGTGGTCAGCTGGCCATGCAGGCTGGGAAAGGCTTCTGACTCAGCTGTCTGGCTGATTCTGAAAGGAGGCAGCAAGGATGGCGTTTCAATTTGACTGTGGCACGCTGTGTGGGAGACAGTGAAGAGCCTTTTCGGTCCTGAAGTTGGCTTCTCACATCTGGCTGATATAGGCAACTTTTTACAGTAACCCGAGGGGAAGGAAGTCAGTCTTGGGGGAGTGATCTTTCCACGAACTTAAACTAAGATGCTTGACCTATATTGTTGGCCTCTGAAATGACTTTCATTCTACTCATAGTTGTTCAAGGTGAAATGCATAAAAGTAAACATTGCATGCCAATCACATTGATATGAAGATTACTTGAAATCCTTTATATTTATCAAGCTTTGAGTTCTCCACTGAAAGGACAACAGGGCAAAAAGTTGAGTGGGTGATTGTTCATGTGGTCCTTCTGTGTTATATTAGGAAAATCTGTCCTCTTCATGTATAGGAGGCACTGTTCCCCTGTTCATTCTCTTTGTGTGGCTCTAGAGATGTCAGCTATATCTGAGTCTCAACTAGCAAAAGCGACCATTTTCTATATGGGATTTGTGGGACTGTGGGAAGAAATTGTGCATCCAGAATACATCTGTGCTCTGCTGAAACACTTTTTGGAAGATCATTTTTTGAGGGCTTTTGGAAAACACACACACCTCTAGGAGGATGATTCATGAATGTAGAAAGGCAGATTCAATTTTCTACACCTCCTTCAAAAACTTTAGTTTTAAGAGTTCAGCACTATGTCAACCACTGGGGAATTAGAGAACAAGGAATCATTCTTTCCATTTTATATCATGCTCATCATCTAAAAAGGGAGATAGAAAAATGTCAAGAAATATGACCCCTGGTAGTTGAGGTCATCATATTTATTAAGCTGATAACAGTTGGTTGAAACAAGTTGCCATCCTCCCATCCCTGTGATGATTCTTGGTAGAGTCTCAGGTTTCTTCTATTAGCCTGGTTTTTTAGGGAGTTACAGTCCTGGTCTGCTCTTTTGATCACCTCCAGAAGATGCCTGTATTTGGAGCTGACTTATATATTTGCCTTGTGAGAAGAGTGCACTGAACATTCTTACATCTGATCGAGGTCCCTGAAGATGAGGAGTGACAGAGGGAGGCATCCATAACACTATGGATATATTAATAACGTTATGGAATGCTTTTCGGGCAAAAGCAGTTAAATTGGTTAGGTTTTAAATATAAATTTCTTCTTTCACAGGGCTATAGCAAATTATTCCAGCTGTTTCTGGTAAGCTTGAGAGGAGGTTCTCATGGCTATAAGAAAGATGTCTTCCTTAGGGACATCTGAGTCCTCACACCCATGAGGCATCATTACTGTTTCCAGTGTTTGTGAGCATACTGCAAGATAGCCAATTTTTCTATCTACTCAATTCTACTAGGATTTCCTCAGCGATATCCAACAGACATTCTCACTGGGAGAATTTTTTTTTTTTTACAAAAGCCACTACGATTGTCGACTGTACTACCAAGAGTGTCAGCCAAGAAGGGGGAAGTATGCTGCACTTTTCACTGAGAGTTCACAGCTGGACCAGCTAGAGGCCATGATCCTTGTCATACAAGCACGGTTTGTTTGGTGAAGGAAAGAAGAAATGAGAAACCTGGAGTTTGGAGAGTTCAGTGCTTGTTCCTTTGATCCTGCAATCTTTTCCCCTTCCCAGCTACAGTAGTCAATGTGTATCATTTTGCTAAAATTGAGTTGAACACAAGCCCAGTGTGGTATGTTTTCTAGCAGAAGGAAGAGGGACTATAACTGGAGACAATTTCACTGTAAATGAGAATCAGAATGGTGAAATATTGGGGAAAACAAAAGTGAAGACATTTTTCCAGGAGTATCTAGAAGGTGACCCTGGAAAGACCAATTCCAATTACACTATTGTCACAGAAGACAAATGCAAGGGTGAAGGAGGTGGGAGGGGCAAGGAGCTAGAGGTGAAAAACACTGACCACTTCTTTAGATCTGGCTTAGAAAGATGCAATAGTGGCTGCAGCAATTGCCATAAAGATTGGAAATATACCCTACAACAAAGACGGATCCCTCTTGGATCCCTTGTTTTAGAGTGGGATGCTGTTGAATGTTGTACAGAGATTTTGCTAAACAAGCCAGGGCATTGCTTCCTTAGGTCATTTTCTTCAAAACATTGTTGTAACACCTGTGTGCAGGATAAAGTGTTCTCAGAGTTTGTCTGCTGGACATCTTCAGTGGGTAAAGTTCTTTTAACCAGTGGGAACCCATGAAGAAGAAGAAGGAGAAGAAGGAGAAGAAGAGGAAGAGGAAGGGATTAATGAGTGGCTTCAAGGAAAATGCAGAAGCTGAGAGTGCAGACTTGGGGCAAGGTGCCTGGGGGAGGGAGGAGAGGCAGCAAGGATCCCTGTACTGAAGGAAAACCATGCATGCTTGGAGGTCTGCAGTTCAGAAAGGTTTTCTGGGAGCAAAAAAGGTGAGGTTGGGATCTTGAAGAGAATGAAAATATTGGCACAATGGATGTGGGAATTGCTGCAGCAGGTGTCCCAAAATATACTCAAGCGAACGAATACCTGGGGATCAGGTCTTCTGAGGCATACTGATAAATTTAATACATATATATTAATGTATCTATATCAATGTTACATATTTGTCTATTTTAAGTTTGCATTGTTTAGACATATCACATTTGGCTAAATTTACATGTTATAAAATACACTCTCAATCACTTGCCCTTCAACACTATGTGTTGCTCTGTAAGATGAAGCATGATGCGTGTCTCTGAAATGTACCTTTAATGTTTGATTGCTACTGATCTGATGAGAGATGAGAGCAGCATAGTCATGCTTAGACTTAGGATGTAAGGCCCAACTCTCTAAGATGTGCTGGTGACATAAACATGGGTGATTAAGTCCACTGATTCTTTCAATCACATTTGGGTATTGAGCATATGGATAGACTTTGGCCTTATTCTAGTTTTCTCAGTAGTAAACTTCTGAAACCCACTGTAAGGCATTTAAAGAGTAATTCAAAATGAATATTTAGAAGTATCATGCATGTTGAATAGTAGTTTCTCCATAGGACTAACCAATCAAACTCCCCCCTCCATTCTACTGCCCTTCTAATCTTTTTTGCTTAGGAACTACTTGGGTTTTTTTGATAAGCCAGTTTTAGAGAAATTTAGAAAAATCACAACTACAGTTTTAACTCAGGAGTACTCCAAGTTTAGTAATGAGTGTGGAATACTTCACTGTTTTAAAAGTGATGAAAAGTTTGTTCTGTGCAGTCTTTCTTCAGCCCTCACCTTGTAGCTAGTGCTTAAGCAGACAAAAGTTCTTAAAAGGGAGGGGACTGCAAAGTGAGACACTGGAGAGGCTCTTTTTCTGGCTATGCTATTTTGCCCATAAGAATTTCTACTTTGCTGCAATGCACAGGGCACATGACTTGTTTTTCTCCCCTCCTTCGTCTGGACCTGAGAACTAGGCTAGCATATTATTGTGGTAAACATCACATGGTAAGCCACTAATTTATCATGAAGGCTATAGGCAGTTTGGTTAACCACATGGCTTGCTGAGAGGTAAGGCCACTGAGGCTAGAGAGCTGGGGACTTGCGGGGCTTGTGGGAGTCAGCTTGAATGTCAGGCAGAGATAAAGTCTCGGTTATGTGGGCCAGTGAAGAGCCTTTTTTACTCAGTACAGGTATTAAGGGCAAAAGTCAAAATCAGATACTGTACTATATATTCCTAATGTCTTGGCAGGAACTTTGGCAAATAATCTGAAACTCTTGGTTAAATAAATATGAAACCAAGGCTTAAACCCAGTTGAAAAATATAGTATTTCCAGAGAGAAAAAAATAAGTGTTTTATAAAATAAACTGTTGCTTGCAAATAATTTTCTTTTTCTTCTCTGGAATTTATTCTTTGGGTAAAATTGTTGCTCATCTCTGATATAGTGAGGTGATATTCTGATTCATAGAAATACAATTATTTTTCTTTTTAAAACAGTGCTTTTGCTAAAATTGGGCAGCAGTTAGTTTAAGGTTATATTCTCTGATAGTTGCTTCTTTCGCTTCAGCATAGTGCTTTCAAAATTCATGTAAACAGTGTGTTATTGGTTTATTCTTTTAAATTGTTGAATAGTGTTCCATTTTTGGTTATGCTCAAATTAACCCGTTTATATACTAGTTGATAAACATTTAATTGTAGTGTTTGCCTGTTTTTTACTAAAATTTATATATAGATCTTTTGTTTTTTTGGCCAATTGTTTCATTTCAAATACTTAGGAGGAAGATCGCTGAAACTTATAATGTCTATTTAACTGCCCAGCCATTTTCAGTTTTATTTTTATTTATTTATTTTTTTCTCATTGAGCTTATTGGTACATTTTAGGTATACAGCACAGCTGCATTCATTACAGGGATCTTGTACCTTTACATGACAGGTCTTGGTTCTCATTTTTTCCCCTCACCCCTGCCCTCCCTTCACCCCCTCCTCCCTTCCCTATTTACAAATACTTTATTTCCATTTTTTCACTTTCTCATGTTTTTTTCTCTTCCCTTATTACCTTTCCCCTACCCTTCCCATTTCCCCTACACCTTTAGCCCTTTTCTTTGTATTTCACATTGACAATTATATCATTAGAATCATATGTACCATTATAGTTTTTTACACCAGAGAAACTATTCGGTATTTATACATGTGTGACTTAGTTTTTCACTTAGGAGTATATCATCAATATGCATCCATTTCCCTTTGAATGAGTCTAATTCCTCATTCTTTATGGCTGAGTAGTATTTCATTTTACAGAAAAACCTTCATCCTGACCAAGTCGGATTTATTCCAGGGATGCAAGAATGGTTCAACATACCTAAGTCAATAAATGTAATATACTATATTAACAGAGTCAAGGACAAAAACCATATGATCCTCTTGATAGATGCAGAAAAAGCATTTGACAAAATTCAACACCCATTCATGATAAAAACCCTGCAAAAAATTGGAATAGATGGTCTATAGCTCAATTTAAAGGCTATCTATGAAAAACCAACAGCCAACATTATATTAAATGGCCAAAAACTGAAAACCTTCATGTTAAAATCAGGAACAAGACAAGCATGCTCACTATCACCACTCCTCTTTGATATAGTTCTGGAAACATTACCCACAGCAATTAGACAAGAGAAAGAAATTAAAGCAATAAAGATAGGAAAGGAAGAAGTTAAACTGTAATTATTTGCTGATGATATGATACTCTACATTGAAGACCCAAAAAAATTCCACCAAAAGACTTCTAGACTTAATTGCCTAACCATTTTCAAAATGACTTTTCAAAAGATAAGCTACAACAAACATACTTTTAGAGAGCTTAATTGATTTTATTTGTGATTCTGTCACCTTGTTGTGATCTTGTGAGTGTACCCAGGAGCCTCTCACCTCAGGATATGTGCTTACGATATTAATCTGGTTCAAACTCTATCCCATAGTGCTAAGCCTGACTTTTACTTTTTTCTTACCTCCAGCTGGGTTGTCACTGATCTTTGCTTGGAACCCATCCAAGGTGATATTCATGCACTTGCTGTTGTCACTTA
Organism: Fukomys damarensis; assembly: GCF_012274545.1. Classification (NCBI taxonomy): domain Eukaryota; kingdom Metazoa; phylum Chordata; class Mammalia; order Rodentia; family Bathyergidae; genus Fukomys; species Fukomys damarensis. Next base: position 43,699,647 of record NW_022900926.1, read on the forward strand.
ATCTTAGTTAAATATCAGAAACTTTGGTCAGTCATCACTACTCTTTCCCATTCTCCTAGTAATTTAGGGGCTATTAACAATGCCTACAGATCCTGGTAGATCTGTTCCACTTTTGACAAATGTCAAAAATTACAGAGGGCAACTGAAGCCATGTGAAAAGGATGGGAAAAAACTTTGAATGCTACGTTTGTAAAGATGACAGCTGAAGTCATAGATCCTAGGACTGTGTCCACACTTAGGGATCAAGATAAATAAGTCAAAGACAAGCATATATGGAGTAAAAAAGTAGGACGATGGGATAGAATGTTACAGTGTCACAGAAATCAAGGCAAGGGAGATACTTAGGAAGGAGAAAGCATTTCACATAGTTGAGGCTGAGCAGGCATTTAGAAGATGAGAACTGATAGGATCTCCCTGAATTAGAAATTGGGAGATTATTTGAAACTTTTGAAAGCATAGTTTCAGCAAAGTAGCAGAATCAGAAACCAATATGCAGAGAATTAGGTAATAAGAAAGTGAAAGAAATAGGACAGATGTATCTCTCCATAAATGTGGAGGACACGCACCTGCCTTAATCTGAACCATCTTTGGCTCCTTTCAACAAGGGAAAAAGTGGATGTCTTTCTGTGCTTTATACCTCATTTGTCTCTGTCCAAGGAATCTAACTCACCTGAATGCTTTCCTGTATCTTCAACCTCTGACTTTTTCTCCTAGTTTACTAACATCTTCAAGAAATTTAATTTCCCAAAAAATAAACCCACAAATCAACAATTCACAGGTTCCCATGGTCATTCCTTTTTCACTTTGCTTTTTATAGCCAAGTTCCTTGGAAAAGAGCCTTTTAAAAATGTCTTCCACTTCCTACCCTTCCAGTAACTCCTTACTCTATTTTGGCTTCCAATATTCCAAAGAAACTTCTTCCTTTAGGGTTCAATGACTTGTCATAGCCAGCAGATGCTTTTCAGGTCACAACTTATTTGACATTTCTTGGCATTTGATCCACCTGAACACTTTTTTTTCTTTTTGGTACTGGAGATCGAACTGAGGACCTTGCACTTTCAAAGCAGGCAGGAAAATAACTGAGCTAAATCCCCAACCCAACACTTCATCTTTCTTTAAGCACCCTGTTCTGTTGGCTTCTTTTTCTAAGTTTTTTTTTTTTGGTACATTTTGAGTTCTTTTTTTGTCTCTTTCACAGACTCTTCTTTTGCTCTTGATCCTTAGGCATCACAGTTCTGAAGGGTCAATTTGTAGCCATCAGAATTTTTCACTTTGTAATACCAATGAACCTATGATTTCTGATAATTACATGCCCACACCATGCTTTAGATCCTGCCTGCTTTTGCCCAAAGTGCTGTATTCACTAAAGATCTTCAAGTCTAAACTTTTCCTAAGCTTAAGAATCATTTTCCCATTTTCCCATGGGGCATCCCAATTGGTATATTCCACACATATCTTAAACTCAACATGTAAAAGCTGATTCACCACTTTCATTTACTCCTATTCTCTTGTTCATCTTCCATTCATCACCATACTCAGAAGCATCACCTTCTACCCCATTCACCATTTTCAAAGTGCTTCTATTTGGCTCTTTCCATATACCCTATCAGGCCCTATTGATTTTACCCTTACTATTTAAAAAATGCATGTCATCTTGCAACTTCCACTGCCACTTCTTACCTTTCCCCTCAGGAAAAAAAAATCACATGATTTTCAATTACTCCATTCAATTTCTTTCTTCAAATATATTCTACAACTACATGTACATGTAAGGTACTACCAAAACAGGGCATATCACCTTCTAGTCAAGGGTTTTATTCTACCTTGGATTCTTTCTCTTGGCTACTTTCTCACTCAGCCATATGTTAGGAGTCTACACTTCAACTGTGCTTTCTCATTTGCACCTCACCCCACATCCTCGACTTGCTTTTGTGCACATTATGAAATCCATAATTCTTTAGACTGGATTGGAGTCAGATACATCAATTATGTGATTGAATTAGTTTAACTTTAAGTGCAAGTGGAATGGAAAATTCAGTAGCCATTGGTGATTACATGTCAGAGTTGAGGACCCCAACTGCAACAATCTTTAAGCCCATCCCGATTAAATTCTGTACTCATTTTACTGTCCTTTGTCCTTATGTTCTATTTTCCCCCTTAGCAAGCTTGACTCTCGTGGCCAATTATCACGTTCACTCTTTCGCATATGTTGTCAGTCCTTTGCTTCTTTTTCCTGGTAATTTTCAACTGGTAAAAATCCCAAACTCTGTTACATTCACGTCTCCATTTACTGCTGTGCTCGAAACTGCACTGTTGACTATGGCTGGAGAAAAATATGCAATTCAGCTACCTGATCTTACTTTAACCCATTAACCTCAACTGAGTCCATGATGCCATCTAAATAGCTACTTACCCTCCCACTCTTCTACATGACTATATCATAGTCTCTTATCTCCTTGTGCTAGTTTTCAACTTACTGCCTTTAATTTCCAAATTTATCTTGATATACCCTTCAGATCTCCAATCCTATCTGTGCCATTTTCATACTCAGCAGGTGACCTTATTTCTTATTTTATGCAGAAAAGAAAAACAACATGAAGACAATGTCTAAAAGTCCTATACACCTACCTAGAACTCTTGATGAACTGACTAATCCTAGCTGAGGCCAACTCCTCCATTTGCTCCCTGGCTCTCATCCTGTCATCCCTTTTCAGGTTTATTGCTCCAGAGTTCTTTCCCAAAAAGTTATCTTTGTAGTTCTTGCTTAATTCACATTACTACAGATCTTTCCAAAATGGGAGTGCCATTGTGTAATATAAAATTTGTTGGATGCAATTTGATAAATTGTTATATTCTTATATAATGCTACTTTATTCTTGAATCAGTCATGTGTCTTTATTTTTCTAAATTAAAAGTAAGGTTTTTATGGCATCTTTGATATCTTGTTGCATCTTCCTCAAGGTTAAAGTTCTTAAGGTGTTTTTATAGAGTTGTACATGATCCAAGACTTTACTTAATTAAAGAGGACTTGCTTTTTTGGGCTAATAGATCACTAAATTATGAATTTTCTGTATTTGGAGTTCTTTAAAATTAGATTTAATGACCTTTTTATCATGAATAATATCACTTTTATTATCTTTTGGCAGAGAAATAGACTGCAAGATCATTGTGACTCTTGCCAGCATAATGATTTCATGATTATAACTATCTAGTAAGAGTTAGCTAAGACGCCATTTCACTGTGATGTCACTGGGTAGGCAAAGGTGAATGAGCCAGCCTTCCTATCTTTGTCTTTCCAGTAATTAACACAGGACCAATGACAAATGTGTTCTCAGTAAATGCTAGTTGATGACTGAGTCTTCATCGCCATCAGCATTACCATCATGATAATTCATATTTGGCACATGTATGGGTATGAGCAAAGCACTGTGCATTGTAGTCTTTCCAGGAACTTATCAGAGCAACCAACCTGTGGTATTCTGCTGTAAGGCACATGAAACATAGGTCACCTTTCATCTCAGCCTTTTAAGGATGCTTGCTTTAAACCACAGACATGAGTAGACTATTTAGATATCATCAAGAATAAGCTTCAAGCTTTGAGAGACATGTCAGCTATAGCCCAAAATCTACATCCTTAAGAGTTGGTACCAGAGAATGTGATGATGTGTAGGGCTAAACAAGCACCTGTGGAATCTTTAGGCATCTCTGTATTTTCAGTAGTGAAATACATTTCTTTTGAAAGTCTTTGATATATTTATAAATGGTGCTAGCAATTTAGCCTATGTTTGCTGTAAGACCCAGTCCTTTCTTCACTCTTATTTTCCATCCCTACCCTTTATTTCACTAGACTGTGAACTCTTTGAGGATGGGAACTTCTTTCCTAATCTTTGTTTTTTCTTTATTTTTTTCCTCATTGAGTTTATTGGTACATTTTAGTATAGTTACATTCATCATTGGGATCTTGTACCTTTACAGGTCTTGGTTCTCATTTTTCCCCCTTGTCCCTGCCCTCCTTCCAAACCCTTCTCCCCTCCCCATTTCCTAATCTTTGGATCTCTTTTTGTTTACTCAAAGTAAGTGCTCGATGTAACTTAAAAACAAAGTAGTTTTTATTGCATTTGATCTGTGATACTGTGGATGACAGTTGTTATATCTGAGGAAATAATAAGTGTATTTTGTTATTTGGATTTGCTTTGATGAAGAACAACCCAGTGATGCTGTCTCTTCTCTGCAAGCCTATCCATCACTCCTGCTCTGAGATGTCTCATTTGGGTCTAGACCTTGCTGTACAGGCCTGTGTGTGAGCTTCTTTTATCACCCTGATACCTTGCAGTACCCCTGCCAAGACATAAGAAAGCAAAAGTCCTGAGACATGGAACACAAGGGGACAGGCTGTCCATGAATGTGGTTGTTGCAGAACACAAAGCATGAGGTTTGAAGTATGGGAATAGGAATGAATGGTAAGGAGCATGCTGTGGTTTGAGCAATTGTCCTCCAAAAACCCAATGTGTTGATGGCTTGGTCCCCAGCTTGTAGCACTATTGAGAGGTGATGGAACCCTTTGGAAGCGAGTCTAGAGGGAGGAAGTTATGTCAGAGCAATTATACTTCAATGTTAAGATGACTGAAATTCACAGAGCTTAGTAATTTACTGAGCTAAATAACAGAGCTAGAATTTAAATCCAACTTCAACCAGAACTGTTTTGTCTAGTAAGCTCTAGGGCACTTAGAAAATTTTTTACTGCATAAGAATTTCTGAGATGTGGAAAAGGAAATTAATTGGCTCCAAAATGCCAATGGAAGCCAACAAAATTAAAATGAAGTTGAATGACATGCTTTTGCATGTTAGTCAACTGAAATTTATTCAACTAAAATATTTATGTATAAAAATGTTTGGATGTGGATGCATTTTAATGATTGGCCCTAATGTGCATGGGCCTTCAAAAGAGAGGTTAGTTCTTCAAAAAGTTGCAAAATGAATCTGTCTATGTACTCTCCCCTCATCCCATGTCTTTTATTCTTTCTGATGAACTTCTATCTCAGACAGACCAGCCAGAAGGAGGGGGAGAAGGAGAAGAAGGAGGAATGGTAGACATTATCTCTTCTAAAGAGACGGTCTTGTATTTCCTTTTTACTGTCTATAAGGGCCTAGTACAAAAACATGCACAGGTTTAACATCCAATGAATATCGGAAAGAATGAGAAAGCTCGTCAACTACTAAAAACAAGAAAAACAAAAACACACCAAAACGTCAACATGATTACTTTGACATTTCAGTTCCTATCATTGATGCTCGATTAGGGCCAACTACAGGGCAGTGACTCTAGGGCTGAGTAACCTCCAAAAGGGACAGAAACCTAAGGCAAAAGGAATGCAGGGGTCTCTGTAGCAGGAAAAGGAATCACCCCAGTGACAAAACCAGACACAGGTAGCAGATGCAGATCCAGTTTGGCTGCCTTGTCTCTGTCTTTACTCATCAGCACATCAGTGGTGGCCCAGGAGATCTTGTTGGCCATTTCCATACAGAGCACAGCTGGTTGTCTAGAAGATATGAACACAACAAAATAAACACAATACCAGATCATGAGCATCCTCAGCACGCCACGAGTGCAGTAAACATTACTGCTTTTAGTTATAAAAAATTTTTATTAGTTGTTTCTATTATTATTTTCACTTCTTGAATGTGAAGCAGAAGTGTAGAAATGTCAAATAAATTCCCTAAACTCAAAAAATTACTACACGTGAGGCTGGATTCTGATCAGGAAGCAGTTTATACTCCTGTACAGACTCTGCATACAGGGAAGGAGTTTATACTCTGTAGCTCTAGTTTGTGGGGGGCCTAGAAAAGGCCTCTGTGCTCCTGTGACTATGTGTGGAAGTGACTGTTTTGGGCCACTGGAGATCCACTCTGGAGTGGAAGTGTGGGGAGGGAGTGATGACATGTTAGTGCATGTCACTCATACCGTGGTGCAGAATGGAAGCCCTGATGCCATGGAAACCTTTCATGCAAGGAAAGATAGAGGACTGAAAGCTAGGTGTGTTGGGAAGAGGTAAATATAGGGATGCTTTTGGGAAAAGAGCAAACTTCTGCCTCACAATTGTGTGAACAAGTTCATAATTTCAATAATTTTCCTGCTACACCTTAAATCATAGTATCTGTCCTAAAAAGCCAACACTTTGATATTTACACATCTTATTCCTAAATCCTTTCCCCCAGAGGTGGCTCACAACTTCCTCAGGTCTTGAGTTATTTTCCTTTGAAAATGTAGACACAGCATGAGGAACTGCATTTGGCAGCCTGTGACCCAGTGCTGGGAAAGACCCGGCACAGCCAGATGTCATCTCATACACAACTTTATCCAGGCTGTGAAGACCTGGTGGGCACTTTGAGGATCCTTCAGAGCTCAAGATATTTGACAGTAGAGCCTCAGGGAGAGTAGGTGATTCTCCCAACATGAGGTCAAGCTAGAGACCCTGGGATAAGAGGTGAAGGTACAAGCTGTACTTGGAGGTAAAGTGGGCTGCAGAAGTGGAGGGAGCTGAGATTTCTTTCTGCCTCTGTTTCATTGTAGAGCCTTTGCTTTGGCTCTAAAAAGTCAGGTCAGACTTTTTTGCTGACAGCATAGGAAAGAGCCTGCAGGCATGGTTTTCCCCAGTGCAGACTGAAGAGGAGGGCTGAGAAAAGGCCTTCAACTCAGGTATCCCTTCCAGTCATGCCTTCCTTAATGCTGAAGACAGAGGAAACAGCTATACAGACTAAATGTGATAACGTTAGCAGCACACCAGGCCTTCGCCAGGCACACAGAAGAGCTTGGTAAGTGTGGGACTTTCTTACTTCATCTTCCCATTTGTCCTCATGCTTCAGTTGCTGTGCTTTTATAACTGAAGCAAACCTGCTGACAGAAAGATGAGCCATGAAAGGGAGCTTGGGGAAAACAGAGGACGAAGGAGGGCATGCACATGGATGACACACACTGATGAAGGGTGGAACAAGATGAAGACTGAGAAATAATTTGGAATTTGGTAACCTGGAAGTCATTGGTGATGGTGGCAGGAGCTGTTCCGGGAGAATGACTGGGTACAAAAGCTTGAAAAGAGTGGGAGTTAAAACAGTTTCGGATCATTCTCAGTTTGAAATATGGAAAATTACCATCTCAGCACTTCAGCTAGTGATTTTTTGATACTTAAAAGCATCTGAACCCAGTTTTCTGTGTTCCCTCCTCCATTCCAACACTACTTTTGATCCTCTTGAATTGATTTGTCACCTCAAGTATGACAAAGCCAAGGACACATGACACTGATGACCTCATTTGATCATTAGTCTATTTGTGTCATTTATGCTCTGAAGTAGACTTGCCAAGTTCTTTAATGTGAGTTGTTGCTAAATAGTGGTGTAGACGCAACACAGTATATGTGGCTCCAGGCCTTTAATTGTAAGCAGTGGATACCGACAACATAAAAGGCTGAAAATATATGCTTATTTCACTATTGCGATGTGTGGTGTAGATCTTTTTCCTGATATTTTAAAGATTTGTTTTTAGAATGAAGTATTTGCTAGAGTTTGTAGCTTTCCATCTGGAGTGGATTTTCACTTTGCTTTTTGTCTACTTGAGTGTGTGGCCACCAGGGGATGCAAGAGACCATAGCTTTGGTGGCTTGTTTTAGCTGTTCTTGTTTTATTTTCCAATTTGAGGGTCCAGATTTCAGATGTTGATTCTGTGTTAGGGACATTTTTATAATCTCATTTTCCCCATTCATTTTACTGTTGTTTTAACAATGGAAATAACATTCAATTCACAAAAAATAATTATTTTTAAAGCTGCAAAATTTTAGATCATGGTTACTGCTTTGTATTTTCAAAGAAAGAGTCACTTAAAGTCAGAAATCATAAAGAAATAATTGTCTAAAGAAAAATGGTCTAATAAAGAGTAATTCTGTTAGCATTTTCATGTATTTACTTTCTGTTTTTCAATGTCTTATTCCAAATAGTTGAATCAGTCTTTCACTCACTATTTTTACCTAGGTACTACATTTTGGACATTTAAAAAGTTTTCATGGTTATTATATGCTGTGTAAGTTTTATTTGCAGAGTTCCATTTTTCTATATATTTTAAATTATTTTGTTGTAGTCACTGGGCCAAAAATATGAACACTTTAAAAGCTTTTAGATGATATAATTCCTTTCACTAACTTACACTTATTAGTAATGAATCATTGCTCAATTTAGCACCTTCTTGCCAACACCATTAAAGTTAAAAAGTAAACTATTTTAATTTGACAGGAAAAAGACTGTTTAATATAAATTTATTTGGTCCTTAATGGTACTCATTGATTCTTCAACATGCTTATGAGCTATTTTAATGTCTTATATCATGTAAATTGTCAGCTTATATCTTTCGTCCTACTTGCAGATGATGTTAACTATAATCTTAGTCATCATAAATTTTTCATATATTATTAATTCATCCATCCATCCATGCAGTCAACAAATGTTTATGGAACACCTACTGTGTGATTTAATGTCTTATATCCTGTAAATTGTCAGCATATCTTTCGTCCTACTTGCAGATGATGTTAACTATAATCTTAGTCATCATAAATTTTTCGTATATTATTAATTCATCCATCCATCCATGCAGTCAACAAATGTTTATGGAACACCTACTGTGTGCTAGGTAGGCACTGTTTTCAGTACTGAGATAGATGTAAAGCAGAGAATAATTCCTGCCTACACAGAGTTTTCATTCTAGTGAGATTAGACAGACACAAAACACAATGAATAAGATAAATAATAGACTAGTAGCAGATGAATGCCATGGAGAAAAATAAGTCAGGGAAGCTGGGAGCCAGGGTGATCAGGGATGGCTTCACCAAGAAAGTGACATTTGCACAAATGAAGGAAGGGTTAGTCCAGCAGGCTGTCAGTGGAAGAGCAGTCCAGGCAGAGGGGACAGGAGGACAAAGGCCAAGAGCTAGATGTGCTCCTAGTGGCCAGGTTAGTGGGCTTCAATTAATCCTTCCAGTATTTGTGTCAAATATTTCTTCAACTTGTTTGCTTTTCAGGTAAATATGTTAAAATAGAAGATTTATAGTTTTGATTAGCTGAATCTATCATCATTTTCCTTTGTGGTTTCTTTCACATATTAAAAAACCTTTCAAATGTGAACTGTATCATACATCCAAAAGAGTGAATAAAATGTATGTGTGCAATTTAAAGGAAAAAACAGAAACAAAAAAAGCTCACATTCCTGGAAATACAAAGAAATAACATATTGCCCTGGTGTCCCTGCCCTGCCCATTTTTCCCTCTAGAAGAAATCACTATTCTGTCTTTTGTGTCCATTTCCCTCTTGCTTCTCTTAATTGCATTACATCTATGTGTGCACCCTTAAGTGTTTAGTTTAATTGCTTAGTTTTGAAACACCAGTTGGGCAAACACAAAACCAACTAATGGAGAGAAGACAGCGTTTCCACTATTAGAGGGTCTCCCAGGAGGATTTTATAGGACCATATTATAGAGAGGTCATGAGTGAGAGTTGGGAAACCCTGGGGATGTTGGATGGGGCCAGTGAGGCAGAGCTGGCCAGCTGTCCTCACTGCTCAGTACAGAGAGTTGGACTTGGGATGTATCTGTTCATCCAGGGACATTGTTTTCCAGCACCCCTACAGCCATAAGATGAGGAGGAAACTGGGCTCCCTAATTCCCATGTGGTGGAGACATGAGCAGGAACACCTCAAACAAACTATTATGAGAGTGAGAAATAAAGGTTTGTTCAGCCACTGTGCATTATAGGTCTGCCTTGGAGCTCTTAGGCTAGGTCCTTCAAGTCTAATAGAAGTTAGGTCAAAGTGAACAGATTGCTTTGTATTTTCTGCGTCTGTTCTTTTGAGGCTTAGTCTCCAGTTTGGAAATGTAGGTCTAAACAGATGCTTTGGTGGGTGAGGGTGAGAGGGAAGAAATGAGTACCTTAAACTAATCCAGGCAGGACAAGGAGGAAATGAGGAAATTCATCACAGCCAAGAGAAGCTACATATAGATAAGAATCTGAGATAGCTGACCTGGCAGTTCTGCTCTCAACTTCAAGAGAGCTCAGTGGCAGAGGGGATGTTGCTGTTAATAATCCTCAACATATATGTCCCTGGAATCACATGGCACCAATCTAGGTTGGGTACCATCTACCTCTGGTGCACAGCTATCTTCCTGGATTCTCCTTTATCGTTGTGGCACAAAACCCCGTAGTAACTCTCCTGTGTTGACTCTATTTCCTGTACTTCTCATCTTCCTATGCTTTGTTTTACTATATTGTTTTGATGGAATATACCCTCAAGTGATTTCTTGAGATTGGTTGTATGGGAAGCAAATTTATTTATGAGCTTGATTATCTGAAAATATTTTCTTCCTTCATAATGCAGCTTCAATATGTTTGGGATTTTATGATGAAAATGACTTACTTTTGTAATTTTTAGTACATTATTCCATTGTGTTCTATGTTCTAGAATCACAGTTAAGAATTCTGAAAGAATTCTTAGTCTTGGTCCTTTGTACATGAGCTGTTTTTTTCCCCCTACGAAGCTTATAAAATTTTATCTTGGTCTTCAGTATCTGAAATTTCATTAAGATGTGGTCTGGGTTGAGTCTGTTTCATTTAGAGTGGGCATTTTGATGAAACCTCTGGTAGCTGATTCTTAACTTTTCTTTCATGTGTTTGGCTGTTTATTTTCTTCTCCATTTTTTACTATATTTTTCTACTTTGATATAGTTCTTCCTGAAAGGTTCCTTTTTAATCTTTTCTCCAACATTTTATCTTTCTGCCTTATTTCCTTGAACACTTTCTCAACTTTTTCTTCAAGTATTCCCTTTTACTATTTCATTTATGCTATCAGTTTTTAAATTTTCAAGAACTATTTTTTTCAGTTCTTGGTGTTTCCCTTTTTAAAAGTAGTATTCTACTTTGATTTTAAGAAGCCATGATTTCGTAGGCCTTCTGCATCTGAGGCTTTTATTTTATTTTTCTCATTGAGTTTATTGGTACATTTGAGGTATACAGTACAGCTACATTTATCATTGGGATCTTGTACCTTTACATGACAGGTCTTGGTTCTCATTTTTTCCCCTTATCCCTGTCCTCCCTTCAGCCCCTCCTCCCTTCCCCATTTACAACAATTTATTTCCCTCTTTTCATTTTCTCATTTTTTTTCTTTTCCCTTATTACCTTTCCCCCACCTTTCCCATTTTCCCTACACCTTTAGCCCTTTTTTTCCTATTTCACATTGTCAATTATCTCATTAGGATCTTATGTACTATTATAGTTTTTCACACCAGAGGAACTATTCAGTATTTACACATGTGTGACTTATTTCACTTAGGAGTATATCCTCACTATGTATCCATTTTCCTATGAATGACTCTAATTTCTCATTCTTTATGGCTGAGTAGTATTCCATTTTATAGAAAAACCACATCTTCTTTATCCAGTCTCCAACTGATGGGCAAATAGGCTGTTTCCAAGTTTTAGCTATTACAAACTGTGGTGCTATAAACATGGGTGTGCATACATCGCTGTGGTATGATTCCTTTAATTCTTTTGGAAAGATACCCAGCAGAGGGATGGCTGGGTCAAATGGAACCTCTAATCCCAGCTCTTTGCGGTATCTCCATATTGATTTCTATAGTGGTTGCACCAGTCTGCACTCCCCCCAACAATGGAGAAGGGCTCCTTTCTCCCCACAACCCAGCCAACATTTGTTATTGTGTGATTTCTTGAGAACAGCCATTTTTCTGAGACTTTTAAATATATTTTTGCGGTACTTTCTTGCATGATTTCTCTCAATGCTCTTTTTTTCTGATTTGTCTCTTTTCTTTTACTTTCTTTCTCTCTTCTTTCTTTCCTGTCTTTTTTTTTTTTTGAGACAGGGTCACACTATGTCATTCAGACTGGCCTTGAACTTGTAGTCCAGGCTGGCCTAAAATTTGCAGCAGTCCTCCTGCCTTGGCCTCCCAAGTGCTGAGACCACAGGCATTTGCCACCATGACCAGCCTCAGATCTGTCTTTTTAAAAAATTAATTAATTTTATTTGTACATTTAAAGTATACAATGTAATGACATTCATCATTGGAAATTTGCACCTTTACATATCCATCTTGGTTCTTATTTTTTCTCCATTCCCCCGTCTTCCCTTCAACTCCTCCACCCCTCCCTATCTATAAAGACTTTCCTTCCATTTTTCTTTTTCTCATGTTAATTCCATTCCCAACTTTCTCCCTACCCTGCTTCTTCCCCTTTTCCTTTGCACCTTTCCTCCTATTTCACATTATCTATTATACCTTTTGGTCCTTATTTACATTTTTAATTTCTCACACTAGAGAAACTATTTACACATATGTGTCCTATTTGTTTTACTTAAGAGTATCGCCTCAGTGTGTATCCATCAACAGGAGACTGGATAAAGAAAATGTGGTTTTTTACATAAAATGGAGTACTACTTAGCCACAAAGAATGAGAAACTAGAGATATTTATAGCTAAATTGATGCTCATATGTGTCTTTATGTTAGAGGGATTTCCCCTATCCCAAGAAATCTGCTCAAGATTAAAATGAAAGCTGATTGGAGTCTCAGTATATATACGTTAATTTATGAACTCTAAGCTCCACTACCAGACCCCTGGGCTGGTAGAATCCTCAGTATTTCACCAGAGGGTGAAAGTGCTGTTGCTAGAGTTCTGGACACTGTGAGTGTAAAGAGATCTGAACGTAGGAGCTCTTTGAGCATTCAGAACCTGTAAAAATCACTTAATCCTTCTGTTTTGGAGTCCACTGCACCCACACTTATGCTGATAAATCAATTACACAATACAGAGAAGTGCATAGCTCATAAGCATATCAGTCAACCTAATATTTCAAATATATCACTGAGTGGTCCAAGAAGATTTACCCTTCAGATACTGTCTCATCTCTACTTTCTTCCCTTCTGTGTCTTGAAGACTACTCCATTATCTCTCTGTCTGCTGTGAAAACGTATGATGAAAATATACATTTTGGTTTCTGATTTTATATATTTCTCCTGAATGAGTCTCATATATTTTTCATTCCTAAAATAAAACATACTGATTGTTTTTGGATATGGTTTCATAATTAATTTTCTCTAAACCTTGTTTTCATAGTTAAACATTTCCTTAACCCATGAATCTTTTCTCTTACGACAACTGCCCTTATTTCATCTTAACTTATTCATGTTTCTTTCAAATTTCTGTGGCTCACATATTTTATCTCTGCTTCCTAGCTTTTATGTCTATAATCAGTATATATTCATCAAGTTATTTGTTAATATTCATCTGCATTTTTAGTATCTCAAATTGATCTTCTCTATCAGTGATTTTGAGTACATTAAAACCAACTGGGGAGATTGTCCCAAGAACAGTCTCTCAAACTCCATCTCTAGAGATCTGATTTAATTTCATCTGAGTTCTAGAAATGTGTAGATATTTATGCCAGTTTCATGGTAACGAGAAATGGGGAGACTAAGGATAAGAAAGTGTAAGAAAAGCCCCAGAGGTGTGAACCACATTGAGTATTAGTCACGGGGCGGGGTGAGAAAGGGCAAGAGCTCAGAGAGAGGTGGACTGGGCCTGGCCATGGAGGTATTTTTTGTGTTGGGTGAGACAGTTTGGGCTTTACACTATAGGTTCAGGAGAGTTACTGAGGAATGAGTAGGGGAGTAAAATAATCAGATTTACATTTTAGAGAGCATGTTATTTCTTGAGAGATGATTAGGGGAGTAATATAATCAGATTTATGTTTTAGAATGTTCTTTCTTGAGAAGTGGAGTAGATCAATGTTGATTGCAAAACACAAGTGAGCTGCAATTTGTTGGGATACAGGCCACAATCAAGTTATCTGCCTTTTTTTTTTTGGCATGTTACAATGCCAAAATTTGTAAAGAACATGTAAAAAATTAGTATAGATGCATAGTGATTTATATAATTATGTAACCCTCACTTGTAATGTAGGCTTTCTTCTTCTAGAAAGTAGCCCCCTAACATCTTAACTGCTTGGAATTGTTTGATTGTGATTATATGTCATGCTTGGGCTTTCATCATGTGTATGATGGTAGAGGTAATGCTATGTTTTTTTTTTTTTTTGAATCATGCAGAAAGGCTATCCTTCCCAATCTTCTTGGCATAAATTATTTTTTGTGATTCAGTTCTGGCAGCTGGAAGCTGGTCCTTAAACACTGCATGCATAGTTTTTAGACTTACCTTTCATTGGCTACTTGTCTAACAGAAATATAATGCTACCAATTTAAATGATAAATTTATAGTAGTTGCATTGAAAAACTAAAAATATAGCTGGATATGATGGTGCATGTCTGTAATCCCAGAACTTGGGAGGCTGCGGCAGGAGAATTACAAGTTCAAGGTCAGTTGGGGATAAATAGTGAGTTCCATGTGGGCCTGGCCTACATGGCTTGACCATGTCTCATAACACAAAAACAAAAAAGTTAAAAAATGTAAATTTTTAATAATTTTAATATATTTAACTCAACACATTTAAAACATTTGAACATTCATAAACATAAAAATTAACAAGACATTCTATATTTTAAAAAATATTGCTTTGAATTCTAGTATATATCCTATAGTTATGACACAACGCCACCGAGATGTTCCAGATTTCAAATGCTCAATATTTGGCAGCTGCTGTATGAGACAGTGCAGTTTAGGGTGAGCTGAAGGTGGAAGCTGCCAGCTTGGTCCTTGAGTGATGAGGTGGACCAAAGCCCCTCGAGGACCCACGTTGGACAGTAACATGCACAGGAATGAACTTTAATTTGGGCTTTGCAGAAGTTTTTAATTATCTGCCTTGATTAACATCCCTTGAACATTTGAGAGATGTTATTAAGTAGAAGAACTGAGTCAGAGACACCAGGAAGGATCATATTTGAGTTAGTCAGCATTCTACAGTTGTGAAAAAATAGTGGAGAAAGAACTGAAAGGAGGAGAATTTATTTTGGCTCACACTTGCAGAGGTTTTAAACCATAGCTGATTGGTTCCATTGCTGTGGGCCTCTAGTGAGGCAAAGCATCATGGCAGAATGGGGTTGTAGAGCAAAGTTATTTTACTTCATGTCATTTGGGAAGGAGGTAGAAAGAAGGCATCTTCTGCTTTTGTTGCATTGGGCCCCTATTCTATTGGATGGTGACACCAATATTCAGGTTGGGTTTCCCATATCAGCTGGCTGTCCCACCTGCCAATTGTCTCTGGAAACATCCCCCCACCCCCCCAAACAAAAACACACACACACAAACACACACTCAGAAGTGTGCCTTACTAATTTCCTAGGTGTTTCTCAATTCAATAAAGATGAACCATCCAAATATTATGATGTAACTACAATGGCAGCCTAGGAGCTGCAGAGGAGAGAGAGGACAAAGGAAATGTTGATGAAGGGCTCATCACTGATTAGTTGAGAGGAATGAGGGGCAGACAGAAAGCTCAGTTTCTGGCTCAGATAAGTAGGTGATGCCATACCAGGAGCCAGTTTGGGAGTAAGTTTAGTGAGTGTAGTTTTGTCTCTCTTGAGTGTCTGTGGATTACTGATTCAGATTCAGTTCAGCACTGACTTTTCATTATGTGCCAGATCAGATGTCGATGTGGCTGGTCTCAAGGGACCACAAAGTGGTTAAATAAATGAAGCAGGTATAATCTGCTGGAGTAGTGATGAGAGATATCCAAACTGATCTTGGTATTCAGAAAAGAGACCTAATCTAGCATAACAGGGACTGATGAATCTGAGGAGCTCTTTAGAGCTAATGGTACCAGGCATGATATGCACAGAGGACCAGGAGAGCAGAGGTTGGTGAGGACATTCAGGCAGAGAGGAAACACAGCACAGGTACAGAGGTCAAGAGCAGCATGGTGATTGTCACCAGAATCTCATTACTCCAACCGGAACATAAAGCATGGAGGTGGTGGCATGAGCGATCAGGAGGTGGTTACTGAAGGCACTTTCTGCTATGTTTGCCTGTGCCATGGGCAGATGTTGGAGGATGGGACAGGAGCAATGGTGGGAAAAACAAGTGAGTAGTTGCAGCAATAACTGAGGAAAGAAATGAGAAAAGATGGAGTCCTGAACCTTGGCAGCGTAGTATTGATGGAGAGGAAGGAAGCCTGAAACATCTGGGAGGTGAAAACAGCAAGTCTGGTGATGTGGGGGTGTTAGTTGTGAGGGAGAGGAAGAGAAAAGATGAGAAGGAGAAGGCTCATGGGTTCCTAGCTTGGATGACTGTGTGGACAATAGTGTCAACTGGGGAATATGAAGACAGAGAGAAAGAAAAGGCTGTCAGGGATGGGGAATGTAGAAAGTGCTATGGTTCAGATATGCACTGTCTCCAAAAGTTTTTATGTTAGACTCTTGGTCTCCAGTGGGGCAGTGTTGAGGTGGGGGAACCTGTAAGAGGAGGGACCCAGTATAGGTACTCAGTGATGGGACATCACTCTCAGGAGGGATTGACACTGTCTCATGAGCATGCACCAGGTCTCATGGGGCTGTCTTGAGAATGGGTCATTATGAACTAACTTGTCACATTCCCTGAACCCTTCTTTAGCACAGGCTCTTTCTGTGTGATGCCATTCATCACAAGGTCCTTACCAGAAGCTGAGCAGATGCTGGTGCCTTGCTTTTGAATCTCTAGAGTTGTGAGCTAAATAAACTCCTTTTTCTCTATAACATTTCCTGCCTCAGGTATTTTGTTAGAAGAGCAAAATTGGACTAACTCTGGAGGCAACTGCCTCTTTCCACCCAAAAACAGTCTAGTGTGAAATAATGTTTCAGGTCCATAGACATATATATACCCTTCTCTTGGATGCCCTATAACACAAAAACAAATTTTTCTTTTCAGCACTGAGGGAAGAATAAACAATGACCAGTTGGTTTTTGTGATGAATTTTGAAGCATGAAGCCATGAGAACCTGGAAGTAGCAGCTGTATATGGATCCCCTTTAGGAAGCTGATGACTGGAATAGCACAAAAACAAAGTTGTAAGAACGCAAAATAACACTGAAGGGATAGGGGCTGGAGAACTTGATCCCTGGATGTGGAACTTGGAAGGAAGTACAGAAAGGCTATAGGCCCCTAGATGGAGGGGCAGCAGGTGGAGGAGCAGCAGGCTGGGGAATGCAGGACTGAAGGGGGCAGTCTTCCAGGAAGCGGGTTGCTCGGAGGACTGGCTGGAAAATCTCTAGCAACCTCCAGAAGTAGGGCAAGATGGGCCATGAGAGGGGGTGGTTATGATTTGAAACTTAAAGCTACTCTGAAATTGAATGTGATTCAGTTTTTATTTTACTTGCACTAAAATTTTCTCATGCTTCAAGTTTGTCCTGCCTTAATAGGCTGCTTTCTGTGTCCTCGGGTGTACTGGATCCAAGAAGACAGGTCCCAGGAGCGTGGCTGCTGTTAACTCAGGTGAACCTTAATCTTCAAAGGAAGCTGACTTTGGTGCAGACCCTGAACATTTTACTTTGAAAACAGTGTCTTCTCTCAGCACTTTCTTTTTTATGTCAAATTTTAGGGTATATTTTTGAGAGGTTCTTTTATTTTTTCCCACTTGATCTTAAGTTCATTTTTCCACAGCCATTAGTTTATTTGCTTGATATAGTCTGGAATGCTTCTGTCCACAGCACCACCTAATAGTATGAAAGCCTTGCCCTAGGTTTTCTGGAAAGCATCTGAAATTGAGAACTTGTACTTGAATGGTTCCAGGGCATGTTGCTCAAAGCTATCTTTTGCTTTGCTCTATTGGTGAATTTGTATACTCTTCTCAGTAGGGAAGAGATGTCCCCCAGTTGTCTCCCAGTATCTTTGGGGGATTTTTGACAGGCATCCCCCACAAGATAACAAAATCTGTGGATGTACAAGGCCCTTATATAAATTGGTAGTATTTGCGTCTAACCTACACACATCCTTTTGTATACTTTAAATAATCTCTAGATGACTGTAATACTTCACACTACTTAAGCGCTATGTAAATTGTTCTTATACTATATTGCATAGGAAATAATGACAAGGAAAAACAAGTCTGGACTGTGCTCAGTACAGACACAACCAACATAAGCCTAATTGCATTTCCGATCCCTAATTTGTTGGCTCCAAGGATACAAAATGTATGGATGTGAAAAACCAAGAATGCTTTTAATGAGAAAGAATGAGGAAACAAATTTTCTTCCCAACTTTTATTACCACAGAGTAATTGTATTGTAAGGTTTAACAGAACAGAATTAGACTTGCCATCTCCCTTAAGGAACCTCAATAATTTAAAAGTTTAAGTTAATAAATATGAAACTAGGTTTAGTCTTTCTCTCTTTTCAGTCACATTATGAAAAGGAAGAAATCGTATGCTCATACATACAAAAGCTCAGAAATTTCTAGTTGCCATTTAATCCTATCTAGATTTCCCTAGGTGGAACTAATAATTAAACTTTCACCTTTCTGGAAAGACTTAGGAAACAGATTCATAAATAGCTCATATAAATACAGATTTTACTTTTTAAATAATAAAATTTCCAAGACAGATAATTCATTAAAATGAAATCTTATGCCCCAAAGTAATCTCAGGACATATTAAATACATAAATAACATTAAGCTCTTAGATAAGCAAACAAGAAGCAGAGTAAACCTTCTTCCCTAGTTAAAGAGGACAGAGATTCTGATTCCATCTTGGAATCATTATTACTTCCCACATCTCAATGGGATGAACTGTTTCAAGAATTCTAGTGAGTTTGGTCTGAAGCGGGCTGAGCCTTAGGAGGATTAGAGTTCTTGAGTGCTGCACAGAAAGAGAGTTCTGAAATTAGAGTTCTTTCTGCTGCACAGAAAGCCTAGCTGCTTCTGGCAGGCTGGGCTCTGACCAAAGCTCTCAGCCCATGTGGCGGACCACAGGGGTGACACAGGTGCAACCCACGGTCACCTTCATCTTCTCCAGGCGGAAGGAGAGTGGGCAGTTCTGAGGTTCCCTCCGCAGGACCAGGATCTCCTGCTGGATGGGGACGGAGCTCACGTGGTAGACCTCCTCCCCCTCCGTGTTGACACAGCCCGAGAAGCGGCATTCTGCCTCCCAGATCACAGACGGGTATCTCTCAGGGTCTTCGTTGCGGCTGCAGGGGAGACAAAAGTCAGGGGGAAAGTGAATTCCAGGTAAAGTAGAAAGTGAATCAAACATGAGTACACAAGAGGAGGAAAATTCACTGGATGAGAAATCATAGGCATTGCAAAATTTTAAAGTGACTGTGGTCTGAAGAACTTTGGGGAAACACTTAGACTTTTAAAAATTAATTAATTGGTTAATTAATTAATTGACTGCAGTGCCAGTAATCAAGCTTGCCTTGAGCATGTGAAACACATACTGTACCACTAGGCTACACTTCCAGCCCCCAAACTTGGATTTTCAAGCACATTAACTATGACGGAAAAGAAGACATGATCATTTCCCCACCTAATTTCTTTGAAGAATGAACAAAATAAGAGTGCAGACCACAGAAAGGATTTAAGTGTGACACAAAAGATAAAGTTTTAGGGTACATTTGATTGAAGAAAAAGTACCAAAGGAAGAGTAGACTTGGACTGATCTAGGAATAAGATACAAATTGTCTGATTTGATGAAATCTATCTTGGGAAGCAGGAGTATATCAGAGTTTTAATCTGACAGCATTTTCATGAGATATAGCAGAGAGGAGATATGAAGGGCTAGAAACAAAAGCTGAAGTTCCTCTATTACCTTCCTTTCCTTTCTCCTGTTTGACTTTTGATTTATTGGGATGAGGCAAAGAAATCTTACAGGTAGGTAAGTCTGGACATTCCTTATAACTGAAGCTTAATTGCATAAAGTCAAATGATCAAAGTTCATTTTTTATTGACTCCTTGATGAGGTCTAAATATCAGGAATAGTAAGTATAGATGAATTGTGAATTTAGATTAAGACCATCTAACTCATTAAGGAGTAGAAATACTCAACATGATACTTTCTCCCTTAAGATTGAGCTGTATTTTCTCAGGATTTATAACTCCTTCCCTCAAAAGATAAACACAAACACCTGAGTTGATACTCCCTCCGCAGGACCAGGATCTCCTGCTGGATGGGGACGGAGCTCACGTGGTAGACCTCCTTCCCCTCCGTGTTGACACAGCCCGAGAAGCGGCATTCTGCCTCCCAGATCACAGGCGGGTATCTCTCAGGGTCTTCGTTGCGGCTGCAGGGGAGACAAAAGTCAGGGGGAAAGTGAATTCCAGGTAAAGTAGAAAGTGAATCAAACATGAGTACACAAGAGGAGGAAAATTCACTGGATGAGAAATCATAGGCATTGCAAAATTTTAAAGTGACTGTGGTCTGAAGAACTTTGGGGAAACACTTAGACTTTTAAAAATTAATTAATTGGTTAATTAATTAATTGACTGCAGTGCCAGTAATCAAGCTTGCCTTGAGCATGTGAAACACATACTGTACCACTAGGCTACACTTCCAGCCCCCAAACTTGGATTTTCAAGCACATTAACTATGACGGAAAAGAAGACATGATCATTTCCCCACCTAATTTCTTTGAAGAATGAACAAAATAAGAGTGCAGACCACAGAAAGGATTTAAGTGTGACACAAAAGATAAAGTTTTAGGGTACATTTGATTGAAGAAAAAGTACCAAAGGAAGAGTAGACTTGGACTGATCTAGGAATAAGATACAAATTGTCTGATTTGATGAAATCTATCTTGGGAAGCAGGAGTATATCAGAGTTTTAATCTGACAGCATTTTCATGAGATATAGCAGAGAGGAGATATGAAGGGCTAGAAACAAAAGCTGAAGTTCCTCTATTACCTTCCTTTCCTTTCTCCTGTTTGACTTTTGATTTATTGGGATGAGGCAAAGAAATCTTACAGGTAGGTAAGTCTGGACATTCCTTATAACTGAAGCTTAATTGCATAAAGTCAAATGATCAAAGTTCATTTTTTATTGACTCCTTGATGAGGTCTAAATATCAGGAATAGTAAGTATAGATGAATTGTGAATTTAGATTAAGACCATCTAACTCATTAAGGAGTAGAAATACTCAACATGATACTTTCTCCCTTAAGATTGAGCTGTATTTTCTCAGGATTTATAACTCCTTCCCTCAAAAGATAAACACAAACACCTGAGGTGATTATTAGTTATTTCAACAAGTACCCTTAATCATAGGTCTTATAGAGAGAATTCAAAAATTAATCCCCTACAATAAATGTCTAAGTTCTTTGAACAAATAAACAATAGACTTGAGGTCTCATAAATATTCAAATAATGAGTACTACTAATTTGGGTTAATATTTAATGTGAGTGACTATACATTCTAACAGGATAAATGTTAGGAGGTGGGGTGGCCTGGTGCTTGTCAAAAGCAGTCTGTACAATGAAAGTTTGAGAATCACGGCTCTGTACAATTGCCCTTCCAGGCTTTACTGATTTCTAAGTAAGATCATGGTCAGGGTGACTTAACTGGCCCCATAATACACAGGAAAATTGAAGAACACAGATTTTATCTGAGGCTCTTACGTACTGGAGAGTCCAAGGTGATGTGGATCGTTTGTAGTAGTCTGAAGACTTTCTGGAATTCAAATTCTGGGTAAGGGAATTAAAGATGCTCAGGTTGACCCTGACATTCTGGGGGAAGTTCTTGCCCTCAGTAGTTGCACAGCCTGGATTTCGTGGGATTGGTATTCCTGCCTTCACCACAGCCATTAGGCTTAGCAGTAGCAGCAATGACTGGAACTGCAAGGGAAGAAAGAGAAAGATGGGAGACTAGATTAGCTCGTGTTACTTGTTGGCAAATTTATTTTGATAACGATTATGTTGCTAATCATAAGAAACATTATATTCTGGGAAAATCTATATTAAATTTTCAGATAAGTGAAATGAAAAATGTCTTAGATGACCCATATCATGTGAAGACCATTGGATATTACCCATCTTTCTTTTGACTTAGGAAAAATACATTATACACTGTCTGCCAGTAATTTCAGGAAAATGCCAAGCCACACCATATCACCAGCCTGCCAGCACATGCATCAATCAGGTCAATGGAAGAATATATGATCTTGATTTTTCTAGGAGGAAATGTCTTTCGGCACCATTATTCTTAATCCTACCATTGTGTGAAGCCCAGTGTGAAGTTAAACATGCACCTTGGAGAAAAAGGCTGTAGAAAATCCATGGGTGTCAGTAACACGCAACTAAGAACTAGCACTCCTGTATGTTTTCTGAATGTATTTTTCTGAATTCATAATACATCGATTCTGTAATAAAACTGTATTTCAGAATAGATTTTTAAGTTAAATATTTTACAAACATAAAGTCCATTTATTGGAAAGTACAGTTAAACATATATCTAACTAAAATAAATAGTTTTGATGTATTAAGACTATGGCATAAATATAATGGAAACAAAGTTTGTTTCCACAGGTTTGAAGTCCTCAAGGATGGTAAACCATTTTATTGTAGATTTTAAAAAATGCTGTGGAAGAATTATATTAAATTCTTTCAACTCAGGAAAACAGGTTGTCAATAAACATTCTTTTTTACTGCACAGCATCATGAGACACTTCTTGTGTGGTTTAGCCACAATACAGCAATCTTTCAATTTTAACCTCATCTTTCAAACTGATGTATATCAGTTCTTGAAAATTCTGCACAATGATTTAAGTATCTACCAAATATTTCACTTCTTATCTTACATGTACAGTATTCATGGACTTCTACAGAGTCTAGCGTTTCATGTCACAATCCAGAAATATAATCTGGTCCACGTCTAAAGCACAGTGCACACCCGCACAGGACTCACCATTGAAGACCTCATAGGAGACATCACTGCTTTTCCTGATCAACGGGGGCTGGATAAGCTTTTGTCTGCTGTGAGGTGGACAAAGGGCAGGCTTATGTTCTGTCTTTTTATAGTCTTTTGTGCCTCCTGTGTCACTTACTTTGGTATGGTGGGTTTGAGGATGACACTATTTTGGTTAAAAGTTCCATCCCCAAATGAGGTCAGAGAAGAACCAACCCATTTATGACGGGTAATATCTGCTCTGAATGTTGATGGGAAGGGCAGAAGTTCCTATTTCTAGAGACTATATCCTCCTCTTGTTCATCAAAGAAATAGTGTTTTTGGAAGCTAAGCAAAGATGCTTTACTAAGGGTCAGCATTTATATTTAAGGGCATGTCCAAAGCTGCCATAAAGCTATGCTATATTTTAGTGGCTTTTGTGGAAATAAATGTTTGATATAATATACATTTCTTCTGGTGCCATGTGCCTTGATGTTCCACTTAAGCTTTGCTTTCCTCACTAGAGTCCCTGGCCAGAAACTGTAGACATAATTCCAGAAACTATTTAAGGCCCTGCCATATAAACAAACTAAATAAAATAAATAATTTAACAACGGGATATATTATATTTAACTGAGTTTACCAACTATTTTGTTGTATGTTGTATCAGTTGGTATTATTAGAAAAACAGATATAAGATATGTAAATACATATAAGAATTTATAAGATTGGCTCACAGTGATCACCCACAGAATAGGATGAAGAAGAGTCCAGAGGGTCTATCTGCACAGTGGAGGCTGAAGGATTTAGTTGAAGGTCTGGAGCTCACTGCAGTGTCCCCACTGTGGGAGTCAAAGTCAGGAGGCTGATGGGGCTGTGATGGAAGGCTGAAGAGTCTGGCCCGAAGGCTGAAGGATCCTTGCCAAAAGCCAGAGTCTGCTGGAAGGCAGGAGATAACATCCAAGGTGAAAACAGGAGCTCCTCCAAAGGAACGGAAGCAGCTTGTCCTTCCCCATTTCCTCTTTATAACAGCTAGGTGATGAGCAGCTCTAGGGTGGATCTCCCATGCCCTAGGGTACGGAATTGCTGAGCTGATTTAATCAAGCTGGTGATAACCAAATTTTGTCAAGTTGACACAATCACTTAGCCTTCACAACCCATCCCTTGTCCACTTGACAGCCAGACACTTTTCTTTAAACCTGTCTCCAGATATAAAGATGAGCTCATAATTATGCCTAACATGTTATATAACTATCCTTCAAACAAGCAGAAATGCACTAATTCCCTCCCCATAGGAGGAAAGTTTCCTATGGGTGATGCTTACTCTTAACATTTCATAACTTGAGCATTATAACATAGGTGTAACAATCCTTAAGAAGCAATAGTAGGAGAGACATAGTATAGTTGCAATACTCATTTCTGTAGCTGATCACAGGGTCATAGCTGGTATTTAGAAATACCTTCTTCTATTACCCTCCACTTTCAGCAAGCACCTCAGCGAGTCATGATGGAGTAACTCATACTTTCATTCCTGAAGGGTCTGGGCCATTTGTCATTCTTCCTGGATTAGGTTTTTGTAGTTTTCTGTTGACTTTAATAACAGCGGGTGGTAACACTAAGAGGCACCTGAAGGGATCTCTTGCACTCCAAGTATATTCTTCCTTTCCTCCATTATGGAACAGTAGTCCAATTTCCCCTCAATAGTCTGGGTTGATCACCTCTGACAACACTCTCTTTTTAGCTTGTTTCCTCAGAGACGTAAGGAGACCAGAATGACCAGGGGGAAGTCTTAGCTTCCAGTTCAATGATATTGTTGTATTTTCTGGTACTAGCCATCCCCCTTCTGAAGCTAAGACTTCTAAGCCAGCAGAACATAATGTCATGGAACAGGAAGCAAAAATTTTGCTAGTGGATCACTGGCCCCTTAATTCCTGGACCTGTGAATCCTGGCTATGGGTGACACATTACTATATAGTGGATGCCAATTCAAAGCATGTGCAGCCTTTTGAAGACTCTTGCCTTAGCCCTGCAAGTGATTGCCGCCCAGCTGACACTCCCATCCTGTCTCTCAAATGTTTTACTATCAAAGCCAGGGTGGTCACTACCTCCTACTCACTTGCCTCAATCAGTATAACATCATCAACATAATGAAACAGTGTGATACCTTGTGGAGAGAAAGGCAATCAAGGTCCCTATGGACTAAGTTGTGACACAGGGCTGGAGAGGTAATTTAACCATGAAATAGGAGAGTGAAGGTTCTTGCCAGCTAAAAGCGAATTTTTTCTGATGGTCCTTATGGATAGGTCTGGAGAAGAAGGTGCTTGTCAAATCAAAAGCTGCATGCCAAGTACCAGCAAATGTGTTAATTTGTTCAAGAGAGGAAACCACATCTGGTACTGCAGCTGCAATTGCAGTCACCACTTGATTCAGTTTATGATAATTTACTGTCATTCTTCAAAACTCATCCATCTCTGCATAGGCTAAATGGGAGAATTGAATGGAGATGTAGTGAGGACACCACCTCTGCATCTTTCAAGTCTTTGATGGTAGCACTAATCTCTGCAATCCCTCCAGGAATGTGGTATAACTTTTACTTTACTATTTTACCAGGCAAAGCAACTCTAATGGCTTCCATTTAGCCTTTCCAATCATAATAACCTTTACAATACAGGTTAGGGAACCAATGTGAGTATTCTGCCAAGTACTAAGTACATATATCCAAATTATGCATTCTGGGACAGGGAAAATGATTACAGGATGGATCTGAGGACCTACTGGACCCACTGTGAGTCAGAGTTTTGCTAAAACTCCATTGATCACCTGACCTTTATAGGTCGCTACTCTTACTAGAGGGCCACAGTGACATTTTAGATCCCCTGGAAAAAGTGTTAGTTCAGAACCAGTGTCCAGTAGCTCCTGAAATGTCCGATCATTTCCCTTCCCCCAATCTATAGTCACTCAAGCAAAAGGCCTTAGGTCTCTCTAGGAAAGGATGGGAGAAAGATAGACTGTATACATTTTTGGTGCATCAGGATCCTTCCCCAAGGAGACTTGGCTTCCCTTTCATTCAAGGGGTTCTGGAAATATAAACTGGCTCAAATCCAGGAACTGGATGAGGGGCCATGATTTCCTGTTATTATAATTTGAAGTAGGTTTCCATTCATTTGCCATGAAAAAATTTTTTGATTATGTAAATCTCATAAAAATTTTGTAGGTTTCCTGTTTCACATTGTCAATTATACCATTAGGATCTTATGTGCAGTTATAGTTTTTCACATTAGAGAAACCATCTGGTATTTACACATGTGTGCCTTATATATTTCTCTTAAGAGTATATCCTCAATATGCATCCATTTTCCTTTGAATGACTCTAATTTCTCATTCTTTATGGCTGAGTAGCATTCCATTTTATAGAAAAACCACATCTTCTTTATCCAGTCTCCAACTGATGGGCAAATGGGCTGTTTCCAAGTTTTTGCTAGTACAAACTGTGCTGTTATAAACATGGATGCGCATATATCTCTCTGATATGATTCTTTTAATTCTTTTGGAAAGATACCCAGCAGAGGGATGGCTGGGTCAAATGGAACCTCTAACCTAGTTCTTTGAGGTATCTCCATATTGATTTACATAGTGGTTGCACCAGTCTGCACTCCCCCCAACAATGGAAAGGGTTCCTTTCTCCCCACAACCCCACCAACATTTGCTATTGTGTGATTTCTTGATAGCAGCCATTCTTTGTGGGGTGAGGTGAAATCTTAGTGTTGTTTTCATCTGCATCTCTCGAATGACCAGTGATGTGGAACATTTTTTCATATATTTACTTGCTGCTTTTACTTCTTTGTCTGAGAAATTTCTGTTCATTTCAGATGCCCATGTTTGAATTGGGTCTTTATATTGGGGGGGCTGATTGTTTTGAGTTCTTTATATGTTCTAGATAAAAGTCCTTTGTCTGAGGTCCAGCTGGTAAAATTGTTTCCCACATTGTAGGTGGTCTTTTAGTTCTGTTGATGGTTTCTTTTGCAGTACAGAAGCTTTTTAATAAGATGAGATCCCAGTTGTTGATTCTTTCTGCTAGTTTCCGTGCTACGGAGGATTTGTTCATAAAGTCTTTTCCTATGCAAATGTCTATCAGAGTTCTGTCTAACTTATCATATACCTAAAGTGTACCAATAAACTCAATGAGAAAAAATTTTTTTTGTAAGCTTCCCACCTATTTTACTTCTGGGAATACCATGGCTGGTCAACCAGTGCCACATGTCTACACTTGTCAGATTACCCTGGTCATTGTTCTGCTTTTGCTGTCCAGTATGGCAAGTATGTGCACCCTGCCTTTGGTGTTTAAGTGCTGCCACTTGGCCTCTGCCACTCCAGGAACCAATCAAGGTCACTGCCCTTAAGTTTCTGAACTGAATAACTGTGGTCCCCACTGTAAGATGTGGCATACCGAGAAGAGCAAATACAGGGTTCTTGAGGGATGCTGGTGCTCCCCTCATGAATCTGTTTCTCAATGCTTTAGTGAAGGGTATATTTTCTGGATCATCTCAGTGTGGAGGATTAGGTTTAATATGACAGATCCGCTCCAGCATTTCCATTTCCCTAAGCTTCTGAATCCCCTCATCAACAGTAAACCATGGAATAGCAGGCATCTCTAACTCATTCATAGTGGGCCATCTTTTGATCCATACTTCTGCCAACCATCCAAATAAAATAACAGCACTTTACTCCATGAGCTGCAATATTAAATTCAGAATCCCTGCTTAATGGACTCATATCAACAAACTCAGCCTGATCCAAGTGTATATTTTTGCCACCATTAACCCACACCCATAAAATCCATCTCACACTTGCTCATCAGGTCTCTGCTTATGTATTAGAAAACTGAAGAAGTTTTTTGGGAGAACATCAGATTTCCTCCTGGGTCACACTGTGTACCTCACCCATAGGAACCTTCTGTGATTTGAGCCTGGTTATAGGCCTAGAGGCCAAAGTGGGTGGTGAGGGGTGTCCTGAGGAGTGTCAGGGTTATCATGCTTGGTTAACACAGGATTAGTTTTCTCAGGTACACTAGAACACCATATAGAGTGGATTGGGGACATCTCTGCCACTGCGGCAAAATAATCTCATTAGCATTTAGAAACTCAACATCCTTAGCTTCCCCAGGATCCTTCCAAAGATCTCCATCATAATTTATAGAATCCTATTCTTTTCCTATCAATACCTTTGCTTTAGGTACCCTTTGAGGCTGGGCATTAAGCTTACACTGTAGCTCAGCCAATTGAATTGTGAGGGTCTGTGTTTGGGTTTCTGCAATCTCAGTCCTATGGTAAAAAGTTTTCCTTCAGGATACACTGAGAAGCTTTTAAATTTCTTATGTGTGTCTGGAGCTGGTGAATTTTTGAGCTTCTTATTTTCCTGTACTCGTTTATCCAGAGATGCTAAGACCAACCAGTCAGCATCATTATGTTTCCCACTCTTCCAAAAATATTCAAACTCTTCACATATGGAGTTGCTAAATTCCTTACATCTCACAACCGGTGAAGTAGGATAATAAAACAGATCTACCTTGCATATTATTTGAAACAATTTACATCAAGGATTATCTGTACTCCCCATAGGAGTAGAAAGAGACAGCATGGCATCTTTAGGTCTCATTAAATTAGAGAGTTGACTCTAGGAACCCCTAAAGCCATTAAAGAATTCCATCTTTACAATTCTCTTTCTCTAGAACCACTCCTGGTACCAAAATCTGCATCAGTCAGTATTTACTAGAAAAATGGATTTAGCACAAGATATATAAAAATATATATGAATTTATGAGATTGGCTTACAATGGTCACCCACAGAGTAGGATGAGGAAGGGTCTGTCTGCACACAGGAGACTGAAGGGTTTAGTTGAAGGTCTGGAGCTCATTGCAGTGTCCCCACTGTGAGAGTCAATGTCAGGAGGCTGATGGTGCCATGATGGAGGGCTGAAGAGTCTGGCCGGAAGGCTGAAGGATCTGGGACAGAAGCTGAAGAGTCTCTGCCAGAAGGCAGGAGATGATATACAAGGTGAAAATGGGAGCTTCTCCAAAGGAACAGAAGCAGCTCATCCTTCCTCATTTCCCTTTTATAACAGCCAGGTGATGAGCAGCTCTAGGGTGGATCTCCCATTCTTGAGGGTATGGAACTGCGGAGCTAATTTAAGTAAGCTTCTCTTAACCAAGCTTCTCAAGCTGGTATAACCACTCAACCACCGCATTAGTCTACACAGCTCAAAGAAGTAGTAATAATGTTGAAGAGACATGAGATATACTATTTAGGTTTGTCTAGCAACTATGTATATTTCAGCACTGGGGATCAAACCTAGGACTTCTCACATACTAGGCTAGTTCCTAGTGTGAACCAACAACACCCCCAGGCTGGTATACAGCATTTGGGACATAACTCAAGACTTTGTTTGAAAGTTAAAATTAAAATTCTGATCATAACCCAACTTGTTTGTATGTCAACCTGTCATAATTTGAGGGGCCATTATATTTTGACTGATTGACAGTATGTACAATACTACTTCAGAAGTTCAGAATCTTGTTTCTTTTTATAATCCTGCTGCATCCCAGTGACCCTTTCGAATGTAGTGTGACAAGTCTTAGCCTGTTCTGGACACCCTTGAGTGGAGATTCCCCCTTGCTGCTTTTGGAAAGGAGGAGGAGGAGGAGAAGGAGGAGGAG
>NW_022900926.1:43729347-43736559 GCF_012274545.1 Fukomys damarensis
GGGGAGGAGGAGGAGGAGGAGGAGGAGGAGGAGGTGTTCCTGCTATCACTTCCTTTGATTGGTGGTGATGGGGGAAAACTGATTAGCCATTCTCCCCAGTTCTGTTTCCTCCATCAGTGAAATTGAGCCTGTGTCCTGTCCTTTGAGATGCCAATTCTTATTTTGAAATAAAGGTGGAGAAATAAGAAGTCTTTTCACAACAGTGAAATGATTAATTTGACAAGGGAGGTTGAAGCTGGGGGTAATTTCTCAGCCACAAGCTTGAGTTGGAAGACTTTGTCCTTCCAACTAGAGGGCAACTGGAAGCACAAAGAGGGTGTGCAGGGCTGTTCCTCTATTTGCAGGATTTGGGTTGGACCCAAGTCCTGAGATGGAAGGAATGCTGGACTGAGGGTTAGAGTGCCTGGAACACTGGATGAGAGGAAACGTTTGTTTTCATTTTGGTTCTGCATCTTTGAGGCTTAGTTTGTCTTTTTGAGGCTTAGTTTTCTGTTTCATAAAGTGAATTTTTGTACTAAGTAGTTTTTGATTGTTAGTGACCTTTTTTTTTTTTGTTACCAGGGATTGAACTCAGGTCCTTGCACTTGCGAGGCAGACGCTGGAACCACTGAGCTAAATTCCTGCCCTTGTTAGTGACTTTTTAATGAAAAAAAAATGATAAAGCATAAATGGGAGTAGCAAATTGGAGATGATAATTTGTTTAGTGGTTGTTTTCAGGTTTATCAATATTGCTTTTCTGAGGATTTGAAGCAGATGACCACAAGCAGCAAGCAACTGCAAGTTGGAGCCTGGGAGTCAGGGTTGGGAGTGGGAGCAGGAGGTGTGAAACAGGAGACTGAGAGGCATTTTTAGGAAAGATAATTGAAATATTTGTGGGTTTATTGTTCTAGAAAAATAATTTTCAAGACTATGAAATTATTAGGCCATTAAATAGTATTCTTTCTTACCTATAATACAGAATGATAGAAAGGATGAAAGAAAAATTCTTACCTTAAAATCAGGAGAGAGTATTTGTGGAACCTTTTGTTTAGTGTGTTGAAAACTTAGATATTGCTAAAAATATGAAATAAATAAAAAGAAGCTGATTTTCTTATTTGCTTAGGTGGTGAGGTTACCAGGAGAGACTATTGTCTTATTAAATTCTATTCTATAGTCTTTTTAGAAAAAAGAACTCCCATGATGAATGTACTCATTAGGTACTACAAGCCCATACTAATTAAAAAAAGCACAAAAAAGAACAAATCAAAACAACTTAAAAATAAATTTAAATAATAACAGTGACCTCCGCATAAGGGAGGCACTGTGCCATTGTTAATAATTAATGTGCACTATAATTTAAACCAATGGCTGATTGAAGAGGTGAGTGCTATTTTGTTTAATACTATGCACTGTATAGACTCCATTTCTCTTGATCTTGATCTAATGAGGTGATGGGAAACTGGAGAGAATTCTCTTGGGTCTTAAACCTATGTGCTGATGGTTTGAAAATGGGCTCCCACACAAAGAACAACGTCAAACAGACACTTCAAAGGAAGGCATAATATAAAGGGTAGAAAATATTTACAATTGTGGTCACCTGGAAGGATTTGCGGGGAGTTGATAAAGTTAGGATTTAGTTGCAATCTAGATTTAGACCCAATTTGTCAGGATCTAGATCATCTACACCCAACTTGCAGACATCAATGTTGTTTTGTTTCAGTGGTTTATCTCTGAGATTAAAAATACTGTCTTACAAGAACTAGAATTTCATAATAAGAAATTAACATGGCTTATTTTATAGGACATATCAATCTTTGTATCAACTTGATATCATGGTTGCTCTCCAAGATAACAGTGTTATGTATTTTTCATAGCTGTGTTTTTGACTGACAAATTGATGAGAACACTCCAGGGATGGGTATAGGAGGAAATTCTGACCTTACGTGACAGGAAGGATTAAAGGCATTATTAACAATGAGGACATTTCAACAGGGAGTTTTCAAACATTCTGGTTTGGGCTAAAAGATGGAAGCCAGAATTGTTTCTCAAAATTTGAATTCTGTTTTTTCACCATTGGTCATTCTAACTTTGCTATGTGTTTCCCTCTGATGAAGATCAGCCATGAACAGCTCATTTAAGTAGCTACTTTATTCTACTATTGGTTTTTGATATTTCACCTCCTTAATTTAGGTCAGGTTATTTTTAATCTGATGGAATTTGATCACAAAACTGTTTGGACATCTTTTAAACTATAAAGCAAATTTTTATGGCCAACATAACCTTGCACAGTCATGACATTATTCATGTAAGGTGTCTGATTAAAAAACCTTCGGTCTTTGGTGAGTTCCAAATAGTGTGCAATGCCTGTGTCACTTGGGCAAAGGGGTCTTGCTCTGAACACAGCCTTCTGGAGGACTCAAAACATGGAGCTGCTGTATGGAAGCTGAGTGAAAGGAGAAGATGGATCACATTACATCACCTCAAAACAACCCCACAGCAGGCAGGGGATTTAGTTCATTGTTTCCGCCACCTGCTTCGCATACACAAGCACCTGACTTCGATCCCCTGTACCAAAAAAAAAAAAAAAAAACACCAAACCAACCACACTGCATCAGCGTTTCCCTCGTCCCTAAAGTCTATAATCAAACAGGCCATGTGAACACGTCAAATTCTCCTTTTAGCAGTGACTGTTAACCTCATGGAAAGCAATCCTCTTCCTTAGGTGAATTTCTCACTAATCTTTTACTGAATCACTGATTTAAAGTGGGTCAGAAAACTTTCCATTTTTTTTTCAAACAGATAAACTTAGAATTACATATGTATGCATTAGCAGGTACATGCAAATTTGTTTTACTGATGGCCTTCCTTTTGGTAATGCTGACTCCACCAGATAGTCAAAGAATCAAGGTCAGCAAGTGACTAGTTGCAAGTTTGAACGGATGTCACTGAAAAGCTTGGTCTAAAATTAAACAAGCAAACCAGCCACACATTGTGGTTGTGCTATCAAGTATAAGTTTAATTTTCTTTTGAGCAATTTTGAAGTTAATATGATTGAGACAACCATAGAATGTATTTAAAAGGAAAGATACAGCATTTGAACTTGGAAAAAGTTGATAATTAGTTTTGCTTTTTTAGAGAGTATAGAGGATGATATGGTGACATTGTAGCTCTGTGAGTTCGAAATATGGTAAAATCAGGACATAATGATGACATATCTCTTTATTTCTTTGGAAGATTTGAGATGATTTATAGCAAAAACTTGGGTACTAAAGAATATATGAGTCAGGCACAGGGAATGTAGAAATAGAATTGAAAGCCAAGATCTGGGTCATATCCATAAGGCTTCCTGGTAGGCAAAGAGAAAAGGAGATATGCACAATAACATAGCTGTCAATATCAGAAAAAAGCTAGCAAATTCTTAAAGAAGACAGATATTTTTCTTTATCATTAGATTTTGAGATAAATTTTCATCAAGGGGTTATAAAAGACCTTGGATAGTATAAGGACAAGTTAAGTACAAGTTCTAAATTCAGATATTCTCAAAATGAGAACCAAGACCTGTCATGTAAAGGTACAAGATCCCAGTAATGAATGCGACTGTACCGTATGTCTAGAATGTACCAATAAACTCAATAAAAAGAAAAAAAAATTTAGATATTCTCCAGGATTGGGTTGCAGCTCCACCTTAATGACTATATGTCCTTGAGAAAATAACAACATTTTCATTCAGTTTCCTTACCTACAAAATGGAGATAGTAATGAAACATGTCCCATTGGTACATAGTTGTGATGAATAAATTAAATAATACAGGTGGTCTGGCATGTACCATATGCTTAAAGGTATATGTATGTTTGCAGATTTGGCTGGAGGTGACAATTCTTTAAGGGAGAAGGACATTAGGTCTGAGGAATATTGGTTGTCTACTCATTTTAATGTCTACTCATGCTGATTAACAAATCAGTCTTCTCAGGTAGATAAATTGGAAAACAGGGCCCTAGATAGCAGACATAGTATGTGTTGACTAGAAAAGTCTCTGCTATGAATTACTAGTTTGGTCCTTTCTATTTATATATTGTTGCATGGAAAATAAATAAATTTCAAAGTTTCATAGAATTGAACTTAACCCTGAACTGTCATTCCATATGTGTCTTTAACTCTATTTTCTATCATCTATCTAATCTCATAATTTTAACTTTTATTTTAAAAACATTTTAATTTATTTAGTTTTTTAAATTTTAGCTTTTAGAAAAGTTTTGAAGTAAACTTAGGCATTTTCTTTCCTTACAATACCTTCTAAACAGTTTGCCTCCCATTTTTAGCTGAGAGAGAGAGAGAGAGAGAGAGAGAGAGAGAGAGAGAGAGACAGATTAGCTTCCTAACATATTGAGAAATAGATAAGCAACACACTGTTTAACAAACTGGCTACTATTAAATATTTATTTACTACTAAGGTGTTTTTCCTCTAGACCATTTCTCCAGAGCAATACTGGTTTTAGCAGCTAAGTGGAATTATGTTAGAGCTCTACATTTGCAAAGTGATGGCATTTGGTTGAAGAGCAGTGTTGCTCATACCAAAAAACAAAAAAGGTAAAGACCCACAGGGTTCTACGTGCTTCCTTTCCCAAGTAGAACAGCCTTTGTATATTCATAGCACTTGGAAATCATGACTGCTTTTAGTTAGAGTTTGACCTCATAAGTGAGCTACTGCAACTCAGCTTAATAACTAAAACACAAAAACCAGCAACAAAAATCCAACAGAAGGGGTTAGGAGACCAAATCTTGCTTGTAGTTCTAATAGTATGAAATTTTTAATTATAATGGAATATATTTAATATTTAATGATTTAGGCAGATATAGAATGAAATATTTCTTTGTTCAGAATCTTCCAACTTGCAGTCTTTTGGTTCATACTTTGCCACGGTGGAGAAAGAAGTAAGTATTTTGGTTCAACATACTTTCTTACCAATCTTTGCTGGGTAAGAATAATTATATTGTGCTGATGCCAGAAGTTTTATTAAGAAAAGCACACTGTGTGGTCCATAAGAATATGAATATAATATAGTATAATCTATTTGCAGATGCATAACAGTCAAATACAATCATAAAAATATACTGAAGATAAATTGATGGGATCATGTAGCTTGTCAAGAATTCTAGATAATATTATTTCAAGAGCAGTAGTCTTTAAGATATCAGTAAAAGTATTTATAACAAAAAGGCCAAAAAGTGCATACATAACAGTGGTTTTCCACAAGGTAGGTACCAAATGTAAATTACATCAATATTGTAACATCAAAGAGCAGGATTTTAGATAGTTATTTACTTATTTTATTTTGACTCTACAAGGTTCTGTGGATCAACGTTTTCAGTTTGTCACTGAAAAAAAAAAAACACAGATGTAAGAGTCAGTGCTCTCTCTGGTCAATTTCAAGGCAACATCTGTCAACATCTGTCAGCTAGATGATGTTCAGCCAGTTACTGAAACCTTAGGATTCTTAGTTTTCGTTTATAAATTATTTTCATCCAGTTAATCTATTTGGTGGCAGCACCTGCATTTATCCATATCCATCGTCTCTATTTTATTGACAGTGTTTGTCAAGTCCTACGCCTATTTTCAGACTGAGAGTACCCAACATATAAAACATAAATACCCCAAGAATTTTATGATCCTTGCAATGTAGAGACTTCCAGAAAAGTAAAGAAGTGTGGCCATAGAGAGACCACTGAGGATCACTGAGAATCACTGAGGATCAAGGAAAGATAACTTGTGTTTAATTTGCTACCGGGTTTGATTTTTTTTAAAAGGAAAAGTATTGGAGGAAGTAGAATTTAGGTACACAAGGGGAATCTTATATGATGTCTATGAATCAGACTCATTCTCTGTTTTCTACAGAAATAGAACATTACAGTCATAATACATTTTTAGTATGGAGAATAACTTTGAAGAAGTCATAGTTTTAAATATCAGACAAGTATTGACTTACACTTTATGAACCTAATAGTAAGTATAAGCTGGAAATAGGTGAAGAGAAACAAATTTTGAAAACATTCTGCTGTACATATCATTGTTCTTGTTTGTTTGTTTTTTGTTTTTCAAGTGTAGGAAAAATTTATTGAGGGAAAGAAAGCTTCTAAGTGAGAAAGAAGGGGGACCAGAAAGTGGGTTGCCCATTCTCCCTGCTTCAAGATGTTTTATACAGCAAAGCCATGTTGGGGAGGTGGGTGGGTACAAAGTGGGACAAAACTGTGAGACCCAGTGGAAAATTACAAGGTGGGTATGAGGTGGGGCAAAACCATGACTAACCAGTAGGATTACAAGTACAGTCACCCAGGTGAGATTGATTAAGAGGGAGTCAAATAGGGGATCAAGTCACATAGCAAGCATACAAGGATTTCAGTAAGGGTGGGGGTCAGGGATATTTCCTGGAAAGGCTGGGCTAAGACCTTGGCCCACACAACCAGGTGATTGATACATATTTTTTTTTCTTTTTATTGAGGTTATTGGTACAATCTAGGCATACAATACAATTACATTCATCATTGGGATTCTGTACCTTTACATAATAGGTCTTGATTCTCATTTTTCCCCTTGTCCCTGCCCTCCCTTCACGCCCTCTTCCCCTCCCCATTTACAAACACTTTATTTCCATTTTTTCAGTTTCTCATATTTTTTTCCTCTCCCTTATTACCTTTCCCCTATCCTTCCCACTTTCCCTACACCTTTAGCCCTTTACTTCCTATTTCAAATTATTAATTATCTCATTAGGATCCTGTGTACTATTGTAGTTTTTCACACCAAAGAAACTATTCAGTATTTCAGTTAAAGAAATCTCTGTATGAACATTAAAAATAGGGAATCCTAAAATAAAACTAAAGAGGAAAGTAAAAGAGAAAAGGCAATGATGTAACATCAAAATAATCCTTAATTCTGGAGATGAAAATAGTCCCTGAACATATTTAAATTGCTTCTCGCTCTTATAGTCTTATCTTATTCTTTTCTTCATTATTTAGAGAATACTTTAGTAGTTTCTGTAATCAAACCCACGTAGATATGACCTTACATATTTAGTACGATGTGTTACCCCTGTACACATGGAAAAAAATAAAAATAAAAATAAAAATAAATTAACATTTCTAGACCAATATGGTTCTCCATTTCTGTACAATGCCAAGTCAACACAGTAAATTGGGATGACTTTTTCCAAAGTTGGCAGCACTGTTAACCTTTCCCA